>NC_064860.1:21800000-22400000 GCF_024139225.1 Suncus etruscus | reverse complement strand
CTCATAAGGTTGCATATGCTGTTGACACCTCCAAGTTCCAGCCCAGTAGATACACACCAAATTAGATGAGAATGGAGCGTAGAAGCCATCTAAGCTCAATAACAAAAACAGTAACAAAACTCAAGTAGCAACAACAACTTTATAAACTCTGAGATAATGACTTAATGATCCAATTGTGAAATACAACAATGTTTTAAAATTTTTCTTTTACTCATTAATCTCATTAGCCATTTAGCTGTAATAAATAATATAAAATAAATGATCCTATTCCTACATAGGGGACAATTTTGGGATTTAGGGTGAAAATAATGAGAACAATGGCATAGAGAAAGTTACACTGGTGGTGAAATTGGTGTTAGAAGACTGAACGCCCAAAACAATTGTAGTATGATAAACTTCATAAACCATGATGTTTGTGGCCTGAGCAGTGGTGCAAGCTGTAAGGCGTCTGCCTTGCCCACGCTAGCCTAGGACTGACTTTGGTTTGATCCCGCGCCATCCCATATGGTCCTCCAGGCCAGGAGCAATTTCTGAGTGCATAGCCAGAAGTAACCACTGAGCATCACTGGGTGTGGTTCAAAAACCAAATTAAAAAATAATAAACCATGATGTTTAATCAAGTATTAAAAAAACACATGTGTATTTTAAATGCATTAAGTTGTTCTCTAAATGCCATATTTCATAAGGGAAAAATAGAGTACACATATTCTATGTGAACTATTACCTCCAACCCAAGTTTCTGAATATCTAATAGTCGCATAATTTCTTTTATACCGAGACATAAACTTGGGCCCTTTCCAAAAGTAATCTAATGAATAGTAACAAAGGCAAAGAATTCCTATGACACTTTGATCAGGAAGACAGATCTGATTTGACAATCACAAATTGGCAAGTTTACAATTTGTTAGAAAGTGATGCTAAAGTTACTACTGTGATCTACTTGAGAGACATCAATGTATGCATCCTCTACATACAGCTGAGATTATAAAATGATTGATATTTGTTTTTCGTTTTTGGGGGCACACAAACAGTTCTCAAGGACTGGGACTCAGTGACAGTTCTGGTGACACTCAGATAACCTGTTTAGATACTATCTAGGACCACGGCTAAACCCCATTACCCAGGTCCCCCAAGGTTCCGAGATTATATGTGGGGATCCTAAAATGTTGTGAATCAAAAGTTTGCCTTTTTTTCCTTGTGCACATAGGGAATATGCCTCTCTGCTGAGAGAGCTCCCATACTCATGTTCCTCTGTTACTGTAATACTGTTACATTTATCCTGGTTAATTTTTTTCTTATTATGCAGAGACTAATGTAAACACAAGAGTTTTCTTCAGACCTATAGAAGTAGATGTAAGTGCACTGAGAGAATATTTTATTGGCTTAGAACCTAAGTATTTTTTCTGTTGAATTATATAACTGATTGTGAGTAGTGACAAAAACTTGAGAGCAGCAAATATTTTCTGAGCATGAGACAATCAAACATTAATTAAAAATCACTGAAAACAATTCAAAGTGTTGTGCATTTCTGAGTAAAAAGTTATGACAAGTAGAAAAAGTCTAAGAATCCATGGCATAATATAAGATTATTATTTATATGTTCAAATAATTAGGAGATTGTTTATGTGTTCAAATTTCTGGTATTTCATATCCGTGAGTGAGAATTTGGCAATTCTGAATGAACTAGGCCGTTTGGTTGTCTGCGATCCCTGGGACCAGAGCTTATTTCTAACTACTTCACCACTGTGTTTCTGTAAGCATCACAAAAGAGGTGTAAGTTTCTATGAACATTGCTGCTTAAAAGGTATGTGGATATTATGGTCAGGAAATACAACCACTAGTGAACGCTCGTGTGAGCACTGTATCAAATAAAATTGCAAATTTCACTGAGCATTAGGAATGTGTGCAATCATAAATTTATGAGCAAGGCCCAGCAATTATCTAAACTCAGCCAGACCTGCCTAGAATCCCATCTTTTCAAAAAATTAAGGAAGGCAAGTAGGGGAAGGAGTGAATCATAAAGGGGTTAATAAATAAAGCTATGCTGATATTTTAAAATGAGCTATGCTATTTCTAAGAAAATCTGAACATATTTTTGAGAGGTGAAAAATGTATGTCTTGCATTATAACAATTTCATGTCATAGTATACTTAATAGTATAAGGAAAATAAATCAGAAAATGTATTTTTTTTGGGTGGCATTTCAGGTTATGGAGTATAAATGTGTAAAATCTTTGTTTTTTAGTTCAGATATAAGGCTTTTATTTTAAATTAATAAAATTTAAAACAAGCTGGAACAAAAATGAATAATTCTAATATTTTTTAAAAGACTAGCCAAATGTTAGAATTTACCCTCAGAACTGTTTTTGTTTGTTTGTTTTTAATTCTTCAAACATTATAGTTTATGTTTGACTTAAGGCATATTACTAAACTATGAATAATATAGTTGTGATAATTGCTTCTTGATTGACAGAGCTCTGAAATGTCACCTGCTCTGAGTTGCTCACTTAGGGGTCTGGAAACCATAATTGCATTTAAACAGGTAAAATTCTCTAAGGCGTGTTTGTCCAAGCTTTTCACAGTCAAGGACAAAAATATATTATGTAAATGGCTCAGACCAGTTTTATAGGGAAGTAATTGATGTTCCCCCAGCTTCCTGAAATAGCTGGAGAGGACAAACTTCAAAACTCACTAATGAAATCACCCATAAGTCTTTAAACTGTCAGATTTTTGTGATGGAAAAGTGACTAAGTTGAAAATGTCAAATCACTAATGCCATGTTCTTTTGTCAAGGAAAAAAGTAAAATATGGTCAGATAGAATTTATTCTGAGTTTCCCTACCTTAAAATCTAATGTATTTAATTGGTATTCTTATTTTAATAACAAAAACTAACTTATTTGTAATAATCAAGAATTATTAGAACATATGATTTCATGTTTTAATGTGTTAAGTAATATATTAGTAGATATATTCTTATGGCAAAATATTTCAAACTAGTTGGCTCTATTTTAAGATTTAAATATTGGAGGCTGAGGAGATATACAGGAAAGCACTTGCCTTGCATCAAAGCCTTGTTTCATACCTGGTACTACTACATATGGTTTTCCAAGCATTTCTAGCTGTGATTCCTGACTATAGAACCAGAAATTAACGCTTAACACTGCTGTATACAACCCCAACACAAAAATTACCATAAAATTTACCAATGTCTTCACAGTGCATGAGTGGTTTTATTTCAATTTTTGGAAAACTACACCATTCTATTGGCTAAATTCAAGAACCCAGGATCCCATTAAGGTCAGAAAGATGAGGCTGAGTTACCATCTCTGAGCAGAATATAGTTATAAGGAAGCTAGAAAAGTAGTACAGAGATTAAGGCATATGTCTTTCATGTCCTAATTTAAATTTTATTCCCCGTACTACATGATATCCTGAGCTTTGCTGCATATGGTCCTGGTTGCCTCTGATCACCATTAGGCTAATCTTTTTTTTTTTTGGAGTACATATACTTTTATTAATATAGAAGAGGGAACTCTCAACTCCATAATAGTGATGACCTATGATAAATTTATTTATCAGCAATATTTACCCCTGTGCTCTCACTTTGCCATAAAAGGTGGATAAGAAACTGGCTTTGGTAGTGACATGTACTGCTTTCATAGAAGCCTTGAAACTCTTAGTCTTTAAGTTTCACTTGTTGTTTGTTTGTTTCTTTATTTTTTTATCTTTTTTTCTCTCTCTCCTCTCTCTCCTCTCCTCTTCTCTCTCCTCTCTCTCCTCTCTCTCTCCTCTCTCTCCTCTCTCTCTCTCTCTCTCTAATGCAACAAATTTTTTTTATTTTTTTTAATTTTATAATAGCTTATTTTTATTGAGGATCAGAAGTTAATATACGGTTAACATTATTTCTGCACACATCTTTCCAACAATACCCCCATGGCCTGAGCACTTTTTACCTTCACAGTAGCCCATTAGGCTAATCTTATTTACCCCTAGGACCACAGGACCCAAAGAACATGACATCCCCTGATGATATGACTGAAAATCTAGTTTGGTTGGTCAAGAATTGCTAGGAACAGTCACTGAGTACACTTGGGAGATCAATCTTTCAATGAAAAATACAATAGCAGGTATTAAAATACTTTGCTCAGAGATAAACAAATGGGACTACATTAAACAGAAAAGCTTCTGCACTTCAAAGAAATGGTGACTAGGATTCAAGGCTATCCACGAAATGGGAGAAATTATTCATTCAATATCCATCTGATAAAGGGTTAATATCTAAGATAAACAAGGCATTGCAGGACTTAACAAGAAAAAATATCTAACTCATCCAAAAATGAGAAGAATAAAAAGATATTTTTTCAAAGATGAAATACAGATGGCCAAAAGGCACATGAAAAAATGTTCAACATGTCTAATCATCAAGAAGATGCAAATCAAAACAACAATGAGGTATCATCTCACACCACATAGTGCAATGAACAAGAACAACTAGTGCTGGTATGGATCTGGGGAGAAAGAAACTCTCATTCACTGCGTGTGGAAATGTCATCTAATCCAGTCTTTCTGGAAAACAATGAAGATATTCCTCAAAAAACTGGAAATTTGAGTTTTCAAATCATCAGCAATACCACTTATAGGGTTATACCCTAGGAACAAAAAACACAATGCAAAAATGCCCTCTGCACTTCTATATTCATTGCAGCTCTATTTACAAGAGCCAGAATCTGGAAACAACCCAGGTGCCCAACAAATGAATGGCTAAAGAATCTGTGATACATCTACATAAAAGAATTCAATGCAGCCATTAGGAAAATTGATGTATGAAATTTGCTTATAAATGGATGAATATGGAGATTATTATTCTGAGTAAAATGAGTCAAAGGAATAGGAATAGGAGGCTAGAGTTATAACACAGTGGTAGGATATTTGCCTTGTATGCTGCCATCCAGGGATAGACCCAGGTTTGATCATTGGCATCCCATATGGTCCTTCGAATCGGCCAGGAGTGATTTCTGAGTGCAGAACCAGGATTAACCACTGAGATCCACTGGGTGACTCCCCCAAAAACAAACAAAAATTAAGTATAAAAAATAACATAGAATAATCTTTCTAATCTGTGGTAGATAAGAAAAATAGATGACAGTGTGGAAAGGATATCCAGAGATAATAGAGATGAGGATTAAGAGGATCAGTCCAAAGTAGGAGGTTTGCCACAAAAAGCAGAAAGTACAATTTAAATAGAGACGTTTCTACTATAAAAGTGATAGTTGGGGACCAGAGCAGTGGTGCAAGAGGTAGGGCGTTTGCCTTACTATGCACTAACCTAGAGTGGACCTTGGTTAAATCCTCTGGCATGTCATATGGTCCCACAAGCCAGGAAGAGCTATATCTGAGTGCATAGTCCCTGAGTGTCACCGGATGTGGCCCAAAAAGAAAAAAAAAAGTGATAGCTGAGATGGAACGCTGAAGCCTGGCACATCTCTCGGGACTGTCTGTCTTCTGTGCGGCATCTGCTGGCCTGATTTCCTGTGTGTGTGGCTTCATCTGTGTACAGCTAGCCTTCCCTGGAGGTGAGTTTCTCCACCCAGAAAGGGAGGAGCTGGTTGAATTCTGATGGAACACTGAAGCCTGGCACATCTCTCTGGACTGTGTGTCTTCTGTGTGCATCTGCGGGCCTGATCTCCTGTGTGTGTGGCTTCATCTGCAGATGACTAGCCTTCCCTGGAGGTGAGTTTTTCCACCCAGAAAGGGAGGAACCAGAGGAGCGCAGCCGGGAAACGCACATCATTTAGCCAATGAATACAACCACAACACGTAGAAAACCCCACAATACAAGTGTGACAATGGAGAAACAATGTAGGCCAGCGCCAGACATAGAGAATGAAGATGGCAACTCTGATGACTGGAACATGGCCAACCAACTAGTCATTCTCTCAGATAAGGAGTTTAGAGTTGCAATATGGAAGGTGTTCACAGAACTCAAAAAATGTATAGAAGAGGACACTAATAAGAATCAAGAGAATATGAAGATAGAAATCAGAAAACTCCAAACTGAAATTTCATGTCAAATAACAGGTCTGAAAAACTCAGTAGATGAATTGAAGAAAAAAATGGATGATCTTTCCCACAGGTTAACAGCAGCTGAGGATAAAATTGGTACACTAGAACATGAGACGAATAACAACTCCATACAGCAGAAGAGATTGGAAAAAAGCCTTAAAGCAAATGATCAAACAGTAGAAAAATGACTCAAAGAACGTGAACAGATGAAAACAGAAGTCCATGATAAGCTCAACAGACCCAGAAAGAAAATCTCCAGGAAGAATCAACAGTCAAGAACATCATTAAAGAGAAACTACCAGAGCTAAAGAATACATGTGATCAAATCCTGCATGCCTGAAGAGTACCAGCTAAAAGAGACCCCAGAAAAAACACCCCAAGACACATCCAAGTTACAATGACGAATCCCACAGTTAGAGACAGAATTATGAAAGCAGCAAGATCAAAAAGAGAAATTACATTCAAGGGAACATCCTTGAGATTTACTGCAGACCTGTCACCAGAAACACTCAAGGCCAGAAGGCAGTGATTGGACATAATGACAAAACTTAATGAAATAAATGCTTTGCCTAGAATACTGAACCCAGCAAAACTCACTTTCAGGTTTGACAGAAAAATACATGGCTTCACAGACAAACAACAGCTCAGAAACTTTACAGACTCAAAACCAGTCTTAAGAGAAAAACTGAAAGACCTAATTTAAGACAAGACTGACCAAAATATACACCAAATTTCGATATAAAGATGGTATTAAATCCCAGGATAATTCTTTCTCTCAATGTCAATGGACTAAATCCACCAGTTAAGAGACACAAAGTGGCTAAATGGATCAAAAAACTCAATCCAACCTTCTGCTGCCTACAAGAAATGCACCTGAATAGTCAGAACAAACATAGACTCAAAATAAAAGGCTGGAGGAAAATCATCCAAGCAAACAACACCCATAAAAAAGCTGGAGTGGCCATAATAATATCAGATGATGCAAACGTTATACTCAGGAAAGTTATAAAAGACAAAAATGGACATATTGTATTAATCAAGGGATAAATCTGTCTCCTAAACATATATGCACCTAATGAGGGGCCAGCAAAATATTTAATACAATTGTTGACAAATCAAAAAATAATATCAATAACAACACAATAATTGTGTGGACCTCAACATGGCATTGTCAACACTTGATAGGTCAACCAGACTGAAACCCAACAAGAATATACTAGACCTGAAAAGAGAAATGAAAAAAAGAGGCCTACTATATATATATATATATAGGACACTCCACCCCCAGAAACCTGGATACACATTCTTCTCTAATGTACATGGGAATTCTTCAGGATAGACTACATGCTAGTACATAAAACATACCTCCATAATATCAAGAGGATACAAATTTTGCAGGCTATCTTTTGCTGCTGACCACAGGCCCTGAAATTATGTGTAAACTACAAAGGGACGCAGAATAAAAACTTTAATACCTGGAAGTTAAACAGCCTAATACTGAATAACCAGTGGGTCCGATATGAAGTCAAAGAGGAAATCAAAACTTTCCTGGAAACAAATGACAATTGAGACACAAACTATCAGAACCTACGGGACACAGCAAAAGTGGTACTGAGAGGAAAATTTATAGCTTTGCAAGCACACTTCAGGAATGAAGGAGTAGTATACCTGAATAGCTTAATGATGCAGCTCATAGAATTAGAAAGTGCTCAACAGAAGGAACCAAAAAATAGGGAGACAGAAGAAAATAACAAAGCTGAGAGCAGAAATCAATGAACTGGAAACACAAAAATAAGATCAACGAAAACAGAAGTTGGTTCTTTGAAAAAATAAAGAAGATTGATAGACCACTGGCAAAACTAACAAAGAAAGAGAGAGAAAGAAATTTGATAACTCATATTAGGAATGAAAAAGGAGAGATTACTATTGATATGGCAGAGATTCAAAAGGAAATTAGAAACTACTTTGAGAAACTCTATGCCACTAAAAATGAGAACCTGGAAGAAATGGATAAATTCTTGAACTCTTATAATCTTATAAGAAATCTTATAAGAAAAATGAAAGACATTCTTGCAATAATAATTTTCAGATACGAAAGAGAGAAGGGCTGCAAGTTACAGCTCACCTCATGAAGCCCATCAGAAAGAGTGATGAGTTTAGTTAGAGAAATAACTACATTTTGAACTATCCTAATAATAAGAATGTATGAGGGAAATAGAAAGCCTGTCTAGAGTACAGGCGGGAGTTGGGTGGGGAGGAGGGAGATTTGGGACATTGGTGATGGGAATGTTGCACTGGTGATGGTGGTGTTCTTTACATGACTGAAACCCAAACACAATCATGTAGGTAATCAAGGTGTTATATATATATACATATATATATATGTATATATATATACATATACATATATAAAGTGATACTTGGAACTAATCTCTGGACAAGAACGGGGTGCTGATAGGGGATAGAGTGACTTGTTTTTTTAGATAGAGTGACTTTTATTTTTTATATTGTATATATATATATACATATATAAAGTGATACTTGGAACTAATCTCTGGACAAGAACGGGATGCTGATAGGGGATAGAGTGACTTGTTTTTTATTCCTGTATTAATAGTTATGCAAAGAACATTGTCAAAAATGTGGGAGGAGAGAGTGAAGTAAAATTTCTGCAAGCAGGTCGAGGAAGTTGGGTGGGTGGGAAGAGGGCATCAAGAAAAATGGGAATGATCTAAGGATATTATTTTCAGGAAATATGTACTGATGAATGTTATTGTACATTGTATGAATGTAACTAAATCGTGATCAACCTAATCTGTGAAAAAATATTATCAAAAATGTATTTGCTTCTGCTGTTTCATAATGTTGTTTCCATAACAGAGGTATGTATTTTATCTCTTACTGTGACTGAAAATATTATTCTGTCAATACTTTATGTGGATATGGTGAGGAAGAGAATTTTTCATGTTCTATTTAATTGTCTGTACACTTTTATCATAGCCCCCAAAGCTATACCTCTTTGGTGATATTTAGTGACTTTATTTTTATTGACAATTCTTAAATGTATCTCATCACTTCTGTTTTCAAACTGATAGTGAGATACAGAATTTATCTATGACTAATTCATAAATAAATCACTTTAATATAGCTTAAAGATTAATGTGATCATGAAAAAATCACTTTCAATGTTGCTTCCCTTTCCAAAACACTTTTCTCTTCCCACATTTTCAATGACATCCCTTTTCCAAATGAAGGAGTCTTGGCTGGCATCGATATCATCATATCTTCTGAATTTGTTAATTTTCTAAGACTTTTTATGCTATATTTCATGATGTACACACAGTTAAGCTCTACTCTATAATTTGATACTAAAGGGTCAGCAATTTATTGGTTTATTACAATACCACTCAGCATTTTATGCTTTAGTAAGTCAGAATTATGGTGGTGTCATTGGTTTTTCTGTTTGGGACCTCTTGAATCTGACATGAAGACTAGGTTAGTCCCCATATTCCTTCAGTTTTACATGATGCTTGATGAATTTATTGTTTTGAATTTATACGTTGTATAAGGATTGAATTTTTCCAGCCAGCTGGAGAGTGTATCTTAGTTTGAATTTACCTTAAAATATTGAATAGATCAGTGCCAACTGAGGACAATTTCTGTTGATGAAATAAATAGATCATATCAACATTATTTTTATAGCTGCCAACTGGAACCTATGCTATTTTCTGTGTATTGGTTGAAAGCCAAGGTATACATTAGTGTTTTTTTTTACTTTTTTTTAATCCTTATTAATAAATAATGGCATGAACTGAATATTGAAGTTCATTGGATTAGAATTTTATTACATCTAAAAGACAACTTTTTTTTCCAGAGAAAGTAATGTAACTGTGGACATGATACACTTTGATATTCAATTTCTGTGTTTATAACATCCCAGAAGAATATATTCATAATGTTTATATTGGAATATGAAACTCCTGAAATCATCTTGGAATTGTTCCCATCATGCCAGAGGGTTCAGAAGAGGACCTCAGTATGCCCCTTCGGTTACTGGACAATCCTTTTCTAGGATCCCTAAATGGAAATTCTCTTGATTTTTTCTAAGATTGATCCTTCAACTTTATGATTACTGTGCCTTTACTTCAATTATTCCTTAGGTCTCTAATTCCTTACCTTTATCACCAATTTAATTTGATTCATCCTCAGATTTGAGCCCATAAAGAGTTGTCTGGTTCTGGGGAAACTGGATTTTTCTAAAGGAATCTGCTTTGCCTTTCCGATTTTTCTTTTTTATAAAAAGCTGCTCTGAATGAAACTGGCATCTCTCACTTTGGAGGAATCGGTTTTTGTATTTTTATTTCATTACAACTAGACAATAGGTCTTTTTTTGTATATTTATAATCTAAACATGCTCTTTGGCTCTTGTCTGAAAAACTGCTGGAGACTTTTATTTTTTTGTTTTTATTTGTTATTATTTTTGAGCTTTAAAACTATTGAAAACTCGGTTTTCTCATAGATTATTTAAATATATGTGTGACTAAAGTAGTGAGTCATATTTTAAACAATCATTTGAAATATTTTATCCATAAGTTTTGCCAGAAGCTATTTGGTACATTATCATTGTTAGCCCTGCTCTTTTATTGTAGGCTTAAGCTGCATAAACTGATAAATCAGTTCTTTCTGTTCTTAGTCATTGTTTCCAGTGAAAAAAGATTTTTAATCATTGTTTAATGCATTTTTAGTGCAAAAGAAATGCTTATTTAATATCACCAATAGGTTATGGATACAGATACAATAAACCTTAATGAAACCATGTACTTTCATTTGAATAATTTTATAATTTAAAAAAAATGGTTGTTTTAAAATACAGGTATTTTTCACTTGTATAGCAACAAAATTGTAATTTAACATCTCTGTGTGGCCCTATGTTAATTTATACATGACATATATGCTCATCAACAAAAATATGGCTTGCACCATCTGCAGCTGCCCTTAAGTTGTCAAACTCCTACTCTGTTTCCCTCTGATTATCACTATTTTATTTTTCAAATAATTTCTTTGTTTATTTCATCTTATGTTATTTGTAGTTTTTTTAAGACAAGGAATATGGGAAGCTAGAATGAAGGTGCTTATTGGTTTTATATTAGTTGGCTCAGGAAGTTGTATTCCTGTCATTATATATCAAATAAATATGCCTCACTTTTCCACTTTCATAAGATTAGGAACCCACCAAAAGATCTGTGATGATTTTCTTTGCTGTATGAATACAAGAAGCAGAACATGGAATATTCTCTTCTAGGAGATTGAAATACATTGAAATCTGACAACTGTGGCAGAAATGATAAAATTTTATTCGTTAGACCCATTGGGGTTTGAGTGTTTTTCTTGAGTTTATGTTTTCTACTTTTGCCATAAGTTTACCACTTCTTTTAATATATCTTTGAGATTACAATTTTATTAAAGAACATATTAAAAATCCTAAATAAGGAGTGAGGAAGATTAGCAAGATTGTTAAAGATTAAGATTAACTATTGGCAAGAATTTGACCAACTGCCCGTACAATAACTGAGGAAAAACAAACAAATATCATGACTGTATGTATGCCAAAAACCTAGAAGTTTTCTAAATAAAAATGTAAAACAGAAAGTACCTTTACCTGAATTTACTTCTGTAGATGTTAGAAAAATTGGAGGAATAGATATGCTTTACTATTGGCAATTATTGTTCCACCTTATTTCAATTCTAGTTGCTCACTGATATAAGATTGCATATTTCAGATAATACCAAGTGCTATCTATTACATTAATAGTAGCCCTAAAACTTGATGATTTTTTTTATAGAAAGAAGTTGTAAAATCTGAAAGACAGCTAATATTTAAATACTTAAACATGGGGCCGGGAAGGTGGCGCTAGAGGTAAGGTGTCTGCCTTGCAAGTGCTAGCATAGGACGGACCGCGGTTCGATCCCCCGGCATCCCATATGGTCCCATCAAGCCAGGAGCGACTTCTGAGCGCATAGCCAGGAGTAACCCCTGAGTATCAAACGGGTGTGGCCCAAAAACCAAAAAAAAAACAAAACAAAACTTAAACATGAGTAAAAAGGTTTTTAATAAATTGCTGGACATGCTGCAATTTATAATTCCCAAAGCAGGAAAACACATTTGTTTTAATAAAAGTTTTATTTAGAAACTCTGCACTTGCACTTAATTATTACAATTTATTATAATTTGCATAATGTTTGATAGAAAAACACGGTATTGGAAATTCTTAGGATTAGATTCAACTAACAATTCTATTAGCTTTTAGATCACACAAACATTCATCAACTTTTGCCAAAAAAATGAGACAAGCAGATTATTTTTTCTTTGCAGGAGATGGAGGAATTCTATATAAACAGTGCTTTTTTTCATATGATAACCATTGATTCAGAAGGATAGCACTGGCTTGGAATTTAGCATTTAGTACAGGAAGATTTATCATAGGAAGTAGATTTTGAGAAGTTTTTAAAACTTTTTGAATAGAGCCAGTTTACTGTTGTTACTTGGAAACATTTGTTTTCAGTAAACATTTGTATTAGTGTTTCTCTTAAGCAAATCATTTTAACAGTTTTTTTCTTTAATACAGATTTTCTTTTCTTTTTAAACTTTATTTAACAGAAACACTAGCAACTCCAGGGAAGATGGTGTACAATCATTCCCACTGTTGCTTGGGAGATCACGTGGTTCTGGGAATGAAATTCAAGCCTCCCACATGTAGGTTACATGTTCCAAGACTTTCTGTTATCTCCTGAGGTTAGCCATCTTTCCTCCTCACAGTACCTCTACTATGTTACACCTTACTACTAACTCCATCATCCCTATAAATTCAAGTCATTTCACTGAAGAAATCAAACCTGAAAAGAAACTCGAACAATAGGGACTGGCTGTCATTATTTAAAAATTCTGCTGCAAGTATTCTTTCCTAGAACTGCCTGCAAATCAACCATGATACATTCCTAGTGCAAAAACAATAATTTGCAAATGTAGCTTTCAACTGAATACACTTTTATTATTCATTCATTTATGTATTTTAGATTTGTTACACATTTTTCAAAAAGAAATAGGGAGGGAGGTATACAAACAACTATGATACAAAAGTAAAACTGTTTTTACAAATGCTTTGAAAATCCATTAGAGTAAACAATCCCTGGCTGTACTAACAGTAGAGAAAATTTTGGGGTGGGAGGTGTTTCCACAGGTGCTCCAGGGCATCAGGTCTATAGTTGGTATTGCTCAGGAGAATATGCAACTAGGAATTAAATCTGAGAACATTTGTATGATTAGCATGGAATAAAGCCTTTGTCTCAGGGAAGATATTTGACAAATGATTATTGGAGTCTAGGTGGAAAAGAGTGTTGAAAGACTTTAGAGAAGGGATGAATGAGTACATTTGAAAACACTTTCATGTTTATATTCTGTGAAATAGAGAAGGAATAAGAGCTAAGAGCTTTTGAAAAGACAGGAGGAGCTAATTCTAAATCTGACTGTCGTTTCCCTAATCTGTGTCCTGAAACTGCCAAAAATTGCCAGTGACTACCTCTGATATAACTTTGTTCAGTTTGTTTGTTCAAAGAAACTTACTTTGTTCAGTAAAGAAAGTCCTCTAGGAATTCTTGTATATGGCCCCTTTAACAATGCTTTCTATTGTGTCCCATGGATTTGGAATGGATTACAATACAAACTTGAGTTTCCCTGATGGAAAGTGATGTAGAAGACTTTTTCATTTATCTATTATTCATCTAAATGTCTTTATTCCCCAATGAGTAATGTATCTGATTTTCTCTTCTACCAAATATTTTATGATGTTGATTCTTTAAATTATTATAGGTTTTTGAAGTACTTTATATAGTGTGGATATTTACTTTTTGTGAGTTATTTTTTAATGGACAATTTTTTTATATAATGCATAGGCAAGAATAAAATATAAAACTGTTTAGGATAATATCTAGACAGGCAGTCTGGGAGAACATGTGGATAAAAACATGCTAATAAGTGACAAAAGTACTAAAAAAATATTAGATATTTTTTTCTTGTAAAGTTCTGTCAGTGCCTTGTATGTTTCGGATATTAGCCCCTTATATGATGGGTATTGGGCAAATAGTTTCTTGCACTCAATGGGTGGCTCTTGTATCATGGACGCTATTTCCTTTGAAGTGCAGAAGCCTCTCAGCTTAATATATTCCCATCTGTTAATCTCTATTTTCACTTGTTTGGAGAGTGCAGTTTCCTCCTTGAAGATGCCTTTAGTCTCAATGTCCTGGAGTGTTTTGCCTATGTGTTGTTCTATGTATCTTATGGTATCAGATCTGATATCAAGGTCTTTAATCCATTTGAATTTTTCCTTCATACATAATGTGAACTGGGAGTCTAAGTTCAATCTTTTGCAAGTGACTAGCCAGTTGTGCCAATACCACTTGTTGAAGAGGCTTTTTTTTTTTTTTTTGCTCCATTTAGGATTTCTTGCTCCTTTATAAAAAATTAGGTGATTGCATGTCTGGGGAACATTCCCTAAATATTTAAGCCTATTCCACTGGGGAGAAGAAATGGACAGACACTGACAAAGAAGAAATACAAATGGCCAAAAGGCACATGAAAAAATGCTCCACATTACTAATCATCAGGGAGATGCAAATTAAAACAACTATGAGGTACTACCTCACACCACAGAGATTGGCACACATAACAAAGAATGAGAACAAGCTGTGATGGTGGGGATGCTGGGAATGCCATCCAACCTTTATGGAAAGCGATATGGAGAATCCTCTAAAAACTAGAAATCGAGCTCCCATACGACCCAGCTATACCACTCCTAGGAATATACCCTTGGAACACAAAAATACAATACAAAAATTCCTTCCGTACACCTATAATTATTGCAGCACTATTTACCATAGCAAGACTCTGGAAACAACCAAGATACTCTTCAACAGATGAATGGCTAAAGAAATGGTGGTACATATACACAATGGAATATTGTGCAGCCATCAGGAGAGATGAAGTCATGAAATTTTCCTAAACATGGATGTACCTGGAATCTATTATGCTGAGTGAAATAAGTGAGAGATAGAGAGAAAGATGCAGAATGGTCTCACTCATCTATGGGCTTTAAGAAAAATGAAAGACATTCTTGCAATAATAATTTTCAGAGACAAAAGGGTGGAGGGCTGGAAGCTCACCTCATGAAGCTCACCAAAAGAGTGATGAGTTAAGTTAGAGAAATAACTACATTGTGAACTATCCTAACAATGAGAATGTATGAGGGGAAATAGAAAGCCTGTCTAGAGTACATGCAGGGGTGGGTGGGTTGGGGAGGACGAAGATTAGAGACACTGGTGATGGGAATGTTGCACTGGTGATGGGATGTTTTTTACATGACTGAAACCCAACCACGACCATGTTTGTAATCAAGGTGTTTAAAGAAAAATTTTAATAATCAGATAAAATAATAATAATATCAATAAAAATATTAATCTTTATTATAAAGTAGTAAAATAGCGGTATGATTAAGTAGTTAAGTAACAAAACTTAATTATATTCAAGTATCCAGACCTGACTAAGTACAGAGAGAGTGCTGAAGAACTATTTTTAAGAGAAAAAGTAGTCTTAATTAAACAGTAATGGTATTAATTAACTATAAGTATATATCTCAATATAGTGAGTTGAAATTGGGAAAAAGATGAGCTCTGATATAGGCTCTTCTTGGGTTCATAGTGTTTCCTCATCATGTTTGGGAAGATTTTGCAGCCTTCTTCTCACTCACTCCTGGCAGCTACACAGTGCAGGAAGCAAATCTCCTCTTGTTACCAATATAGGAGAAGAAAATCGCTGCCCTTCCCTCAAATAATGTGGGGTTTATTTACATTGCATAAATATGTGCTTAGTTTGTTTTATGGATCTAGGTTGTTTCACAGTGCTTGTTATCCAACAAGAAATGTTTTCTTTGGGATCTCCTCTGCCAAGCCCTGTGCCTTCAATTGTTTAAACAGAATGTTAGGGCAAGACCAGAATATGTCCAACTTCTCTGTAACATCTCTTTTTTGACAGTCTATGGCTGTCCAAGTTATTTAAAATTTTTAGGCTTTATCCCAGAGTGATTCAGGGATTAATTAAGATTTGCAGATTGTGTACTTTTATCTAGAAAACAAGTTCCCTGAAACAGTTGGGTCAGGGTTTATTCTTGCTAACCTATAAGTGAACCTTTTACAATGAACAGTCACAGTTGCTTAAAATTCACCATAAAATCCATCTTTACATGTTGCTGTGATTTGCACAAATTATCAGCTAGAGAAGCCAAACATGATCTGAGCAGAAACCACACAGTTTTCCTTCAGGAGTATTTCAGTTCTTAGCAACAGTTTCTGTCTCTCTAAGAGAAAGCAGAAGCAAGATAAGTTTGGACACTTGCACTCAGTTCCAGATAAAATTCTATGAGCTCAGTTTTTATTTACCATGCAACACAGAAAACTCATGACTATCTTGAGCCTCAAGTTCCTCTTGCTGTCTGATGAAATATTAATACTTGCCATGCATTCTTGGAGGATGCATGAGAAGGTACATATCTTAAGTCCTATTTATTTCATTTTTTGTGCATTGTTCCAGAAAGAATTTAATGCAGGGAGATGATGAATTTGGAAGCTCTTTGCAACTATTAAATGCAGAGCTACAAAGTGTGGCTCATAAACAAACCTTTACAGAGAAGAACATATGTCTGCTCTGTGAAGAGAATTTCTGCTCTGGCATGTCTAGTTTTTACCTGCACAATGAGACGTTGTGTTTGATTCACACCCAGCATGGTTGTTAGCAGAAGCGGGAAAACTAGCACACAGATTGTCATTGTGCCTAATGAAGCATTGTGGGCCAGAAGAGATGGTGAGTGTTAGCAGTCTGGCGCATAAGTTCAGAATTTTGAATGGATAGAAGTTGAAAATGCATGTTAGAAGAGGGAACAGGGTAGAAAGGGCCATTTAATCTGTGAAGACATCTGGCACTGTTTTAGGCATTGAAAATCAGAATTTGTGTAGCAGATATAACATAGAAAGTCTGAGGTATTTCAGGTTAAAATAAAATACAATAATTTTACATTTCTGTATTTTTAAAAAAGGCTTCACTTTTTGGACATTTCTTCCAACTGCTGTTTTATTTTCCAGTTAATGTGAAGATATGCTTAGAGCAGTAACACGTATGAGAAATTATTCTCAACAAATAACTGATCCATCTGTATTCAAACCACTAATCATAGTAATATGCAGAGTAAGAGAATCATACCAGTTTGCAGGTACTTGAAATCAATTTAGCCAAAAAAAAAAAAAAAAGAAAAAAAAAAGAAAAAGAAATCAGTTTAGCCACATGTATTATAACACAAGGAATAGATGCAAAATTTCAGAGTATAGGAAAGGGAAAATTCAGGTAATTAATATGCCATTGCTTCAACTGAAATATTTTTATAAGACTACAAAATCAAATGCAATCCAGAGGCATTTTATTCTATATCCTAGAATTTATACCTAAAAGCAATTACATATTTTATTGTATTTTTATATTAAAGGCATTTCAACTATCTTTAACTTTTTATATTAAAACAAGATTAAAACTGAAAAATGTAAATTCTGCAAATTTATTGTTTGTTTAAGAGCAACACCTGGTGACGCTAAGGGTTTACTCTTGGCTATACGCTCAGTTATTGCTCCTGGCTTGAGGGACCATATGGGGTTCCGGGGGATGGTACTGCAGAGGTTAGCGCATGCAAGGCAAACACACTACCACTTGCATCACTGCTTCGGTCCCTAAATTTTGCAATTTCATATTAGAAAACTTTGGTTGTATAAAAAAAAAGAAAAGACTTTAAATTAATAATTTGGATTTAAATTCTTGATTTGTTATGTCTTAGTGATGAATCCAAAGCCTCATTTTCATTCATATCATTTATGATATGAATATCATAAAGAATAAACACATATATGCATGTCTATAATTATATGGTTGTTTCTTTTTTATCACAAAATTCAATTTATAGCTTTCATAGTGTTTTTTGTTCACGATTTTGAACGTTGTTGTTTTAATTTTGAAATTTTTCTTGTGGGTTATTGTATTATAAAAGTAGATCACACTCATATTTATAAAGAAAAATAATCTCCTGGATAATAAATCTACTATATCTAATGCCTCTTAATGGACTTAACTCTGGTGGGATAATATTATCAAGCATATCTTATTTCATGAAATATATTTCATTTATGAGAATGGACAAATAACCTTATTTCTTAGTATCTACTCTATGTTAGAAAGCTTATTTGGCTCTTTAGTTTTGGCAGTATTCTGGGTTGGATATTATTATCTTTGTTTTAGTGTCTGAGAGCAAGAATAATATTATAATAGCCTTGTGATGGTTTCATATGTGAATTTTGTAGGTTGAGACCCCACGCATTTTTAAGACCATTATTACTGTCCTCTAAAGGAGATAGGTGTGTGGATCTCATTGTTGAAAGAAGAGAAAGACTCACAGTCCTCACCTGCAGCGGCATTTGTGTAGCTGTCTGCTCAAGGCTGTTTGGTGATCAAAGGGAACATCTCCCCAACTGTGGGGATATTCAGCAGGTCTTGGCACATGTCCTGCCTTATCCTAACACACTGACTGTGAGGAAATGCTGAATATCACCTATACTTCAAGCCAGTTGACATTTAGCAGTGCAGTCAATACTTCTCTGTGCCTGGATGATATATGAGGGACCCTGAGCTGTCATCCCTCATAGGCAACTGAATATTAGGCAACAAAAAATAAATGATAGATTATGTGCATGTGCAGAAAGCTGAGTAAAAGTAAATATGTTGTGTGAAAATTGACAGTTTACCACAATAATATTTTAGGAATAAAACCTAGCTATGGGATTATATTACAGGTTCACATAATTATAAAGGGGTCACTCCCTTTTTTTTCTCTGTTTGTTAATTAAATAGTTCTAGGAGTTGCCAAGATTCTAACAGCAATTACCATTGACAAGCAAAACAAAGAAGACTATTCACTCTGATATAAAAGTCTTAGCTTAGAAAATCACTTTAAGCAAAGATATATAAAGGATATAACATGTTTATCTTTTTACTTTACAGTATCATTACAAATTTTTCCAATTCTGTCATAATATTTTACAATTCTCTCAATAATATTAAAAGGAAATCTATATTTATTTGAAATATTTCATTTCAAAAATATTATTTAGTGTAACCATTGAGGCCAGAGTACAGCAGGTTGGGCATTTGCCTTGCACACAGTCTACTGAGTTGGATCCCCGGCATTCCATATGGTCCTCTGAGCCTGCCAGAAATTACTTCTGAGCACAGAGCTAGTTATAACCCCTGAGCACTGCTGCCTGTGGTCCAAAAATTAAAACAAAAATAATAGTGTAACCATTAATTTTAAATAAATTTTCAATTGAGAAAAATCCTTTGGTGAGAAGGATTCCATCTTAATTTATATTTAACAACTATGATTTAATATTACAATTGTCTTTAATTGATTGTAATTGGGCTATTCCCAGAAGATCTCAGGTTTTATTTTATTCCTAACTTTAAAATCTGAGGTATTTTCTGGCAGGCATGAGGGACCTTAAAGAACATGGAGGTTAAACCTATATCCCATAAGGGGATTGGCCATGTGCAAGTTAAATGCTCTACTCACTGAACTATTATTTCAGAACACCCCCATTCAAAATCTTTAATTTAAAAAACCAAATGTTCTTTTGCATTTTAATAGGCTGTTTATCTTGGCTATTTATTTATTTGGTCAGGAAGAAAATTAATATAAAAAAGAGGTATTTTTTATTTTTATATTTTTAATTTTGGCCACACCTGTTGACGCTCAAGGGTTACTCCTGGCTATGTGCTCAGAAATTGGTCCTGACTTGGGGGTCCATATGGGACACTGGGGGATTGAACTTCAGTCCATCCTAGGCTAGCGCAGGCAAGGCAGACACCTTACCACTTGCACCACTGCTTCGGCCCCAGTATTTTTTTATTTTTAATACTTTTTAGTAATTTTATAATTTTCATTCATATTTTAATTTAAGAGTCATTATAGTTTTGTTAAAAACAAGTTTGTATTTGTAATGTTTAAAATTTAGAGTAATGAATAATCCTAATGTTTAATGGTAGATTTTATAATTTATATATGAATAAATAAGTACACACATAAATCTGTATAGAAAAACTAATAATTTCTATATTGAAGATGAAAGATAAATGTTCAGTAGGTATTTGAAACAGTATTTACAGCATATTATCAGGAAAATTAAAATTTAGCTGACAGTAAGACATATATATGATTATATATTAAAATAATATTTATTAAAATGTATAAGATAACTTGTGCTGGGAAAAATGTGATAACAAAAGAATTCTCTTTCAATGCTTGTGAAAATTTGTGTGTTTCAGCTGATAAAAATGTAATGTTTTTTGATCTATAAAAATAATATGTAGATTCTTATAAAAAATTGAGTAGAGTTTTCTTATGACCCAACAAACTCACTGCTTATTATCTTTCCCAAATTACAAAAACACATGTTTAAAGATATATATACACCTGTATTCAGTGAAGCATATGCTAATTGCTATGAATGAAGCAATGCTAAAATATGTTTATTGAAGCACCTATGTTCATTGAAGCATTTCAATGATAAATATGGAAACAATGTAGATAGCCAATGGCAGAATAATAAATGAATTGGGTTAATATATACACAATTGTATATTATGCAGCCACAGGAATGATGAAGTAATTTTATTCACTGCAACTTGGCTGGAACAGAGGATCTTATGTTAAATAAGTAAAGCAGAGGTGCTTAGTGGATTTACTCACTAATCTTCAGTACATAGGATAGCATATATAGGGACTGGAAGGCTTCATGGAAGAAACATTGACTCTGGCTGACTTCCAAGGAAGGAAAGAAATAAAAATGGAGAGACAATTAGCGGAGATTTTTCAAGTATCATAGAGGCAAAGGGCCAGTGACTGTAGGTTAACTCCAGACAAAGTACTTGTATATATGTAGACCACTAGACACAACTGTACTGAGATTTACCCAATGGCAGTAATAAAATTTAAATATGTATCTGTCAGAGTTTTCTCTCAGAGACTTGGGATTAGAGAAAACCTAAAATTATTGATAGAGAAATAAAAACATTGGGTAGTGGAACTAGAGGTATGTCTGAAACCCTATTATAACTAACTTTGTAAATAATTTGTTTAAACTAAAAAATTAAAAGTAACATATTCTTTTTTATTTGAAGTTTTAAACATTAGATACAATCAAAATAAAAAAATGATGAAAAAGTTATTTTTATTGAAACCTATTTAGATAGATGTGAGAAGAGAGAAAGTGAGGAAATAACTTGTTCAAAAAAAATATGGGCTTCTCCAGAGTGAGAAAAGCAAAAAGACATAGAGACAAGCAATGAAGGTATGTTTTTAAAAGATAACACGGGCTCTTGAAGAGCAAGCCTGCAGCAAACTTCATGTGAAAAAAACAAAGATGTTCTTTTGGTATTATATATCTGCATATTTTATATATAGGTAAATTTCATTGCTTGAAATTTATTTTCTTTTATTTTTCTTTTATTTTATGATGCAGTATAATTATTGAATGTCTCATTCTTATAATCCATTTTGAATTATGGTAAATTCTACATATCCATAGAAGATAAGGTAATAAGAAGTTACACATTAAAAAGTGATTTGTTTTTATTTTTTCAAATTATGCTTATTGGGTCTAGTGAGTAGTCACATAATGTGATCACAAATAAATATCCATAAAATCAAAGTAACAATAAGCATTTTTGCTTATTTGTTTGTTTGTTTTTGGGCCACACCAGTGACACTCAGGGGTTACTCCTGGCTATGAGCTCAGAAATTCCTCCTGGCTTGGGAGACCATATCAGGCGTCATTTTCTATGCTAGCGCCCACAAGGCAGACACCTTAAGGCTTGTGCCACTACTCCAGCCCCAAAGAATAAGCTTTTGACTTGCATGTTAGTGAGCTGTATTTTGGTTGTAAATTGATCATTGATTCATTTTAACATCACAGTTTATTATCACTTAAGTAATTTAAGAAGTTACTGAGCCATTCAAAAACTTGTTCAAAAGCAAAATGAAGATATTAAATGTTTTGACATAGGCATTTTGTTTATAAAACATTCAATATATTTTGCATACAGTATCATTTTCTGAATAACTAAAGAAATGATGATCCCACCTATCTTCATGTTTTATTAAAGTACTGTAAAATTATGTTAGTCAGCTATGTAACATGTACCTAAAGATTTGAACACACTGATCATCAAAAGTGCAGTCAGAAATGCTATTTTCTTCTTTCCTTCCTAAGACCTTTTTTGCTTTCTAAAACTATATACCTAAGGCCAAAATTTCTGCTTTTTTTGTTTTGTTTTGCTTTTGGGGGGGTCACACCTGGCAGTGCTCAGGGTTTACTCCTGGCTCTATGCTCAGAAATCGCCCCTGGCAGGCTCAGGGGACCATATGGGATGCTAGGATTCGAACCACTGTCCTTCTGCATGAAAGGCAAATGCCCTATCTCCATGCTATCTCTCTGGCTCCAGAACATACACTTTTAACATAATATATAGTAAATCAAGATATAATAAATGCTATAAAAGAAAGAAAGAGAGACAAAGAGAGAAAGACAGAAAAAAAAGAAAGAAGGAAGAGAAGGAAGGAAGAAAGAAATAGAAAATAAATAAAGAAAAAAAGAGAAAGAAAAAGAAAGAAGGAAAGAAAAAACTAAATAAAATGTATAATGGAACTTAATGTATAATTCTTGAAAACAGTCATATATAAATAATTTATTCCTTATTAAGTTTTCATAATATTGTAGACTAAAATTTTAGTAAGTGTAAGTTTACTTTATGTGGGGCTGGAGAGATAGCACAGTGGCGTTTGCCTTGCAAGCAGCCCATCCAGCAGGACCTAAGGTGGTTGGTTTGAATCCTGGTGTCCCATATGGTCCCCCGTGCCTGTCAGGAGCTATTTCTGAGCAGACAGCCGGGAGTAACCCCTGAGCAACGCCGGGTGTGGCCCAAAAACCAAAAAAAAGAAAGTTTACTTTATTAAACCATACACTTTTTTAAATTTATTTTAAAATAAGTGCCTCCTATAAAAATATATATACAATTACATTAAATTTATTTATAAAGGAAGTTAAGAACAATACACTGCCATTCTTAATTTCTACATCTATTATTATCTTAAGCAGTTAGCTAACTGTATATATTTTGGTGAAACTGATTATTAACTTTCTAACAACATTTACTAAAACAGTCTGTATATGTTCTCAAACACAAGCAGCAAGTCACAAATAAACATCATCCAATATACTTTTATTTCTAAACACGTTTCTTCTTTCTTTCTTCTTTCTTTCTTCCTTCCTTTCTTTCTTCCTTCCTTCCTTCCTTCCTTCCTTCCTTCCTTCCTTCCTTCCTTCCTTCCTTCCTTCCTTCCTTCCTTCCTTCCTTCCTTCCTTCCTTCCTTCCTTCCTTCCTTCCTTCCTTCCTTCCTTCCTTCCTTCCTTTCTTCCTTTCTTCCTTCCTTTCTTTCTTTCTTTCTTTCTTTCTTTCTTTCTTTCTTTCTTTCTTTCTTTCTTTCTTTCTTTCTTTCTTTCTTTCTTTCTTTCTTTCTTTCTTTCTTTCTTTCTTTCTTTCTTTCTTTCTTTCTTTCTTTCTTTCTTTCTTTCTTTCTTTCTTTCTTTCTTTCTTGCTTTCTTGCTTTCTTGCTTTCTTGCTTTCTTGCTTTCTTGCTTGCTTTCTTGCTTTCTTTCTTGCTTTCTTGCTTTCTTTTCTTTCTCTCTTTTTCTACATTCAGAACTATCTCCTGGCAGGCTCTGGGAACCATCTGGGGTGCTGGAGATAACCCTGGGTTCATCCCGGGTTCGCCTCATGCAAGGCAAATGAACTACAGCTAGTCTATCACTCCGGCCCTAAAATTCTTTCTTAATATACACTTTTGCTTCATAACAGTCAAACTGAAATTGAATCTTGACATAATCAATACTTCAGATGATATTTTTAAGGTTTATTTTGCTTGTTTATTTTTTCCCTTAACTTATATTTGGGCATACTAAAGATTTGAAGCTAAAATTGTGTAACACTTAATACTACAGCATACATTTTTATGATTTATCATTTGGATGGAATAAAAACAAGAAATGATGTTATTACATCATGAAACATTTCATGGCATGTCTTTAAGTGGTATTCAGGTGGATGAATTCACTATAATTGCCAAATATGTCTCTTATTAACAGTTACGGTGTGATAGAGTAAGACTTTATAGGCAATTCAATGTTACCTATTTGTTGGTATCAACATTACATAAGATATTGAGGCAAATAACATATATTGAAGAATTTATTGATGCAGTCTTATGAACTACTAAGTTAAAAAAATGACGAATATTATAATCTGATTTATTTATATTAGATTTTTATACATTATAGTATTCAATATATTGTCATAGTAAGGTAGGCATAAATTTTAAAGACTAATGTCTAGTGTTAAATATATTAATATATAACATATAATTTATATTACTTTATCTTAGTGTATTTCATGTTAAATTTTGCTTTAGTTTTGTTTTGGTTTGGTTTTTGGGCCATACTCAGCATCACTCAAGAGTTACTCATGGCTCTGCACTCAGAAATCACACCTGGCAGGCTGGGGAACCATATGGGTTGCCTGAGATATAACCCAGGTTGGCCACATGCCAGGTAAATGCCCTACCCACTGTACTATCACTCCAACCCCTTTTATGTTAAATTCTAAAGAAAAATAAATATTATCAAATTTTGAACATAGCTATTATTCATATTTTTATTTGTAGTCCAAATGTGGTTTATATTAAAAGTGACCTTTAATCTTTTTCCATGTAACCTGTTTAATTTTAATAGTATATTAAACTAATTTATATTATGTTCTCAGAAAATCAAGGGTAGAAGATAACTAATTCTAAATATTTGAACATTCAGAAGTTAAAATAGTAGAAAACATAGCTTTTCATACCTGTATGAGAATTTTATTATTGGCAGAATATTCTATAAGAACAAATGAATGTCCATAGTTGGTGAGTTTCTTTTTTCTAAGTAATTTTTAATAGATTATATTACTTCAGTGACATCCTGAAGAATTTATACACTGGACTTGTTAAATTTGGCCTATCTATCTTATAACTCACCTTATGTAAGGACACATATGTCAGAACTTTATCAGAAAACTGTTCTACCATAATAAGAAGTATTGCTTGAAAGCTTTCCAAAATGGTAATTAGTGAAGAGAAGACACATAAAAATGTCAAGGTAGAAAAATTATTAGCACTGATGCTCCTTGTCAAAATGTGAATACTATTTATCTGGAGACATTAATTATGGATGGCTCTTTTCAAATTAGGTTAATAGGTAATTTCCATTGGCTATCTCTTGCAAGGGCTTGAGAATCACCACAAAAATGGGCATTAGGTCTTTGAGTATTTGCATTTCAAGTATGACAAGGTTATCTCAAGATCTTAATGGTATAGTGAATTTGACACTTGTCATAAAACTAATTCCATTTTGAAATGATACTTCCATTTCTATCAGTACAATTGCACTGAGTTATCTTGGGCTCTAGTTCTGATATTTATTTCTGATATTTGACTTATATTTCCAACCTGCAATATACTTTTAAGTACAAAATAATGCTTAAATTATGGACCATGCTTAAATTATGGACCAGAGAAATAGTATAGAAATTGAGACACCTTGCAAATAGTGAGCCCTAGCTTGACGCACAGCACTTTATATGACTCCTAAACACTGCTTGATGTAATTCTTGAATACTATCAGGGGTGGCGCAATTCCTCAACTCTCAGTCAATGCACACAGTTTTAAATTATTTACTCTGTCAAATTGTGCACAGTCCATGTTTTCAAGAAATTTTCAAAAATTTTAAATAAACTTGTAAGATAGTATAAATTTAAAAACGAACATTTTTTAGATGTGAATTACAGAGGGCAAATGGGTATGATATATATAAAATGATAATTTATAAATCCCAATGTATTTGAATTATAGCTATATTAAACCTCTCAGACTTAAAATTACATTAAGATAAGTATAATTTATTATACTATATAAATATACTTATATGCTATGCAAATATATAACAATATGTCATGTTTTATATAATATATATTGTAATAACAAGTTTATGTCACTAAGAACAATTATCATCCCATTCAAACCCATTAATTTTAGAAGGGGAATCTTTTCAAGAAATTTTAGGGGTGTCTATCCACGTAATTATTCCACGTAATATACTCTACCTGTGTTTCTGTGCTAGGGCATGAAATAATAGAAATAACATATTTATCCCAGCACTGCTCTAGGGCCACCAGCACTTCTTGTGATGTTTTAAAATTACACGTAAGAGGCCATGTAATTTTGGGGATTGAACCTACATCTGACATATGTCTTCCATACATGCTAACTATTGTCCCCCTTCTTTAGCTTTAACTAGTACACTATTATATTAATCAACTAGATAAACTTTATATAAAAGTACTGCCATATTTGGATACAATATTCTCATTCTCTTGATGAAGTGAATATATCTGTGTCCAAAAGAAGGTGCTTCATATGGGATTCTTAAGTGTCTGAAAAATATGTGTAAAGTGACAACTGAGCTTTTGGCCTTAGAGAGATGGATATGTTTACTGATGGACATTATTTGATATGTCCATGTGGCTACAAGGTATAGATATAAGAACTATAGATATATAATTATGCACAATTTTTATAAATGAGAGAAATAAAGAACTCATTCTTAGCCATTCTGGCTTCTTGTGAGCTAATATAGTGATAAACTGTATCATAAAGATAAATAATGCATGAAAACGATTTCCCTAGACTCTATGAATGGAATTGATTCCCTTAATCATAGACTAGCTATTTTTCTATTTGTTTTGTTTTGTTTGGGGCCACACCTGGTGACGCTCAGGGGTTGCTTCTGGCTATGCGCTCAGAAATTGCTACTGTCTTAGGGGACCATATGGGATACTGGGGGAATTGAACCATGATCTGTCTAGGTCAGCACATGCAAGCCAAATGCCCTATCATTTGCTCTACAGCTCTGGCCCTGCATTTTTAAAGTCAGATCTTTTGTTCTAGAGGAACTAATACAGACATTCTAATCGTGGTATAGTAAAAGAATGAGGACATATGCCTCTGTTTATTCAGGGGTGTATTGGTAATGAGATTATTACACAAAACTTTATTTTACTATAGTCATCATATAGAGTAATGAATGTGTTTTTGTAACAGTAAAAGACTTTTAATATATATTTGATTTCCCTAAAATAAAATTTTGCTGGTCAACTTACTTTAGAATAGTTTTTGAGATTTACTTTCTATCAAAACATATTTCATAGTTGCCAATTTTTAAATTAAACTAATATTTATTTTAATTCAATTTAATCTTAGTTAAAGTATGTTGTCTTCTCAAGGAAAGGAAATGTCTTTTACACTTTGAAAAAGCATTCCAAGCTTAATACTTTTTTTAGTTACAGATTTGATCTGATTGCAAAACAAATTTCTTGACCCAACCCAATCAAATCTATAAGGAAATAAGTAGAAATCTTTCAAAAAGAAGGGTCCCAGAGAGAAACTCAGGTGAGTGAGTACCCAATCACCTTTCCTTTTATAACTCTGATTGTGGAGGTCATCAACTTGTTTTTATGTTTTGTTTCATTTGGAGCAGAAGACACTCAAAGTTGTGATCAGGGCTTACTTCCAGCTCCTGGGTAAGCAATTTCATCTCTCTAATTGTTTCTTCACTTGTATAGTAGAGTAATAACATTATCCAGTTGGGAGAAGGGTGATTTGACCAGTGCAAGGTTTTCTTGGTTTCTCCCACTTTCAGTTCCAGGATAAAATGGCCACTAACAGTTTACCAATCACCAGATGCTTGTCCCAGACTCACAGTTATTCTGTGGTGAAAACATTCCGCCCTAACTCTCTTTATGAACTTCTTCATCACTGTTGAAAATGTTGGAGAAAGAGGAAAGAGCTAATCACCAAAAAGAGTGACCTCTGTTGCATTTTGAGGTATAGACCTCCTCAGTTCCATTGGGCGAGCACCCATCCACACCAAAAACATATAAAATAAGATTTTGCCTTTTGAATTTTGGCCTTCTACTTTCAAGTATGAGCATTCTCCTGGTTAAAAAAAATAGTTTCACTAACATTGATATCAGTCAAAATTATACCATAATCCTGTAGGAGACAAAATAAAAAGGAGGTAAAGCTTTTGCCTTTCATGCAGAAGGTCATCGGTTCAAATCCTGGCGTCCCATATGTTCCCCCGTGCCTGCCAGGAGCAATTTCTGAGTACGGAGCCAGGAGTAGCCCTGAGCACTGCTGGGTGTGACCCAAAAACCACAAAAAAATAAAGGATCACTCTTAAATCATGTCCAAAAGAAGAGCATTGTTAGAACATAATAATAGTTTCAGGATCCATTATCCCATAATTTATTTCAATTGACTGTTGTTACTTTGTCCATCGCAGCTTTAGCATTCATATCTACTTTCATACTAATAGATAATGTTTAATAAAATACAGTTAAGGATAGGAGATAGTACAGTAGTGGGTCAGGTGCCTGCCTTTCATGCAACAGATGCAATTTTTATTCATAGCACAACACATAATTTCCCAAAACCAGCCAGCAGTGATCCCCAAGTACAAAGCTGAAAGCAAACCTTTAGCTCTGCTAAATGTTGCCTTAAACATTAATATGAATAATAATCATAATTAATTTTCTTTTCTTGTTTGCATAATAAAGACCAGCATGCATGAACCTACCATTCAAGTCACCTTATACATTTCTAAATATCCAGTAATTCTTTTCCTACATACTCTTTCTATGACATTCCACGGTGTTCAGTAGATATGATTGAACTTGGCTGGAAATCATGGACACTCCTAATGGGCAGTTCACATGTATGCTTGAAAAGAATGGGTTGGCCACTGGGCAGCTCTTTCTACTCTTATCCTTGCAGCTTTTACTCTCCCAGCTTTTCCCACTTTGAATTGAGATCTACTTCTGGGACATTCTACATTGCTTACTCATTCCAGACTAAATCTTAATAGCATAAATTTTGTACACTATTATTTTCCTCAATTCTATCAATGTGTAGCCAAATCCAATTTTTCTTTAAAATTTTGTATTCACAGCCAAAAATAAAACCTTTCATCTCATGTGAGAACCCTGTGAATTGGTTATAGATTAATTATGTTCTTTATATATGTGTGTTGTTTGGAGGTTTGACCTGATGGTGCTTAAGAGACAACATCTGGCTCAATGAAATAGTTCTGGCACCATAATTTTAAGTTGTTTTTTATTTATGTAGGACCATTAAACTTTGGCTTAATCCTTTATTATTACATATTGTGTTGGTCAAGTCTAAGGCTTTCTATTTACATCATGGAGACATCAATGAAAATCAGTTATTAGGTTTTATGACACCTACAACATAGGCATGTTTTATATATACACTGAGATCAGTTCAAAATACTTCTCTACACAGTATATTCTTATGAACAACATAATTAAGAATGTTTAGCTTCATTGTTAAAGTTCAGAAAGAATGCACGTGTTGCACACTTTTATTGAGATTAAGGTAAGTAGACAAAGCCAAGCCTTTTACAGAGTAATCACTTCATACTGTGGGAATATCAGCTTGTATGAACATAAATTTGTTCAGTGTTATTAATTCATCAACAGTTTATTGAAAGCCTGTACTACTTCACAAGAGAAAGTACATGATCTGAAATTTTAGCTTCAGAAATAGCTTCATACATTTGTGGCATATTACTAATAAGTGGGAAAAGAAGAGTAGGTTTTGGGAAATTATAATTTAGTTTGGGGCCGGCGAGGTGGCACTAGAGGTAAGGTGTCTGCCTTGCAAGCGCTAGCCAAGGATCAGGACCACAGTTCGATCCCCCGGCGTTCCATATGGTCCTCCCAAGCCAGGGGCAATTTCTGAGCGCTTAGCCAGGAGTAACCCCTGAGCATCAAACGGGTGTGGCCTAAAAAACCAAAAAAAAAAAAAAATTTAGCTTGACATAGTTTATTCAGTGTGAATTTTTTTCAATGATTGATCTCTTGTTAATTTACTTGGGCTTTATATAGCTCAAATGTACACCAATGTTAAGTAGTATTTCACATACAGAATACTAAATGCAAGAAAATGTCAAACAAGAATATCTCAATGAGGTTTTCACATACATTTCTTGCAAATTTGACATTGGGCACATGTTTTAGCTTTCTTTTTCTTATTAAGTGAGAAAGAATTTGGTAAGCATAGTCTTACCAAAATGCCAGGAGCAATTCCCCTATAAAATTTTATGGGTTGCTGTTTAATTCTGCTCGTTATGTAGCTAATAATACATTTGTGATTTTCTATTTATTTTATCTCTGATTTGTAACTAAATATTTTATTAGAAAATGCATAATGTGGTTATAATAGCATTAATAATTTGGTTTTGATATACACAGTCTGCATCTTCACTATGCCAGTATATCCAAAACCTTCCACCATTCTTCTAAAATAACTTTAAGTCTGCCTCTTCTTTCTTCCACTCCCTACTTATTGATAATGTTTTGTCTTCAAAGACTTGTTATTTCATACTGTAGTTACCCTTGCTTTGTCACTCTGTATACCTCAGATAAGTGACAGCACCTGATATTTCCTCTCTGACTGATTTGACTTAACAGAATTCTCTCAATTCATGAGTTTCAAGATTTCATTTCTTCTTAGCTACTTAATAATCAAATGTGTGCATACACCACAATTTATTTATCCTTTCATCTGTCATTGAACATTTGGACTGTTTCCATATCCTGGATATGGTACTACTAACTACAATGAACATAGTAGGCACATAAATGTTTTCAAGTTAGTGGTTTTGTGTTTTAGGAGGAGATGAAAAATAGTAGAATCATTGGATCATTTACTTAACTCTATCACCAAATCTCTCCTTATCCTTATTATTTTATACAGTGGTTGGGGTTGCTTATTCATACTCTAAAAGTAGCCTTTTTTCCCCATACCTTTGTAACACAACCTGCAAGACTACAGAACACTTGGTTAAAAGACACACACAGGAAACACATATGTATATGTTCTATGTTTAGGCTAAAGAAAAAAGGATGCAGTAACATGACAAATCCAAGGAAAAAGGGATTTTATATGAGACCAGATATTGGAATTTATTTGCTAAACTAGAGGAGACAATTTGATGTAAAGGTCATAACTCCACTTATATCAGGTGTTCACCTTTTAACATAATCTTTCACATATTCCTATGAGATTTTAATTGCTGAAAATTTAAATGTATATAATTAATTTGACAGTGAGTAAATGACACTACTTTTGTCTTTGGGGAGGGGCACACCCAGTAATTACTCCTGGTTCTGCACTCTGAAGTCCCTCCTGACAGGCTCGGGGGACCGTATGGGATGTCAAGAATCAGACTGGTGCCTGTCCAAGGTTGGCCGTGTGTAAGACAAACATCTTACCATTGTGCTATTGCTTCAGCCTGACATTACTTGCTTAATTTTTCTTCAAATCAAAGACCTCTTTCCTTTTGGTTCTGAAGTACCAGAATAGAGTTGAACCTCCTGATTAATTATACCAGCATATAAGAAAGCAGAGAAAAGAAAACTAATTAATGAAAGAATTCTTTAATGATGCAAATATGACCACACTTTTATATACATGGGCCCATCCCTTCAAGAATATATTATTTTTGAAACAAACATGGCATAATCATTCTTTTGAGGAATTTTGGGCCCTATCATACTCACATGATCACTCATTTTAGGCAGAATACTGCAGTTATCTGCAGATTATTGCAGTTACCTGCAAGGCTGCAAATAGCTGCAGAGCTTCAAGACTACATAGCTGCTTGGCTGTAAGGCTCTAAGACTGTAAGGGGGGGTCCGGTGATGCAGGACTCTCAGGAGTCCATGGGGTCTGAACCACTCAGGGCTGCCAATTTGTATCACCCCAATTAGGAACACGAAGTGGGCTGGTTAAGGAGGGAGGGAAGAGAGACAGAGAGACAGAGAGACAGAGACAGAGACAGAGACAGACAGAGAGAATTTTATTTTATTTTTGGGCCACACCCAGTGATGCTCGGGGGTTACTCCTGGCTATGCGCTCAAGAAATCGCTCCTGGCTTTGGGGACCATATGGGACGCTGGAGCATCTAACTGAGGTCCATCCTAGGCTACCGCTGGCAAGGCAGACAGATGCCTTACTTAAAGCACCATGATTACAAACATCATTGTAGTTGGGTTTCAGTTATAAAGAGAACACCCCTTATCACCAGTGCCCAGGGTTTTCTAAGAGAGGGGCCAGAGGGTCCCAGGGTCCCATATGGTCCCCCAAGTCAGGAGCAATTTCTGAGTGCATAGGCAGGAGTAACCCCTGAGCATCACCAGGTGTGGCCCAAATAAAAACAAACAAAATAAAGTAACCTTATCATAAGATTTGTTTACCAGGATAAGAAAGTCCTATGAACATGGTTTACTGATTTTATCTGTAAACATCTCTGAGTAATTTATGTGAAACTCTATTAAAATTAATGAGGTTAGATCACTGTGGCCTCCCTTTAAATGTCCTAATTTCGGGGCTGGCGAGGTGGCGCTAGAGTTAAGGTGTCTGCCTTGCAAGCGCTAGCCAAGGGAGGATCGCGGTTCGATCCCTCGGCATCCCATATGGTCCCCCCAAGCCAGGGGCAATTTCTGAGTGCTTAGCCAGTAGTAACCCCTGAGCATCAAACGAACGTGGCCCGAAAAACCAAACCAAACCAACCAAACAAACAAATAAATAAATGTCCTAATTTCACAATTGCTGTTTGAGCCAAGAGACTAAAAATTTGGATTTACTAAATAATAATAGAAATACTTTGATTTCTTTATCATAGATGCAGGGATATCAATTTGTACTATAACAGTACTTAATAAAAATAAAATTGCATTGTATTTTAGTGATAAAATCTACGTTTTAAAAATGATTGTGATCTTAGAAAGGGTTAATTCTGACTCTGAGTTCAAAAAACACTTCTGGCAGGTTTGGTGCACCATCTGGAATGCTGGTAATCTATCAGTCAGGTCTGTCCTGGGCCTGCCGCATGCAGGGTAAATGCCCTATTACTATACAATCTTTCCAGCCCCTATTAGACATATTTTTTATTAATAAATAAAGTTTTAAAGAGCTTATCAATGTCTCAGGATGACAATTTCAGTTATCCATTGGTAGATACAGACATCGAATTCATATTTAATGGATTTAAAATTGCATTTAATTCTTTAAATCACGTTGTATATATGGGGTCATAACCTAATTATTGATAGAGTATTGATGAGGTGTGATTTTTTGTTATGATGCATAGCTTTTTATGTTTACTGAATTGAAACGTAATAAAATTGAATTATATATATTTTAATACTATATTTAAGACTAAATTTTGTATTTCATTAAACTAGATTCAATGGAATTTGTGATTATTTAGAAATGATTGATTTTTTTTCTGATTTTTGAAAGAACTTGAAGCATAAGAGTATCAAAATCCAAAACCAGACCACAGAGACTGTGTGTGCAGCCTGTCATCCTTAGCCAGAATAGCACCAGCAACACAGTATGACACATATGTTTTTTTATGGGCACAGTAAAAAAAAAGGGGGGGGGAACCATAGACACAGAAACAAGATCATATCTTCTAGGGATAAGAATTCACACTTTCTTTTTTTTTCTTTTTTTATTTGACTGAAACTCAACTACAACATTTTATAACTATGATGCTTAAATAAAGATATTATTTAAGAAAAAGAAAATGTTTCATAATATGGTTATATAAATTTTCCTGAAAATAAATGATATCAAAGATACACCACAAAAGAAAAGATTTATTATTATTTTTAAGTTGCATTAAAAAAATTGAATTAGCTATCATTTCATAATATTCCCTCAGAGTAACTAGCTTTTAAATCCTTTTGATACTCAGGAGTTACTCCTGGCTAAGCACTCAGAAATTGCCCCAGGCTGGGGGGACCATATGGGACGCCAGGGTATAGAACCTTGGTCCTTCTTTGGCTAGCATTTGCAAGGCAGACACCTTACCTCTAGCGCCACCTCACCGGCCCCTAGCTTTTAAATCTTTTAAGAATTCACACTTTCTATAGCAGAAAGGTGCCTCCCATCCTGAACATGTGTCATATGGATACAACGCAGTCTCCAGATTGGACAGTGTTAGTCCAATCCCAATTCAGTCTTATTATGCCAAGTAATGAAGTTAAAATTCAGAATATGGCTCACAAGGATGTAGCATAAGACTGGCACATGTAAACCCTGAATTTTATATCAGGCCCTATATGGTCCCTAGTTCATACTGCCATACTGGTCACAAACATTGCCAGACACTTAAATTCCATAGCTATGACTCCAATAGAGATATGTTACTAATGAGTTCCTAAGATTTTAGTAATTCATTTAGTAATAAAGTTTGCTAAGGAGGCAAGATGTTAGAGGAAGAGAATCTTGAATGGATCAAAGTGGCACTTGTAGGGTTAGAATTGGAATATTAAGTGTCTTACATTTTTTTTGTTTGTTTTTGTTTTGTTTTTTGGGCCACACCCAGCATTGCTCAGGGGTTACTCCTGGCTGTCTGCTCAGAAATAGCTCCTGGCAGGCATGGGGAACCATATGGGACACCGGGATTCGAACCAATCACCTTTGGTCCTGGATCGGCTGCTTGCAAGGCAAACACCACTGTGCTATTTCTCCGGGCCCGTGTCTTACATTTTTTAAAAGAAGTAGTGTTTGAGTAATATGTTTCACATGATCCACTATGAGATTATCATACACACTTCTCATTATAAAAGAAAGAGAGAAAAATTACATTGATCTAACATTAATTTTTCAGGAAAATTTACCAGTAAGTTCTATGTGTAAGATATGCAAAGGACTACATTGATTCTGTGACTTTATTTGACAATTATAAAACTAAGACAAAAATGTTACATGCTAGATTATTAAAAGCACTGCTAGGAATAATAGAATGGATATTATCCTCCTAAAAAAATGGAAGAATTCTAGAGAATCTATAAAAAGTGAATCTCCTTTAAGTTAAAATGCTCAAATAGCCATTATCAAGCTTTCACTACAACTGTAAGAGACAAAATTCAAGTTGAAAAATCTGACAAGTGAAATGTTCTGAGAATTTTAAAATTGAAATTCTCATGCATGGGAGATCTATTTATAAGGTTGTAAAGTTTACATTTTGAAATGAAAATTCTGTGGTATGATTATATCAGATCATATACATTACTGCATGCTATTTTTGTTATTTATAATTAAATGAATCATTAAGAGAATAAAAAGGTTTTTGGCTTTGGGGCTAAACTCAATGATAATTAGAGCTTACATTAAGATCACTCTGGCAGGGGAGGCTTTTGGAGTTTTGGGGTTCAAATATTTCTCAGCTATGCACATTGCAAGCAATCTATTTACAATCTTTAAAATCTCATATAATCATTACTAATAGATTTATCTTTTTATAATCAGTTAAAATTTAGGGCCATTAATAAGATACCTTTAGGTTTTAAAACTTTTTTCCATGTTCTGTAATTGGAAAATTTTCCCCTATTTGTTAGTACTCAGTTATCTTTTAAAAAATATTTTGTTGGGACTGAAGAGATAGCACAGCAGTATGGCATGTGGCCAACCTGGGAGGGACTCGGTTCGATTCCCAGTATCCTATATGGTCCCCCAGCTTGCCAGGGGCGATTTCTGAGTGAAAAGCCAAGAGTGACTCCTGAACACTGCTGGGTGTGGCCCAGAAACCAATCAATCAATAAATAAACTGTTGTTTAAAAAATATTGTGTTATGGGCCCGGAGAGATAGCACAGCGGTGTTTGCCTTGCAAGCAGCCGATTCAGGACCAAAGGTGGTTGGTTCAAATCCCGGTGTCCCATATGGTCCCCCGTGCCTGCCAGGAGCTATTTCTGAGCAGACAGCCAGGAATAACCCCTGAGCACTGCCGGGTGTGGCCCCAAAACAAAAAAACAAACAAACAAAAAAAATATTGTGTTATGTCCAAGATTTGATGACCAATCCATTATGTGAGCTTGACATTTAACTTTTAGAATTATTAAATATATTATATAATTTTTAGAATTTAAATGGCACTATATTTAGTCCTCAATATCTATCTTTTTAGAATATAATATTCACAATTAAGTTTGAATAATAAAGATTCAAATCTCATCTTCATATTTTACCTAATATATTTTATGTCATGGGAAATTATGAAAAATAGTTTTCCACAAGTGCCTAATTATGATTTCCTATTCTCAGTGCTGGCATATTTTAAAATATTAGTGTTGATCAATAGAATTTACATTATTTATTTAATATGGTGAGAAATTATCAGTGAAATGAGACATTTAGTGTAATAACACTATTTTTCTGTAAATTAATAGGAAATAAGCATTACCATGGAAACCAGAGTCATTGACTATTTTACAAAATTAGTTACAATTTTTGTCTTAACATATACCTTTAATCTGACTGTTTGAAAAACTATTGGAGGCTCTCCTTCATGCAGTGATTTATCACATTAGGCAATATTAGAAGTACAGAGATTCACATTATTCATTTAATTAGCACAATTTTTATTGAGCTCTTAAAATATGTACAAGGGATCCTATATATTAGAATAGATGGGTAGATGGAGAACTTGTGGCATATTTCTGCAGTGGATAGTACTCAGCTATAAAACGGATAAAATGCTACCTCCACTTACAACATGCATGAAACTATGTGTCATTTAAATAAAGTAAGTCAAAAGAAGAACACATGCTGAATGGTATCACTTAGGTGTTTTATAAAAAGAAACCAAGAATGGGGATGGATCATTATGAATCTTCATGAAACTCTTAGGCCCTGATAAACAAACTGAGGTTGTCAAATGTAAACGAGTGAAATGGGTCGATGGTAACAGACCTGAGGACAATGTTAATATGACTGTAAAATATTTAAACTTTAAGATACATATCAGATGACAATAAGTCATCCTGGTAAGAAACAATCTCCTTATAAATTTAGGGGAAACTCCTCTCATATTCTTGAAAAATATTGAACATTTGAACTTCATCATATAGCACATACTTTATTCCACTGAACTACATACCCAACCTCAAAAAAACATTAAAGCACAAATAGCAATGAAAAAAAGACACCCTAATCACTAGTAAATATTATCTGAACAGGATTAAAAGATAACAGCATCCTCTAGGCTATATTTGTTTCCTGACTACATACAACCTTTGCTAAATGACTTTATTTAGATAACTTTCTATAGTCATTTAGTGACTATGCATTTTTACACAAAAGATGTTTTGAAAAATATTAAGGCTTTATGATTTAAGCATGTATAATTGAATTTCAGGCATACTGTGTTCTATCATCAAATCTAACACTAGTTTATACTTCCCTCTTCAAATGTCCTCATTTTCTTTCCCACTCCACATCTAGCTGCTTGGAAAAGCCATTTTTAAATTTTGGTTGTTGTGGTTTGTATTCTCTGATTTTAGTATTGTTTGCTCCATGGTTATATTCTAATCCCACATATGTGTTTGAGGATACTAACTTTTGTCCTTACTACCCTTGTCTGCCTCGTCTTTTGGAACACAACTTTTAAATGAGTCCTTCAGACAAGAAATGATCTGTCAATGGCGAATTGAAAGAAGATGATCTTCTGGAGAAAAATCCTCACTGAGATTATTGCTTTAAATAAAAATTATGATTTTTCCTTATAAAACAGTAGAGAAAATAAAATTTGCAACACAAAAGAAGTTACTCTGACTTCTATTACAACAACGGAAGAAATTACACATCACACATCACTCTTAACTATTATTTGTGATCCATTATCTCATAATATATATCTGTGTCATGAGGGCCTGAATAAGTAGGGTCTTTGCCTTGCATGCAGCCTACCGAGGTTTGATTCCCAGCATCCCATATGGTCTCACAAGCCAGTCAGGAGTGATTTCTTAGTGCAGAGCCAATATTAACCCATTGGTGCAGCCGGGTGTGGCCCCCAAACAAACAAACAAATTCTGTTTCAATTTTTGAAGGACACTGCTGACTGTAGACACTTAGCCCTATGCCTACATATTACCTAAATGCAGGTCCCACAAATGCTGCACCCAAATAAATTTTAGTAGTACAGCATTCTTGAGACCAGCACAATGTCACATTAAAAAACAAACCCAAAAGATTCGCAGAACTCTCACATTATTGAAAGGGTCTTTGCAGGTTTTGTTTATTTTATTTTTTTATGGAGGAGGGTGGCTTAAGGGATTTAGAGCTAACCCAGTACACTCATTTTTCTACCAATGTTCTCTCATAAATGCAGCTGCCTTTTCTTTCACTCCCTTTCTTCCACTTTGCAAACTCCCAAAAGGATCTACAGTGTCTGAAACTGTAGTAGTTTTCTTACCCTTTCACCTTCATAGATTTTTCTACCACCATTTCATCTGCAATCTTTCTGCACACTTTAGTCCCTCTTGGATTCCTGTGGAAGTTCTTCCATGTCCACTGCTACAGGCAAATCAAGAACTTTTTTATGCTGCAAACCTGGCAGTCAAAACACCTCTCTGAGGTGAGTGGAAAGAGCACAAGAGTGCAGAAGCTCTGAGTCATTTTTCTTAATTTAGTAGGTTTGTTGTTGTTTTTACTTATGTCTGTCACAAGTAAAAAAGACCTGCAGGTTGAAAATGTCTGCCTTTTAAGTCTGAGGAATAGGTAGCAAATGCCTAATGTATTTAACAGTGCTTCTCTGGCAGGATTTCTGTTCAAGATTCTGCTTAACTGTTGTTACCCCCATCACACTGCACCACTTGAAGAAGCCCAAGTCCTCAACATCAGTAGACTAAAACAAAGAAAAACAGGCAACTTTAGCCTTCGGGTTGGAGGGTTTCTGATTCCAGCTATTACTTAGGAAAGACTAAAATCAAATAGCGTTGACTTATGGTATATATTTGGCATTTCAGCAAGGTTGTTCTGAACACTCCTATGGCCTCAGTCTGCATCCTTTAACCAGACAAAATATTCTGTGCACTACAGTAACAAGCACATTCGCTGGAGACACGGGCCCTATTTGCTCTCTGCAGAGCTTCTGAGGGCATTTACCTCTCTCATAAGCTCTTATCCCCTTCTGTACTGCTCCCCTTCCCTGTCCTTAACCACATCGCAATTCATATCTTCTCTTTCTTGTAAACCCTGGCTAACCCATATTTCCCTTAACATATATTGTTCTGTTTTCAGGTTGTTGCTGTTGTTTTTGAAATTTTCTTCCACTTAGCAAAAGCCGTGAACAAACAGTTCAATATCTTTTTCTGAAACCATTTACCTTTGGCTTCATAGCCACAAACACTAGCTAGCTTCTTCCTACCTCACTAGAATTTTCTTAAAGCTCTTCTTGATTGGCATATCTTCCTTAAAGGCAAAAATAAATTTAGTATTTATCCTGAACCCAATCTTCTTTCCATCACTTTGCACAAGGTCTGTGGCTTGTATCACCTGTCCAGTCCCATGACTTGAAACATTGTGGAGCTATAACATTCTCCCCGAAATTCAACAGGATATAACCACCTCTTTGTTACCTTCACATGCTTGTCTGAACATATCTTCAATTCATGCCAGATGATATGAAACTCTGTTTTTTTTTTAAAAAACTAAACCTGATCATGTTGCTCTTTCTCTAAAAAACTTTGTCCTTTTCTTTTCAATGTAGAAAATAATATGAACTCATTAACCTGTCTTAGAGTTTGGAAATGATCTGTTTTCTATCTACCTTCTGTCCTGAAAGCCAGCTCTCTATCCTCTGTGATTATGAGTGGAGCTTTATTCTTTTCTCCGTGTTGCTGAACTCAGATCTTTCTTGGAGCTTTGCACAAGTTCTCCCTTCCATATTTGGTTATAACTGCATTTTCTCAAATAAAAATGTCAGGGACAATATTTAAACAACTAACATCACCAGAAAATCTGCACATTTCCAATTCTGAATGTGCTTATTTATTAAGTCTGGGTGACTCAGAAAGAAACACAGATCCTCAATATGACCTCATAATAACACCTTATTGTCGTTCAGATACCAATTTTAATCACCTCCAGTTGTCTGTTACTTTTTGTATTTTTATTTCCTTTCTGCATATGTGTCTATTTCTTTAACTTCTCTCTCTCTCCTCTAACTATATTTTTGATCATCAGACAGACCACGACCCTTGTGTACTTTGTCAAAGGCATTTGGCTTTAAGCAGATACTCATCCATATCATTAATTGTATTGTATTGGCTGTTGATGGTGTCTAGAAGAGTGAATGGCTGGGTCCAAATTTACAACAGGTTCCAAAAGTCACTGTTACAGAATCAAGCTTTATGTTTATTCTGTTTAACATGTGCTGTTATTTAAATGTTTAGACAGGGTTCCTTCCTGGATATAAATTGTTAAGAATATAAACTGTTAAGATGGAATATAATAGTTTATTACAAAAAATTAAGAGGATTTAGGTGCCTGAGAGATAGCATAGCAGTAGGGCGTTTGCCTTGCATGCAGCAGATCCAGAACGAAAGGTGGTTTAAATCCCAGCATCCCATATGGTCCCTTGTGCCTGCCAGTAGAATTTCTGAGTGCAGAACCAGGAGTAACCCCTGAGCGCTGCTCAGCATGAACCAAAAAACAAACAAAAAGAAAATTAAAAGGATTTAGTCTATGGTATCTCTAGGAAAAGTAAGACAACATTAGTGTGCCAATTTAGGCAATTTACATGTTAGGTTATAAAATGCTGACCATTGTTTCTATTTCTATAGGTATAAACAAACTATAAATATTTTACCTAAATAAATAGGCAAATATAATGAATAAGCAAATATTATTTAATTTATAAATAAATAAACTCTCTGAGTAAATAATGCCAGTTTACCTTTCTTTATAGTAACTTAACTTTTTAATCCTTCTAATTCCTAAGTGTAACATTCCATTACTTGAAAAATACTCTGAACAAATACTAAATCATAGGAGATCTATAGAGAGTAAGTTTTGTTGTTGTATTTTTGTTATTTTTTTACCACTTTTAATATAATTTATTCTGTATTTAGCAATTTATTCATATTTTCAAAATAATATATATTGTTTAAATTAATTTTATGCTAACTATTATAATATATGTGGCCATTTATACATGAAAAGACATATATATTACTATAATTTTGTTTTATTTTTTTTTAATAAATACAGTGATGCTGAGAGCTTAGACAGCATTTTGGGAGTGCTTAAGGGACCATATGCAATGCCTGGGATTGAAACTGGGTTAGCCACATGTAAGAAAATTTCCTTAATCCCTATATTCTCTCCAGTCTAAAGACTATAAATTACATGTAAATGGCACTAAAAGTAGTCATGTTAGAGAACATGGCTAAATTGTCTAAAAGACAAAATCATGTGAAAAATTGATTTATTATTTGCTGCATTTTCAGTTAATGTAGGTAAAATATGTATATACCTCTACTTCCTCCGTTGTCATCTGCTCTTTTAAGAGGTGATTTCTGACACTTCCTCTTTCCTTAATTTAGAATTCAAGGTCAAAAACACAATCTAGTTAAAATAGTTGAATCATATTTCTAATAAATCATGCTTTTGTTTTCCCTAAGTAACTGGAAACAACCTCTTTATTTGATCACAGAGGCTTTTTCCCATAAAAAGTTAGTGATTAATGTTTAAATTACTATAATCACCAGAAAGTCTCATACATTTACAATTCAAACTAAGCTCATTTACTTAGCAAATTTGACTTACAAATTCGTTCTCCTTTTATTACTTTTGTATATGAAGTGCCAAAAGATATTTAGTGAAATCAGTGTCAAATGTCACATATCTACAGAACAACTTACTAAGTAGTTTACAGACCAGGTCAGGCTTTTTTCAAATGGAAAAATGCATTTAGTAGTTTGTGTTCAAAGGTGATGGCATGAAAGATAAAAAGGATGAAAAACATGCCCAGAATCTTAAGGCCCAATCATGTGCTACTTTGCTTGGTCTTGAATTTTCCATTCTTACTAAGGATTACCTTAAAATAATTAGTTAAGAGAAAATGCTTTATTAAAATACATCACTTACTCTAATAATGAGCTAAGTTCTGAAGTTGCACTTTTCCACTCAGTTTATATGCTCTGAAATCAGAAAATAGTCTTGCTAAGATATTTCAAAAAAGCCAGAAAAATAAGTATGTCAAGAAACATTTCAGCTTAAGATAGCCTGAGCATAAAAGTACACAAATAATGAACAGTAGTCAAAACCTCTTTAGCTTTTCTAAAATAATTATGATTTATTAAGATATTTTGTTCCAGCAAACTTATATTAAAGGAGAATATCCAGTAAGATGCACACAATGGCATGACTTAGGCCAAAGTGCTAGAGAAAACACCATGTTAAATGTGGGACACTCAATTTTTACTGTCAAGACCAGAGTGAGCAACATTTTTATTTGTACATAATTTAAATCTCTTAGAACAGCCTTTTCTGCAGTGCTTTCTCTCGAAAACGTAAGTGGTCTGTCAGTTCATTCATTGATATTTGATTTTTAAATATCTTATCCCCCCTTTATGGCAGAAGGTTTATGAAGTGGATTCAGAATTTCAACATCACTTAATTTTTAATCTTAATAAAGAAAGGCTGATATTGTTGAATTTGGTAGATGACAGTTATTTTTTGTTAGAGTGTTTGCAGCTATTTTAAGAAACATGTAGTCTTTCTTCACCTGCCTTTGGCAAAACAATGAGTCCCCAAACTTGCTATATAACAGATGTGAATTTCTCATTATTCTATTGGGTCTGTAATGGCTCCTGTGAATTTGTCTTTGGATGGAAAAGTGCATCCCTCTTTCCAAGTGGACCATTCATTGATTCAGGAGCCTAGCATCTATGTGGGATCTGTGATTGTTGACTCCAGGACTATTTGGCCATGCTCTATGCTTAGGGAACCTTTCATTCCTACAGAAACCTTTGTCAAATTCAGATACTCAGAACTGTGCTTTGCCCAAGAAGCAAGAAGAGGCTTCATGTTATCTTCTATGGTTTTCTCTCTTCCCTGTGTATGTTACTGTATAAGGGTTCTAATGTACTGTATTGTTTGCTCATCAGCTACCCCAAACATGTATAGTAAGTTCAGAATAATATTTCTTCAGAACTCACTAGTATTCTGAAACAGTGACTCAGCATAGCAGAAGAAATTTAAATAGCTTAGGACTGGGTACCAAATTCTAGAACATCATTTTACTTCTAACTCAGCTGATGAGTAGCCATCAAACTATATAGCATAGTTTAAACATTTTCTAGTTTACAGAGTGACAACAGTTGATTACAAAATTCATTTCATGACATTGAGTTGAAACTTTTATTTTTCTTATGTTTATCCTTGTTACTTAAAATGTGAAATGAGCACTTGGTTAAAATCCTATTATTTTCCCATCTTTCTCGCTCATTATAGAATCATAAATAAGTTGACAGTACTCTCCATCAGGCTTGTCAACTGTTGAGAAACCTAATGCAATCTTAATGTGATTTACAATTAATCACGAATTGATCTCATGCTTGCCTTTTCATTTCTTTCATCAAGATTCTTTTGCCTGCCACCTCCCTCCTCTGCTGATAAGTCACATCTATAAAGTTCACCTATACAATAAGATTCTAACATTTTTTATTTTTTATATATTATTTTTATCTTCATTTTTATCATTATTTTTTATTTTTATTTACCTATTTACTTTTTGTCGATTTCTTTATTTTGGTGTGGTTATTGAAGTTGTTGTCCCCATTTATATTTATTTTTTTCTTCTTTTCTTTTCTTTCTTTATGTGCCCTGCCATGTTTTTTTGTCTCAAGACCATGGCTTTTTTTGTGGTGCTTATCGTTATTGTTGGAGTGCTCACTGGATATTTGACACTTCTTTTTGTACTGTTGGGGTGGTTCACCTTCTTTTTCTCCTTCGTCTCTCAAACCGATGATGAGAGCCTCTAGAAGGATTCCGCCCATTTTTGGCGTATTAGACTTTTACCCCAGTTTATTACTTTCTCTTCTTCAAACAAAACCACATAACTTGAACTAGCTAGTCCTGCCTCCCAGTTAGAGGGGGAAATAAGGGAGGCACCAAGACCAAACAGGTGCAAGACTACTAAGAAGTAAACTAGGTACAGAGGGGACCACATATTCTAGCAGCCCTGGGGGTGAGGGAGGAGGATATGGGAGGTAGGACGAAAACGAGGTGTAGGGAGGACAAATCGGTGATGGGAATCTCCCTGATTTTATGTAAATATGTACCTAAATATTATTGTCAACAATATGTAAGCCACTATGATCAAAATAAAAATTATATTAAAAAAAGATTTTACCTTTTAGGACACTTAATCTATGGCTATTTTCAACTGTAAAATACTAAGACTCTGGTTTGAGTTATGTTACATTTTAAATTTTCTAATATAGTTCTTTATGCTTATAATTTTAAAAATCCAACTGAAAAAAATCAAACTAAGCAATACAAATTTCTACTCTAACAGTATCCTTTGATAGATAAAAAAGTAAAAGAATATATATGTCAGTGAGTTGAAAAGATTTTTTTCTTGTAAAAAAAAATGAGTAGATTTTTTTCTTGTAAAAAAAAGAGTAGATTTCTTGTAAAACTCAGAAACAGTATTCATACTATTTTCTACATCAATATATATTTTAGATATGTATCTCTTCAACACAACCAAAATTGTAAAACCTTTATTATAAAAATATTCTAAAAGATGTTAGACAAAAATATTAATTTTTAGTTGAGATTAACAGCCATTGGCTCATACATTTACCAGAAGGTGTTTAAATTATAAAGGAAGTTATTTATGTAATATAAAGCTTTAAAATAAAAGAGGATAGTGACTTGTTCAAAGTGAAAACTCGGAGTAAACCATAAAATTACATAGTATCTTGATTGTCAAATTAAGGCCAAAACTATATATCTAGGAATCACACAGCGAACTGAAAGCAAATTGATAGGGAAGCAAGGTTATTGAAATTGCTCTGTGAGCAGTTGCAGGTAACAAAGATTGGGTATTAACAATATATGGAGCATCTGAGGACATAAGACCTGGATCTGTATCTAATAACATGATAAAGATAACCTAAAATTCCATTGTAAAACAAGATATATCTAAATAATATGCACACTAAATATATGTGCACATGAGAGCATAAATGCATAAATTCACAAACACAATTACAATATATTTATTTGTTCATACACAAATTAAATACTTATATTACATGGACTTAAGGAAAATTGCAATCTAGTTGGCAAAATAAGCCAATTGAGAAGATAGTCTCCTGATCCTTTTAAATCCTCACTGAGGTACCACCTGAGATAAAGGATAAAGATTAAATGACCAAAATATCAACAATTGTTCTTTTTTATGTTGACTTAGGAAAAATAATTGGTCTTACATGTTTTTATAGATCAAATTTAATCATTACTAGTGTAACTTTTATCTTTTGGGTTGACTTAGACTAAAAGATTTCCCCCACTCTTTTCTGATTTTGATTTTTCTATTCATTATTTCATCAGGTATCATTTCAGCATATAAACTGCACATATTTATAATGTACAGTGATAAATTGTAATGTATATATGTTCAGCCATGATGTAGACATTATACTGGATGTATTTATCAAAGCCATGCATGGCTCCATATATTTTGTGTTACTGTATAATAAAGTATTTTATGAATTCTCATCTCTCACTATAGTCTGTAACTTATCTGATTATTTTATTATATAGATTCACTTGTATTTTATACAATTATATATTAATGCTGTGATAGTATGCAATCTTCCTTGTATAGAATCTATGAAACTACACTTGGTTCATATTCATAAAGTAGGTTTGATTTATTTTTTATGAAGTAGTAACTTATTTCATCTTATTGACAAAATCATTTTTGTTTTTGTTTTGTTAATTAATTTGTTAATAAGTAAATTAATTAGTTTGTAAATACATTTTCTGGTATCCATCTTAGCTTGCCATATATTATCTTTTTTTATTTTTAGGCCACACCTGGTGGTGCTCAGGGGTTACTCCTGGTTCTGTGCTCAGAAATCGGTCCTGGCAGGCTCGGATATCATATGGGATGCAGGGCATAGAACCCGTGTCTGTTCTGAGTTGGCTGTTGTGAGGCAAATGACCTATAGCTGTGCTTTCTCTCTGGCCCCTATATTGCCTTTAATTAATCTTACATGATATCACAAATTTGGGAACAGTTTGTTTCATTTCTTTCTTCCTAACCTTTCAGCTATTGCTCCCAGTTTGTTTTACATGTTTGTAATTCCTCAGTATATTTAAGTTGCTTTTTCTTAACTGTCAGTCATCTTTTATAGAAATGTAAATAATAAGAAAAGATCCTATATTCTTACTTGTATTGTTAACATTCCTAGTCTTTTGTGTGTATATACACCTATATTTCTATGTGGGAGTATTTTCTTTTTTTTTTGAAGTCTTTCTCTTTTCAACACAATTTTTTCAACACAAATCACCTAGCTATTAATTATTTATGTTTGATAATTCTTTTCCTTTGTTGCAGTTTTTAGTTTCTACCACTTACTAGCGATTGGACTCCTTACTGAGATTTCTCTATGAGTCAGTTTCATAATATGTAACATGGAAGTAGTAATAGTTCATTACCTCAAAAGATTGCATTTAAAATCAAGTTAATTAGTGGATATAATTCATATATTTAGTGCTTAATGTATATAAAGACCTCAGTAAATGTTTCTAATTAAGGAGTTTCCTGGATTCAAGCAATAATAATGTAGCTATGACTTAGCATATGATGATGTTTGTTGGTTACTTAGGAAACCTTGGAAGATGTAGGTCTAGAGTTTATCTTAACGGTCAATGGTATTAGAATAAAGGCACTGTTGTAATCAGACACTGCAGTGATTTTTCCCTCACAGGGCATAACATAATTCTTTTAGCTCCAAATAGTATTATTTTTAAATTAATAAATGAATGAAAGAAGAATATAAGAGAAAGCACAACTTTTTGATACATTTCCATAAAGCAGTATTTTTTTTTGTTTGGTACTCAACTGTGCTATTCCCCACTAGTGCCAGTGTTGATATTATTAAGATAATGACAAATCATTGGGGGCCAGAACAGTAGTGAAGCACGTTGGGCTCTTGACTTGCATGATGCTGACATGAGTTCAATCTATGGAACCACATGTGGTCCACTAGAGTCTTACCAGGAGTGATTCCTGAGCCCAGAGCCAGGGGTCAGCCCTGTGCATTGCCAACCACTTCCCTCCCTCAAATGGCAGACCACTTACAATTCACTTCATGGGGTTAGCCAAGATGCAACTAGAATATAGCTGGGAATATTTTCATAAGACAGCAGAAGAAAAGTAGCTAGTGAAACATTCAACTTGAGAAAAATTTTATATTTCTTTAATCTTTCATACTTTTGGCTTACAAACTTTACTATAATAATGTAATTCGATATTTTACTCAATTCCATTTTCAAAAATGTGCTTGTTGTTGATATTGGTGAAAAAACTGGTTTCAAAAATGTAGAAATTGGCTTAGGATGTGATCTGAATGTTTTTCTTTTTTATGTAATTACTGCTTTCTTTGCAACAAATTCTATTTGAGTAGAACCACCTTTGGCAAGAATAATCTTCACTGAACCAAAGGCAGTTATAAGCCTGATGATTAAATGATGTGTCTCTGAATATTTGGAGCCTTGTCACGTACTCTGCCATGAATAACTTGAGGTGAAAATATCCTTCACAAATTACCATGATTTACTTTAAAAGATGATCTTTTTAAAATCACATTAAGTACATTATTATTTTTATTTTTTTTTATTTTGTAATTTCCATGACTGTGGAGAAATTATTTGCTGCCACTATGGTCATAGTGATTCTGTTATTTTTTTTTGTTATATATACAGGTAGAGAGCCAAGGTGATAGTACAGCAGACAGGGTACTTGCCTTACATGAAACTAACTTGTGTTCAGTCCTAGTCACCACATATTGTCCCCTGAGCATTTTCAGAAATCTGAGTATAAAGCCAGGAGTAAACCCTGACATCACTGGGTATGCACCATCTAAAAAATTATATATAGATACATAGACATACATTTACTCATTCTAAAAAGATTTTATACACTCAATATATCAATTTTAGTACCTGATCTTTAGTAAGCTCTTCTTATTCCTGAAAGCCTTTTATTAAATATGCAATATACCAGTTTAACTGTGAAAGATTTCTTAGAGTCACTGTTGTTAGAATGCTGATTTTTTTTATAGCAAAAGCCATAAACGCTGACCTCAAAGGTTACATTTATCTGTCTTCATTGTAAGACTCCCCTGCAGGCAGTACATTCCTCAGTTTTCATCCTTATAAAAACACAAAAAAGGTGGGATTGGTTAAAAAAAGAAAAGTATGTAGAGAATTTAAGGAACCCCAAGGTTTTGTTGGAGTTGAACTGGACAAGATTTGTCTTGTGGGACCAAGCTCAGAAGCTTTGGCCTTTTCTGTCATTAGTATTTGGAAGGGCTGAGGGCATTTCCTTGAGGAATCTTCCTCTCACCCCGTTACACACATACTGGACAGTCCTGACAGACCTGGAAGATGGTAGCAGATGAGGAGCAGCACAAATGTAGCTGAAAACTCTCAGCCCCATTCTCCTTTGTGCCTGCTGGGAGAAAGCACGTCAGTTCAGAGTTCAGTGGACTAGGGCAAGGAGTTGAAAGCTGCCCTGAGCTGTTCCCTCAGCTGTTGACATGGCTGGTAGACTTGACTTATATTTGTATAATTGAACCGGACATAAAACTACCTCTTGGACAAAGAAGCCCTGTACTGCTCAAAGGACAGTGTTCATGTAGGCCTGGAGACTCCCTGAGTTCTCATATCTCCAGTTATGCCTCAAGTCATAGCACAATTGCTGACTGACAGGTTCCAGTTCTCCTGTGTTCTGAAAAGCTGATAATCACAACTCCTTTATCAATGTAATGTTAGAAATACACAGAAATTAGATTGTTTCTTGACCTACATCAATCTAATGGCTACCATGACAGTTCAGAAATGACCAAAAAAGGATGGAAATGTAGTGGGGATACAATTCCAGGTGAGATGGTAGCGTCTTTCAGGGAAGGGCTTATAAATAAGGTATTTCTGCTATTTATTACAGACTAACACATATGTCAGGGCTCTGTGCTCCCCAAGAACCCATTCCTATACCCCTAGATTGTCTCTTGTTCTTTCATTAGCCCTGTTCAATATTTATTTATTTATTTATTTATTTATTTATTTATTTATTTATTTATTTATTTATTTATTTATTTTAAACACCTTGATTACATACATGATTGTGTTTGGGTTTCAGTCATGTAAAGAACACCACCCATCACCAGTGCAATATTCCCATCTCCTATGTCCCAAGTCTCCCTCCTCCCCACCTGACCCCCACCTGTACTCTAAACAGGCTCTCCATTTCCCTCATACATTCTCATTATTAGGACAGTTCAATATGTAGTTATTTCTCTAACTAAACTCATCACTCTTTGTGGTGAGCTCCTGTTCAATATTTAAAGAGGGCTGAAATATTTGTTAATTCTTTTTCAATTGACCCCAAAAACCTATTTCTGCCCCAGAAGAGCTCATTGTCAGGGTCACTCCAGTGTTTCCTTAGCTGTAGAGTAAGTCTCCTGACACAGAATTTTACACTCTTAGATGATGATGCCACTTCAGCGAATTAAGCTGGAAAGACAACAAATGTATGCCTTAAAGGAAAAATTGGGGCTTTCCTGGAATGGAAACAACACAGGGAACTTGACTCCAAATAAAAACTGGCCTCCCTAAGAAAAAGAAATTATTTTGTCCAACAGCAGTTTGATGTTCAATACCTCTAATTGACTATTATAAAGTTCATCAGCATTAGCAGTGTGAGATAAGCTCCTTTGAGAAAGTGGAGGTGAGTAGTTGTTCAGTTAAATTTGGGAGTAAAAAATAGTTCTAGGTATGTTTTATTTATTCATAAAAATCAAATTGTTGATACTGTTTTCTTGGAGTGTCTAACATTGAAAGACCTCTTCATTTATGATATAAAATATAATAATCATAATAAGGGTCCAAGTTAGTGCCAGTTTTTTAAATGGGCCATCAATATTACATCCTAAAGAATATCTAGTAGAGAACATTCTACACTATACCAAGTATAGGATATTGGTACATGGGATGGTTTGATACTTGTCCAGAAATAAAATTTTTAGCAATAACTCAAGTGTTTGCTCCATTTGGGGTGAAAAATATTTAATGTCTTAAAAATATTTAGTATCTTAATTTGACAAGCAGAAAAGAAGGTGAGATAAAAGGATGTAGGAAGTTGTTATTGTTCTTTTTGCTTCTGTAATAATTTGTTTATCTTGGTTCAAAAGTCATTTGCAGTAATGAGAGGAATATAGGGAAAAAGGGCATTTTGAAACTGCTCATTAAATAACAGGAGAAAGGAAAAGAAATACAGGCAAAGCATAACACATGCACAGATTTGTGACTGTCATATTAACTGTCTGATATTTATCTAGGCATTAAAAAAACTTGTGAAAAATGCAAAATATTTGTATTCTTTATTTGTCTTAGTTTTGACTCAAATATTGGTTTTTCATTAAAATATATTCTGTTAATATGTAATGGTATTTTTATTCTTTATTGCAAGTGTGTTTATTATTATATGGTTTTAAATTCCTCAGTATCAACTTCTTTATGGTAAATATTGAGAGACCTAACATATGCAGTGCATCTAAGTATAATCCTTGCCTTATTAGTGTGTTAGTTTGGAAGCATCCTGAGACCTATAAGTTACAAAATAATTGGACTGGAGATGGAAAAGGTGTATAGAAGAAAGCAAACATTTGGAACTTGTTAACATTTTTGTTTAACAGACGGGGAGAAAAGAACAAATGTAAAAATTGCCAATAGTATAGTTGAAGTGATACACAAGGGAGCTTATTCTGAAAATGAAATAAGAGATAAAAATAAGCTTCTGAATAGAGGCTAGGGAGTGAGGAGGGAAAGATTTCAGATGAAATTAAGGGAAGGTATAGTGGGAATTTAAAACTGGGTAGTATGTAGTTGAGTCCAGATTAGTAAAGTGTGCAGGGTGGCTGAGATGGGTCTAAAGATTCCTTAGGTGAGTGGAAGACAGTGGGCTTTACTCTCCCCTACCTCCCAAGGACTGAGAGTGACTCATTTTGGAAGTGCAGGTTCCTAAGAAATGAGCAGAGACAATGAGAGTCCTGAGCAGCAATCTCTGATGTGTGAATGGCCCTTGGGCAGTGCTGGAGCTTGAGAAATAGGAAAAATCACAGCAAGTATACCAGTTTCAATGCATGTGGAGAACAAGAGTAGTGTATGAACCTAGAGAAAGGAAGGAGACATAGAGCCAGAAAGATGAGCAGAAACTGAAACCCATCTGTTTTGTGGGAAAGTGGTAAAACTTTTCATGATTCTGGCTCACACCAGTGAAAAATAATGAGCAAAATTCACTTACAAATGCAAAATCGGCTGAGGGGGCAGAGTGATACCAACATGGGTAGGGTGTTTGCCTTGCATGTGGCTGATACTGGTTTTATTTGCAGCATACCATGTGGTCCCCAAAGCCTGCTAAGAGTAATTTCTGAGCACATATTTGGAATAACCCCTGAGCACTGCCGGGTAAGGCCCCTCAAATAACAAACAAAAAACAAAAATGCAAAATCGGCCGCCAAGATCTATAGAACAGTGGGTGAGGCATTTTCCTTGTATTCAGTCTACTTTGGTTCTATCACCAGCATTTCAGGTGATCCCCAGAGACTGCCAGGAGTAAGTTATAAGCACAGAATTATGAGTAACAACTGCGTACTGCATGGTATCGCCCTCCAAAATCAAACAAACTAAAAAAAAAAACAAAAACACACATAAAAAAGCAAAATTTGTATTTTTATAAAATAAGTATTTTAAGGAACTGGAAGAGTTTACAATGCTGATAAAAGGGAAGAATAACTGGGATCTTGGATCATAAAATTGTTGGTTTTGTTCAATACTAAATACAGAGGTGAGTAAGTAGATGGGGAATCAGTTGAAAATTGAATAAGAAAAATTATTAGACTCACGTATTATCGAAGGAAAAGAGTAGATACTTGAATATATATATATATACACATATATGTATATATACATTTCAAGTATTGATAGTTAAAAATATAAAGTGGACTTCATAGGCAGTGTACTTGTCTTTTAAAAAGATCTGGGGCCTGAGAGGTGGAACAGCGAGCGGTATATGGTGTTTGCCTTGCACTCGGCTGACCTAGGACGAACTGTGGTTCGACATTCCATAAGGTCCCCAAATAAGAATCTGTTTCTGAGCTCATAGCCAGGATTATCTCCTGAGCATCACCTGCATCACCTGAGATCTACACACACACACACACACACACACACACACACACACACACACACACATATATATATATATGTTAAGGCATTTGAACACTAGCATACCAACCAGGTAGGGCACTTGCCTTGCACTTAGATAACCAAGATTTGATAGATAACACCCCCCTCCACATCACAACATCAGAATTAATCCTTAAATTCAGAGTCAGGAGTAATCCCTGAGCATTGCTGGATGTGGCCAACTCACCTATTAACTTTAGCACTTTTTTCTTTAATCTTTAATGTTATTTTTTTAATTCTGTTTCTCTTAAAGCTCTGGACAGTGATATGTCTACCAAACAAAATTGTGTCATTAGGTTATTGACCTTGTGTGGTTCATTGAATTCAGAATATTAATGTAAATTAAAGTATTTGGTGGGGCCGGGAAGGTGGCGCTAGAGATAAGGTGTCTGCCTTGTAAGCGCTACCAAGGAACGGACTGCGGTTCGATCCCCCGGCGTCCCATATGGTCCCCCCAAGCCAGGGGCGATTTCTGAGCACATAGCCAGGAGTAACCCCTGAGCGTCAAACGGGTGTGGCCCAAAAACAAACAAAAAAAAACAACAACAAAGTATTTGGTGATGCCCTTAATAAAGACTGGGTTGGGTTTGGAGACTTTGGACAATAGACTAAGATCTTAGAAGAAGAAATTTCAGAAAACTTTCACTCGAATCACCTAAAAAATGTAGTCATTTGTTAAATTGTATTGCTTTGTGAAAACTCAGTGTCTTTTATTAGTAAATCAAAGAATAATTTACCATGATGCTAGTACGTTATACATTGCAATATTGTTTTAGTAATAGACTCTTCAAACACTACCCAGAATGTGTTTTGGTAGTTGGAAACTTATCAAAAAGTATTGGCAAATGCTAAATAAGTTAAAAAGTGAGTAAAATATATTTTATGCTAAATATACATTTTTCTGTATGTGTGTAATATTATTAGACTTTTAAAACATATAGTACCTCATCTTGATCAATCAGCTAATTTAAGATTTTTAAATAAAATCAATATAAATGTGAACTACCATCTACATAAATTTATCTGATAAATATATAATTGCTTCAAATACCTTTGGGGATCAGTATCTTAAGGAAAACATGTTCTCCATGAATAAGTAATTTTTAATTTTTAAATACATGTCCTTCAATTTGTGGGTATGTTCCTTTGTGTGATATTAGTTATAATTAGTTATATGTGATAATTAGTTATAATTAATCAAATACTGTAATATCATGTCAAAAAGCTGAGTTGAGACAAACCTGAAACAGTCTCAGTTAATATCTTGAACAACTGTTATAAAGTCTTGTAATATAATTTTTAAATTCAGGTAACATTCATAGGACAAGTCAGAGAAAATTTTTTGAACAATTGAGCTGAGGAGACTATAAAATGTCCTATATTAATGGTCTAAAAATTATAATTTTTCTTTTCTATTTGTTTGTTTTGTTTTATGGTGGTACTGAGAATCAAATCCAAAACATTGCACATATAAGGTGGTTGTTCTACCAATGAATTTTACCTCCAGTCCCAACAAAGAGATTCTTTTTGAGAGTGTGAGTGGAGTGGGTTTGATTATGGTCAGAAAGTTAGCCATCACCTAGCATTCTCAGATGTTGTTCCTGGTTTTGTGCTCATGGAACACTTCTGTGATGCTTTGGTGAACATTTGCAGTGCTAGAAAATAAAATGCAATAAAATGCAATCATTCAAAGCAAGTCTGAATCCTGTATTTTCTCTGCCCCTGACACAACATTTTCACATATACTAAAAACTCTTCCTGTGTCCATTTTCTTAAAAGAATAAATTATAAAATACATTAGAGTCTATCAGTCTTATTTTGCCTTTGAAATTTGAGAAAAAAAGCTTAGAAATGTACATATTTGGAATGAAACTAATTGCATTGAACTCTGATTTGAAGGTTGTTTTAAAATTGCCAATTAAGTGATTTATTCACAGTATGTAAAATCTGAAGGTGAGCAGGACACAGAAGAACCTTAATGTTCATGACACTTCAGACTTAATGCTGTCTTGACAGCATTTCAGTTGTGTGATGTAAATCTTTATACCATTATTATTAGTTTTCCATTTGGACTTCTGTCAGTTACAACATATATAGCAATTCCAAAGAATGGTTATGTGAATTTAACCTGATTTAAAATTAAAACAAAATTCATGCAAGACTTTATTGAAGTCTTATTGAACTTTTGTTTTGCCAAATATAATAAACTAAATTATATCAAATTCTTTCAAAAGTGTTTATAAATAATCACAAAAAGATAATTTTTATTTATTTTTATTGAGCATTTACAAGTGATTGGGGTAGTTAAATGAACAAAAAGAACATCTTTATTTAATTGTGCTTATCTCCTACATTCTTTTTGTTTCTCTGTGGGTGGGGGGATAGGACATTCTTAGATATGTCTCTCTTGGATATTCTTGGGAGACTTCGTACTGCCATAGATAAAACTGGACCTCCTGCACACAAAGCATGAGCCCAACCTATTCTATCTTTCTAACTCTGTCTTACATTTTCATTACACTTACCTTGTATAATGCAGTAGTAGTTTTCAAAAGTCATTGATGACAACTAGTAGACTGGAAAAAAATGAAAGATATGCAAGAGATATGAGATACAAATGTGTACAGAGGTAGTTATAGAGAAAACAAATCTTAACAGCTATATCCTGCCTATTGTTTTTTATGTGACTTTATTTAACAATGCTTAATTTGGGTTTTAGTGATAAACCACTATCCATTCATTGTCTCCTTTTAAAGACTTTCCTTGTTAAATATATAAATGTCAGGAAAAGACAAGTTATATCCTCATGATATTTCTGCAGTGCATTGTTTAGCTTCTTTGTAATAAAATTCAATAGAAACTTATGCTATTTTATGAATCAAATTGCAACATGAGGCTTGAGATTTAGGAATATAAAAATTTAATGATGTTAAAAAGATAAAATTTATAGTATTATATTTTCTTAATTTAAATTCTTTTTTAAAAAGAGGTAGTAAATTATACATGAGAAATGTAAGGAACATTTTTCATTGTTTGATCATTTTCATTCTTCAACTTTGTAAAATAGGATGACTCATATATAATCTAAGATTATATTATCCAAGATAAACACTCCTATCCAAGTCTGCTACAGTTCTCTGCCCAGGCTAATTTTCACTAACTTTGAATAACTTCTTGGCAATCAGTTGTGGCACCATTATGATCTTCATATTTCTAAAACCTATTCAACATAAATAAAAACTTGTTTTCAAAGGCTACTGTGGCCCTGATAAAGTGTACACACTTACTGCTTTAGTAGTGATGTGTAGTATTGCATACATCATTTCTGAAAGCTGCCTCTTTAATGATGTATTCACATAGTATATCATCAGTTTGAAACAGAAGGAAGATGGATTGCCTAAAGTATGGTTTCTTCCATGGTACAAAGATAATTTAAGCAGATTAATTTTAATTAGAGAAGAAAGTGAATCTACTTCTGAGCAAATTATATAATATAATCCTACTAGATATGTATATTTTTGACTAAATTTCTTAAAGTAACTTTAAATTAGAAACATTCAAAGTTCATTCTATCAGTTGCCACTAATATTTGAAATATTGTCCCTGGTCATTTTCTATGTATAATACCCACATGGAATATCATCTCAACAAATTCCTTAAAGGTATATTGTGTTTGTTTGAATTTAAATGTTTTTACCTGCATGTATGATGATTCATAAATGTTTGTTACGTAGATATGTTTGACTGTTTTTGCATTAGGGTTCTTATTTTTTGTTTAATTGTTGAGAACTCAATTTATGTAAATACTTTGCAGCTGATTTTATCAATAAGATTTACTCTTAATTCTGGGTAAATACTAGGAGAACGTCCAGTAAAGAAACATGTTTACTTGTCACTAAATGCCAAAATAAACATTTTTGTCCTTCCAAAACTTGTGTTTAAAATCTAACACACAATATAATAACATTTGGACTTACCACTTAAGATTTAATTTGTGTCGTTATATAATTTATATTATCTTCCACCATAAGAAGAAAAGATTCTCGTATTTAAGCTACAAAAATTATCTACCTTATATATTACATTTGCACATATCTTCATCCTAGCATTCCCTTAACCCATAACTATAAGGAGTGGACATCTGTGTTTTTAAACTACATCATCAATCCATGTGTTCTATTACAGCAACTTGAATGGCAAAAGGCAGCAATGGCATCAATATTTTAGTCAAAATTTACTTTAAAAGTTTGATCATTCAGGGCTGGAGTGATAATACGGCGGTAAGGCATTTGCCTTGTATGTTGCCAACCTGGGACAGATCTGTTTTGTTCCTTGGCATCCCATATGGTCCCTGAGCCTGCCAGGAACAACTTCTGAGCGCAGAGACAGGAGTAACCCCTGAGCGATGCCAGCTGTGGCCCCCAAACAAACAAACAAACAAACAAAAAGTTTGTTCATAAGCAGCGGATCCAGGATGGATGTTGGTTCGAATCCGGCATCCCATATGGTCCCCTGTGCCTGCCAGGAGCGATTTCTGAGCACAGAGTCAGGAGTAACCCCTGAGCGTGGCCGGGTGTGACCCAAAAAGACAAAAATAAAAAAAAATGTGCTCATTCAAAGAAAGAGACTAAGCAAATATTTGTCTACTATGCTCAATGACTTAAAGATTTTATCTCTTGTTTTTATGTATCCTTGAGTTTTGTTTCTTTCTTCCTTTCCTTCTTCCTTCCTTCCTTCTTCTCTTCTTTCCTCCCTTTGCATCCCTTTGGGTTTTGTTTTGTATTTTGACATCATCCATAAATGCTGAAGGCTTATTATTGATTCCTTGGCTAGAGATCTATCCTGAAAGTACTGAAGGGACCATTTGTGGTCCTGAAGTACAACTTACACCATTCTCTATCTCCCTAGTCTCAACTAAAAACTTCAAAGATAATATGGAAGGTAAGAATATTAGCCATCTAATTTTTTGTAAAATGTTACTAGATAGGAAACCAAAGGGAATACATACTTAAATTTATACTTTAATGAATACCTTTTGAAGAGAATTTGAAATTATGCAAATGTGGTTTAAATTTTGTGGAGTCCAGTTAGGAGTGGGATAGTGTTTTAAAGGACATAATATCCAATATTGTATGACAAGAATACTTAACATTAGAGACAAGAAAACACTAAACTGTAATTAGAAATAATGTCCATAAATTAATGTTGCTGTACAATTATAAAACATATTTTATGTTAAATAATCTTTTGTGACCAATATCAATTACAAGTCTCTCACGATTATATTTAAGGTACATAGAGACAATGAATTAGACTCATTCCCACTACCTGTATTGTCCTTCCTCTACCCCTGTTCCCAACATACATCCCATACCTCCCCTTTTGCCCCCTAGACTGCTAGTATAACTGATACCCTTTGTATATAGATTTTGGTAGATTGGGTATTTTGATTCTGTTGTCATTGACTTTGGGTTTGGTATTTAGGTCTAATCATTTTTATTTCTTCTCAATATTCATGAGATTGTTTGCTCGTGGTACCATCCACTTCTTTTTATTTCCCCTCCCTCAATTTATAAGGCAGAGCAAGATGATTCAAGTTCTGTGGTTCTCTTGAATAAAATAAGAAATCTGGGAGGAACCCATCTAGGAGCTATAAATATAAATTTAAAAGAAAAAGAAACAATGACAAAAAACACAACAACAAAACAACAAGGGAGCCGGTATAATAAGGGTTTTTTTTGTTTTTGTTTTGTTGTTGTTGTTTTTCATATACACAGTAAGTATTGTGGAAATTAGAAAGGGAATTCCCTTGGCCTAAGACTTACAGGATTTCTCTACCCTTGGAAATCCCTATTTTTTGAATCTATAAGGATGTGATATCTGTAGTAAATTATTTGATAGGAAAAGAAATATCTAAGGATGAGTTATATCCTCATAATATATTTGAATACTAATGAGTAGCTTAAATATCTATTCATTACAATGTTTAAATACAAATAAATTGATATATTGAAAAGAGCTCTAACACTGAAAGATCTGGGCATCATTCCTGTCTTCCTCCCAAGAGATAAATAAGCAAGCTAAATCAGCATTTTTAATCAGTGCTTCAGAGAGTTGAGACTGCATGTCAAAACAACATAGCAAAATGTGGGAAAACAGGCAAATATAGAGAATCACAACCCAAACAAATTTACTTAGAATTAGTTGGCATAGGTTGAAATATTTTGTTAATTCGAGGAAATGCTGATTAATAGGTATGAATTAGGTAATTTATTAGAAAACTCTTGGTAGCCCAGTCCCGTAAGTACCATTATGCTTTCATGAGCTTTCCCTCTACTAAACTCCTCAGCTTCTCGAGTAAAAAAATACAAGAATATTTTTCATTATGTTTCTTGCCAAGATCGGTCAAAGGTAACCATTTTAAAATACAACAAAGTATTTTTCCTAACAAAGTATGTGATCCAGGACCAAAGGTGGTTGGTTTGAATCCCGGTGTCCCATATGGTCCCCCGTGCCTGCCAGGAGCTATTTCTGAGCAGACAGCCAGGAGTAACCCCTGAGCACCGCCGGGTGTGGCCCAAAAACCAAAAAAAAAAAAAAAAAAAAAAAAAAGTATGTCTTTTATATCAGAGCTGTTTGAGAAGTACAATCAGTCAATCTACTGTCTTTTTAGCTTTTATGTTTTAAGTAATAGTATAAAGAAGTCACCAAGAAGTTATTTTTGATAATCACAGCCCAAAGATTTATGCCAGTAAAAAAAAACTTTTATCTGGAAACAAGGCTCCCTTATTTTCTCTGAGACTACTATGTTACTCAACAGGATGGCAACAAAAAATGAGTCTGAGGCACTGACTATTTACAAAACTATTTACAAAACTACTAAAAATGGCCTAAGAAAATAAGGATATAAACAAAAATTATGAGGAAATTTTTGACACCTAGAGTTCTATAATTATTAAGCACTATCAAACTGTTATATAAAATAATTGGGTAGAATAAAATATAATGCAATAGAAGAACAGTAGTTAGAATAGAATAGAATAGAATAGAATAGAATAGAATAGAATAGAATAGAATTGAACTGAACCCCTTAGCATTCTTTGGAGGATAGACAAATAAACAAGTATAAGGCTCAGAGAATAGGAAAAATGTACAAATGTATAATGTGTAATTTTAGTACACAGGAAAAAACTAAACTTGGTTAAGTAAATCACTTTGGCTTTAAGGTCTTAGATGCAATTTTAAGTCCTTTAATTAAAGCAAAGGGCATTGGGGAAAAGAAAGGGAAGGATGTCAGAAGGTAATCTAAAACAGACACAAGTCAGAAGCAGGCAAATTTAAATCCTTCCTCTCCCATTAATTAGATCTTTGCTTAAGAAAACCTTTAAAAGGAATGATTATATGCAAAATAATTTTCAAATGTAATTTTTGTTTGCCTTTAAGTCATGTTCCTGGAAATAAACTTTTATTGGATATTTTGGGATAATAGCTATTTGTTCCCCATACAGATCTATCTAAATAGAGGTTTAGAGTTATTTACAAGCAAACTTAGATTAGTTTAAAAGTATTATACAAACGTTTTTTTAACACAAAACTATCCCGAACATGCTGAGAACAAAAGAAAAATCATATATTAAATATTTAAAATAGTGAATGCAGGCAATGAAGGCAAAAACAAAAATGAAAATTTAATAAATAGAATATTGCTTTATAAATGTTATTGATCTTATCATGCTAGTAATAAATTTCTTTGGGAGACCTTCCTAGTAGTACATTTAGACAGTAACAATTCACAGAAATTTGACTAGGCATGAAAGGACTGAGGATTTGCTACTCAATTCCATAGTGCTGGGGTCCATCAGTGCAGCTGTCAAAGCCACCCTGGTAGTGATCAGGGGACATAAGGTTTGTCTGGTGGTACTTGGGAGTTCACACAGTGCTACAGATCAAACATGCCATGTCTTGTCATGTCAGGTATATACTCTAGCCATCTGAGCTGTATTTTGGACCTATATAGATACTTTAAAATATAATTGATAAAGGTCAGAGCAATAGCACAGAGGGTAAGGCATTTGCCTTGCACATAGTGATCTGGGTTCGATCCACAGCATCCCATATGGGCTGGGATCCTAAGCCTACCAGGTTTAATTTCTGAGCACAGTGACAAAAGTAATCCCTGAGAACCACCAGGTATGGACCAAAATCCAATATGATTCATCAATTCGATGAGGACATTTTAATGTAGTAAAAGGGAATGATGGAGCATTCTTGACACCATGATTAGGTAGGAGGAGAGAAAAGAAAGCAAGGCAAGAAAACCAAAAATAAGAAAGGGATATAACAGGGGATAGAGGTTGGGTCTTCTACTATATTGATGATGTGGGATATTGGTATATATATATAAATTCAAAACACAGACTAAACAGCACTGAAAATATGACATATAAACTTCAATCACCAAATATTGTAATTTACCTATCAAGATGGCAGGCAGGTAGTGGGAGTAGAAATGTGAGTAAATAGTAAATAAAGGAAACATTGGTGATGGGATTTATCACTGGTAGTAAAATTGGTGTTGAAATATCAACTCAACTAACATTTACTTGGTAAATCACAAATTCTTGAGGCTATAGTGGTGGTGCAGTGGTAGGGTGTTTGCCTTGCATGCAGCCTAGGATGGTTGTGGTTCAATTCCCTGGTGTCCCATATGGTCCTTTGTAGTTCACAAAATCTAATTACAGAGCCTTGTGGTCAGCGAAGGTAGCCTGCAAAGTTTCTATCCTCTTGACTTTATGGAGGTATGGTTTATGTGCCATCATGTGATCTACCCTGGAATGTCCAGCTCACGACTTGAAGCTCACCACAAAGAGTGTTGAGTGCATTTAGAGAAATAATGTCACTGAGAACTATCATAACAATGTGAATGAATGAGGGAAGTAGAAAGTCTTTCTAGAGTACAGGCAGGGGTGGAGGTGGGGAGGAGGGAGATTTGGGATACTGGTGATGGGAATGTTGCACTGGTGAACGGGGGGGGGGGGTTTTCTTTACATGACTGAAACCCAAATACAATCATATTTGTAATTAAGGTGTTTAAATAAATATATTAATAAAAAAGAAAATTGGGGCTGAAGAGATAGCATGTAGGTAGGGAGTTTGCTTTGCAATCAAAAGGACGGTGGTTCGAATTCCAGCATCCCATATGGTCCTCTGAGCCTGTCAGGAGCGATTTCTGAGCATAGAGCCAGAAGTAATCCCTGAGAACTACTAATCTGACCCAAAAACCAAAAACCAAAAACCAAAAAAGGCAACAACAACAAAACAAAAATAACTAAATAAGAAAATTAAGAAAAAAACATATATAAGTACAATTCATGGAAGAGAAAAGACAAAGTAAAAATTAGAGCAATAATACTCAGGAGCAGTCCCCAAAGTACTTGAAAAAGGAACAACGCAAACTCTTGACTACACATTATTCCACAAAGAAAGCAGCAACACCAAAAACTGCACCGTAGAGAGAATAGGTATGTAATCAACCTTCCACGACAAAGGCCCACAACAATCATTTAGAGAAAGTATTCAGGAACACAGGTAAAGAACACCACGGAAAATCACTGTCTGCAATGGAATCATCCCATAACACTACATTTTATTGTCTTTATCTTATAATATTTAAAATAACCTCTCAGCTTTTATATCCACAGGCATCCTTGAATACAAATGGCGGATAAACTAAGATGGCAGCGCGGAATACCACATGAGATACCATACCTAGCTTGCAATATGAGATGGCCCCGAGAAAACTCTTTAACATACATTTTATCTCTAGGTTACACCTTCTTTTAGGAACTGAAGCACGTGACCAGTCAGACCACCAAAGCAGTAACCGAGACGTACAGACTTAAACTACACGCTCTATTCTGTGAACAAATTCAGGCAAACTAGCATTCCCCTGCTATTCTCTCCTCTCTTCTCACTACTTTCTTTTTTATTTTCTATCTTCTTTTTTTTTCTTCTCTTCTTTATTTTTTCTTTTTCTCTTTTCTACTCTTCTCTTTACTTTTTACCATTTATCTTCTCCCTTTCCTTCTAAAGTATTTTCTCTTTTCTCCCTTCCTACCCCTTCCATATACCTTCCCCTTCTCCCCCTCTGGAAATCCAACTATCCCTTCACCCCTCAATCCCATACAGACCTCCCGCCATATTAAAACTCTCCACCCTCAGTCCTTAATCTATTAGGCATCAAGATTGACCTCCTACCCCAACGAACCATTACCCAGCACCCAGTCGAGAGGACACCCAGTCAAACCCACATCTCGTCTCCTGCATGAAAAGGCAGCCAACTCCCCTGCGGATCCATGCTGCGAGGCCCTCCCCACCAACTCCCCCTAACGTGGACTGTTACCTGAAACCGGACTTAGGTCTAAAAGTATCCTCAATGCAAGAACCCTTCCAGGACCTCCCTGCCACAAATATTTTGCCACTCTGAAGAAGATCTGGGGATGGGATGGAAAGATGCCTGGGGACCCACACACCACAAGAAAAACCAAAAAGACAATGGGAAAACCTGTATTTCCAACATAAGCATAAGAACTGTATCACACCACCTCTTTACCCGCTTTTCCCCAAATGTAAGATAGTCATATGCATCACTTTGGCCCTTTAAATACTTTGCTACCTCATTTAAAAAAAAATCTGGCCTACATATACATATGTAAGCACATACATTTTTGATACCTATTTTTTTTATTTATTATTTTTTTCATCTTTTTTTTTTTGGGTATGTAACCTGTTTCTGTTTTCCCCTTTTGACCACCCCCAAATGCACCAACAATATAAGGTAGCACCATTTCCCCCTGCAAAGGCACACTAAAATAAAGGGAGATTCTTACATATATATATATATGTAAAAATATATATATTTTTTATAGAGAGCTCTTATCTATTAGAGATAGGAACTCATAGTTGTTTACAATAGAGGGATATCTCCTACCTTGAAAATATGTCATGTGGAATTAACTTAGACCTCAGGTGTTTAGATACCATCAATCCAGCCTTGAACCCTGGATCCCAGACACAGGAACGGCACAGTTCTTCACAACTGCTACAGGAAACAAATCCCACCCAGGACAGCCGCAATACTGCGAGGCCACCAACAAATGCCAGCTCTAATATGACATCCTGACAACGAAGAAAATGGGAACAACTTGACCTAAGTGAAGGTTATCCAACCTTTCTAGCTAACGACAAGACAAAATCAGAAGACTTGTCACCCTTTGGAAGGCCCAAAAGCCAAGATTTCGAGTTACAGATGACTGCTGCTAGAACCATGACCAGACTGTATACAGCTTGGGACCAATAAAAAAGCCCTAACCTAGGGTTTCAACTACGATCTGCACAATGAACATGATCCCCAGATTCAAAGGTCTGGCAGAGACCATTGTAATGGAATGGGGCTTCTGGAAGCACAAAGAAAGACACTGTCCTAGGTGCCATCCTAGCTTCAGTGCAAAGACCAAGATCACCAACCACAGAAGATGAATTAAAATGACAATGATGGAACAGAACTTCTAGAACCACAAAGACTGACTTCATCATAACTCCCACCGCAGGATCTGTGCAGATACTGAGATCCCTAGTCACAGAGGCCTGATAGTATCACCCAGGACAGAGCAGAGGTCTTACAAACACCACAAAAACACCACCAGGAGAGTAAGTGATCCTGAACAGAGTCTATAGTTGATCCCATGACAATACACTCCAAGGGCGGAGAAACCCCATATCTCTTAGGCCAAGTGAATTCCTTTTCGAATGACCCCAATATTTACTGTGCCTGGGCAGGAGGGAAAAAAAAAAGCACAAATCATTATTTTTTTTATATATATATATATAATTTTATTTTCATTTATTATTATTATTTTTATTTACCCATCTATTTTTGGTCAATTTCTCTGTTTGGGTGTGATAATTGAAGTTGTCCCCAGTTATACTTATTCTTTCTCTTCCTTTCTGTTCTTCCTTTGTATGCTATGCCATGTTTCCTATATCAAGACCATGACATTTTTTTATTTGTTTGTTTGCTTGTTTTGTGTTTATTTTTGTGGGTTTTTATTTTTTTTTGTTTTTTTTTTTTTTTGTTTGTTTTGTTTTGTTTTGTTTTGTTTTTGGTGCTTGTGCTTATTGTTGGAGCCCTCACGGGATATTTGACACTTCTTTTTGTACTGGTGGAATGTTTCACCTTTTTTCTCTCCTTCATTTCTCAAACCGATGTTGAAAACCTCTGGAAGAATTCCACTTATTTTCGGCGTATTAGACTTTTACCCCAGTTTATTACTTTTCTCTCCTTTAAACAAAACCACGTAACTTGAACTAGCTAGTCCTGCCCCCCCAATTAGAGGGGGAAACAAGGGAGACACCAGGACCAAAGAGGTGCAAGACTACTGTGCAGTAGGCTAGATACAGAGGAAACCACACATCCTAGCTACCCTGGGGGTGAGGGAAGAGGATATGGGTGGTAGGACAAAAACGGAGGTGTAGGGAGGACAATTTGGTGATGGGAATTCCCCCTGATTTTATGTAAATATGTACCTGAAATATCATTGTCAACAATATGTAAGCCACTATGATCAAAAATAAATAAAAAAAAATGTAAAAAAAAATTAGAGCAATAATTAATAAATTTCAATTCCACAAACCATTTTAAAAAAATAAAAGTTTATGTTTTGTGCTTTTTGGGGGGAGAAGCAAGGATTGGTTTTTGTGTCATGTGGTGTTATTTAAAACTTACTCTTTGCTACTACTTAGAAATCTTTCATGGCATTTCTCTGCCATCAGCAATGCCAGTTATTAAACTAAGTTTGGGTTTTGTAAAGCCAGCTATTAAACTCCCATGCCATCTCTCTGGCCTTTTGTTTCCTTAAATTTAACATTAAAGTTAATCCAAATAGGCTTGGAGAGAGAAAAATAGAAAACACAAATTACTAATATCAGTTATATTGGGATTTGTGATTTCTGTGTTTCCATGGAGATTAAAAGGAATACTAAGAAGTATCATAAATAGCTATGTCAAAACTTAATAACAAATGAAATGAATAAGTTCTATAAAAATCACTAACTACCACCCCCAACACACGCAAATTTTAATTTGAGTAGGTATATATCTATGATAGAGACTGAGCCAATAATTGATTTTTACAACAACGCCCTAAGATATAGTTTCACTTGCAAATTCTACTCAATGTTAGAGGAACAAAATGAAATCAGACTTTGTATTTCTTCCAGAAAATGAACAGCCACTTCTAACTCAATGCATAATGTCAGAATCACCCAGGCACCTAAATTATTTTCCCTATAAGGGGAAAAAATAAAATTGTGAAAAATGATACAAAATTTTAAAACAATGTATTAAAAATGTACTTAATAATGTGAGGTAAAGGAGCATGAAAACTATACATGCACTAACCATGATCTATCCATGAAAACTAACCATGAAACTATCCATTTTATAGATGGGAGAATAGTCAAATTTATAAAATAAATATTCGAATTTACTCATAAAACACAATGAACTTTTAGAATTCACAAGCATTTGTGGGTTAATAAGATAATACATTTCATAAGGTCCTCAACTTCTATACAGCAATCATCTGTAATCTCTAGCTTTGTATATGCTTCTCTAAGCTCCACCAGGAATTATTCCTGAGTAGAAGAGGAAGCCCAAAACACTGTTGATTTGAGTCAAAACAAAAAAAAGAAAAAAAAAAGAACTAATTTAAAAGAATTTAGTGACATTTCAGTTCAGTTTCTTTTCTACCATTACATAATTAAAAAATTAAAATTTCAACACAAAAACCAGTGAAAGTATCACCAGAATCATAATACTTAAGTATACAATATGGATAGAAAATGCATAATCAAAACCTAATAAAACACATGAAAGAAAGCCAAGAAGATCTAAGAGAGTATATTTATTGATCTAACTATTTCATCTTATATTTACAAAGCCTTAAGATTGATCATTCTTGAATCTCTAGATTCAAGACTATCTCAATGGTAATTGCAATAGTTTGTTTCATGGATATTGATAAACAGATTCAAATATTTAAATATGAAGTGGCAAAAAGCATTCAGAATGACTAAAGAAGCACTGTAGAGAAGAGAGTACATTTACTGTCCACCTTTAGGACTTAATGTTTTAGTAATAAATGATTGTGCAATTATAGAAAAACCAAATCGGTATAGTGGAAGTAAAGCCAAAACAAACAAACAAAAAAACAAGCAAAACCCTTATATATATGTATATATACATATGTATATATTATATATACATATATTATTACATATACATATATAGATACATATACATACATATATACAACAGCTCTGAAAGTGGATGGGAAGGAAATCATCAAAAAGGAATAGTTCTTTTCAAAACACAATGCTAGAAGTACTTGACATCTATATTCTAAGATTAATTTAAAAGGAACCATGAATCTAAATGGAAAAGGTCAAAACATAGAAAATAACAAAAAAAATGCTTAGGTAACTTTGGTACTGACAATAATATCTTTTTTTTTTAAATAAAAACGAGTTTTATTTGGAGATATTGAGGAAGGGTAGGGAGAGGATTAGAAAGAGAGAAAATATTGAGTGATATATTCAAGACAGAGTGTGGGATTCTCTAAAGCATTAAAGTAGGAAATTATATATCTCGAGGGGAGATGATGATACGTGATTGGACACCATATAGCCAGAGAACACATGTGCACCTAAGACTGACATTGAGTTCTTAGATACAATACAAAATGCCAGATCTATAAAAAATAAAATGGATAAATTGGATTTTATTAGAATGATGACCTTTCAATGAAATGAAACATCACAGAGGGATAGGAGAACTATTAGCAAAAATATTTTATAAATTACATTAAAAATTCTAAAGTGCGCAGGGAGGGACTACAGAGCATGAAAACCAGCAAGGCTTTGCAAAAGCCGGCTCCCTGTGTGTGACACCAGGCGGGGAAAATCCGCAAAAGTACACCGGCCCAGTGGGGCCCAACTGTGAAAAACTGTGAGTGTGACCTGTCTATGTCTGTATACTGTCCTCTTGCGTGAAACTCTTGCGAGTGGGGCAAAAAGAGGCTCCAGCGGAGCATGGTAGCTCCGCTTTGCTACGCGGCCGTGCACTCTTTCTAAGGAAAGAACACCATTGCAACAAGAAGGAAAAATCACACTAAGAACGGCGCTATATCAAAGAAGCAAACATTTCTCTCCGGACTGTCTTCTCTGTTGCATGCTCGGGCCTAAGATTTGACCCAGTATGAGGCTTCATCCACGGAGGACTCCCCTCCCTTAGAGGCAAGTCAGCCCATCCAGAAAGGGAGGAGCCAGAGGAGTGTGCTGCCTGCATCATATAGACAATGAATACCACCACAACACGTAGAAAAACCCACAATACAAGTGTGACAATGGGGAAACAACGCAGGCCAGCATCAGACATAGAGAATGAAGATGACAATTCTGAGGACCAGATAATGACCAACCAACTAATCAACCTCTCAGATAAGGACTTTAGACTAGCAATATGGAAGATGCTCAACGGACTCCAAGAAACCATGGATCGAGTTGAACAGAACACTAATAAGAACCAAGAAAATATGAAGACAGAAATCACAAAACTCCAAACTGAAATAACATGTCAAATAACAGGACTGAAAAAGTCAGTAAACGAAGTGAATGACAAAATGGATAAGCTCTGGGACAGGGTATCAGAAGCTGAGAATAGACTTGGTGCTGTGGAAGATGAGATACATAACAATTCCATACAGCAGGAGAGATTGGAAAAAAAACTTAAAGCAAATGAGCAGACCTTGGAAAAATTAGTCAAAGAATGGGAACAGATGAAAATAGAAGTCTATGATAAGATCAACAGAAACAACTTAAGAATCATTGGAGTCCCAGAGACCCAGAAAGAAAACTTCCAGAAAGAATCAACGGTCAAGAACATCATTAAAGAGAAAATTCCAGAGCTAAAGAATATATGTGATCAAATCCTGCATGCCCGAAGAGTACCAACCAAAAGAGACCCTAGAAAAACCACCCCAAGACACATCCTAGTCACAATGACAAATCCCACAGATAGAGACAGAATTCTGAAAACAGCAAGATCAAAAGGGGAAATCACGTTCAAGCAAGCTTCCCTGAGATTTACAGCAGACCTGTCACCAGAAACACTCAATGCCAGAAAGCAGTGGTGGGATATTGTGACAAGACTGAATGAAATGAATGCTTCACCCAGAATACTATACCCAGCAAAACTCACTTTCCGGTTTGACTGAAGAATACATGGTTTCACAGACAAAAAACAGCTCAGAAACTTCACAGACACAAAACCAGTCTTAAGAGAAAAACTGAAAGACCTAATCTAAGACAAGACTACCCAAAAGACACACCAAATTTTTGAAATAAAGATGGCGTTAAATCCCAGGACAATTCTTTCTCTCAACGTCAATGGACAAAATGCACCAGTTAAGAGACACAGAGTGTTTAATGGATCAAAAAACTCAATCCAACCTTCTGCTGCCTACAAGAAACACACCTGAATAGTCAGAACAAACATAGACTCAAAATAAAAGGCTGGAGAAAAATTATCCAAGCAAACAACACCCATAAAAAAGCTGGAGTGGCCATACTAATATCAGATAATGCAAACTTTATACTCAGGAAGGTTGTAAGGGACAAAGATGGACATTTTATATTAATCAAGGGGTACGTAGAGCAGGAAGAATTCACTCTCCTAAACATATATGCACCGAATGAGGGGCCAGCAAAATATTTAATACAACTGTTGACAAATCTGAAAAATAATATCAACAACAACACAATAATTGTGGGGGACCTTAACACGGCTTTGTCAACACTGGACAGGTCAACCAGACTGAAACCCAACAAGAATATACTAGACCTGAGGAGAGAAATGGAAGAAAGAGGCCTAGTGGATATATATAGGACACTCCATCCCCAGAAACCTGGATACACATTCTTCTCCAATGTACATGGGACATTCTCCAGGATAGACTACATGCTGGCACATAAAACATACCTCCATAAGATCAAGAGGATAGAAATTTTGCAGACTACCTTCGCTGACCACAAGGCTCTGAAATTATTTGTGAACTCCAAAGGGACTCAGAAGAAACATTTTAACACCTGGAAGTTAAACAGCCTCATTCTCAATAACCAGTGGGTCCGAGATGAAATCAAGGAGGAAATCAAAAGGTTCCTGGAAACAAATGACAATAAAGACACAAACTATCAGAACTTATGGGACACAGCAAAAGCAGTACTGAGAGGAAAATTTATAGCTTTGCAAGCACACATCAGGAAGGAAGAAGGAGCTTACCTGAGTAGCTTAATGACACAGCTAATAGAACTAGAAAATGCTCAACAAAAGGACCCAAGAATAGGAAGACAGAAGAAAATAACAAAGCTGAGAGCAGAAATCAACGAAGTGGAAACCCAAAAAACAGTCCGAAAGATCAAGGAAAGCAGAAGTTGGTTCTTTGGAAAAATAAACAAGATTGATAGACTACTGGCAAACCTAACAAAGAAAGAGAGAGAGAGAAACTTGATAACTCGTATCAGGAATGAAAAAGGAGAGATCACTACTGATATGACAGAGATTCAAAGGGTAATCAGAAACTACTTTGAAAAACTCTATGCCACTAAAAATGAGAACCTGGAATAAATGGATAAATTCTTGGACTTTTATAATCTTCCACGGTTAAAGGAAGAGGATGTAGCATATCTAAACACCCCCATCACCATTGATGAAATTAAAACAGTAATCAAATGTCTGCCGAAAAACAAAAGCCCAGGTCCAGATGGATTCACTAATGAATTCTAGCAAACTTTCCAAGAGGAACTACTGCCAATCTTGGCAAGACTCTTTCATGAAATTGAACAAACAGAAACACTTCCAAATAGCTTTTATGAAGCCAACATCACCTTGATACCTAAACCAGACAGAGATGCTACCAAAAAAGAAAATTACAGACCAATATCACTGATGAATGCAGATGCAAAGATCCTCAACAAAATCCTGGCAAATAGGATTCAATGCCTCGTTAAAAAGATCATCTACTACGATCAAGTAGGTTTCATCCCAGGAATGCAAGGCTGGTTTAACATCCGTAAATCTATCAATATCATACACAACATCAAAAACAAGAAAAATAAAAACCACATGATCATATGATAGATGCAGAGAAAGCATTTGATAAGGTCCAACACCCATTCTTGATCAAAACTCTCAGCAAGATGAGAGTGGAGGGAACCTTTCTCAATATAGTGAAGGCCATCTACCACAAGGCAGTGGCAAATATTATCCTCAATGGAGAAAAACTAAAAGCCTTCCCTCTAAATTCTGGCACAAGACAAGGCTGTCCTCTCTCACCACTCCTATTCAACATAGCACTGGAAGTACTTGCTATAGCGATTAGGCAAGAAAAGTATATCAAGGGAATCCAGATAGGAAAGGAAGAAGTCAAGCTCTCACAGTTTGCAGATGACATGATACTCTACTTAGAAAACCCTAAAGACTCGACCAAAAAGCTTCTAGAAACAATAGACTCATATAGCAAGGTGGCAGGCTACAAAATTAACACACAAAAATCAATGGCCTTTCTATACACCAATAGTAATAAGGATGAAATGGACATTAAGAAAACAACCCCATTCAAAATAGTGCCACACAAACTCAAATATCTTGGAATCAACTTGACTAAATATGTGAAGGACCTATACAAGGAAAACTATAAAACCCTGCTCCAAGAAATAAGAGAGGACACACGGAAATGGAAACGCATACCCTGCTCATGGATTGGCAGGATTAACATCATCAAAATGGCAATACTCCCCAAGGCATTATACAGATTTAATGCCATCCCTCTAAAGATACCCATGACATTCCTCAAAGAAGTGGATCAGACACTTTTGAAATTCATTTGGAACAATAAACACCCTGGAATAGCTAAAGCAATCATTGGGAAAAAGAATATGGGAGGAATTACTTTCCCCAACTTTAAACTGTACTACAAAGCAATAGTTATCAAAACAGCATGGTATTGGAATAAGGATAGGTCCTCAGATCAGTGGAAAAGGCTTGAATACTCAGAAAATATTCCCCAGACATACAACCACATATTTTTTGATAAAGGAGCAGGAAATCCTAAATGGAGCAGGGAAAGCCTCTTCAACAAGTGGTGTTGGCACAATTCGATAGCCACTTGCAAAAAATTGAACTTAGACCCCCAGCTAACATCATGTACGAAGGTAAAATCCAAATGGATTAAAGACCTCGATATCAGCCCCAAAACCATAAGATATATAGAACAGCACATAGGCAAAACACTCCAGGAAATTACAGGCATCTTCAAGGAGGAAACTGCACTCTCCAAGCAAGTGAAAGCAGAGACTAACAGATGGGAATATATTAAGCTGAGAAGCTTCTGCACCTCAAAGGAAATAGTGCCCAGGATACAAGAGCCACCCACTGAGTGGGAGAAACTATTCACCCAATACCCATCAGATAAGGGGCTAATCTCCAAAATATACAAAGCACTGACAGAACTTTACAAGAAAAAATCTTTACAAGAATCTAACCCCATCAAAAAATGGGGAGAAGAAATGAACAGACACTTTTACAAAGAAGAAATACACATGGCCAAAAGACACATGAAAAAATGTTCCACATCACTAATCATCAGGGAGATGCAAATCAAAACAACGACGAGATACCACCTCACACCCCAGAGAATGGCACACATCATAAAGAATAAGAATAAACAGTGTTGGTGGGGATGTGGAGAGAAAGGAACTCTTATCCACTGCTGGTGGGAATGCCGTCTAGTTTAACCTTTATGGAAAGCGATATGGAGATTCCTCCAAAAACTGGAAATCAAGCTCCCATACGATCCAGCTATACCACTCCTAGGAATATACCCTAGGAACACAAAAATACAATACAAAAACCCCTTCCTTACACCTATATTCATTGCAGCACTATTTACCATAGCAAGACTCTGGAAACAACCAAGATGCCCTTCAACAGACGAATGGCTAAAGAAACTGTGGTACATATACACAATGGAATTTCATGCAGCTGTCAGGAGAGATGAAATCATGAAATTTTCCTATACATGGATGTACACGGAATCTATTATGCTGAGTGAAATAAGTCAGAGAGAGAGAGAAAAATGCAGAATGGTCTCACTCATCTATGGGTTTTAAGAAAAATGAAAGACACCCTTGTAATAATAATTTTCAGACACAAAAGAGAAAAGAGCTGGAAGTTCCAGCTCACCTCAGGAAGCTCACCACAAAGAGTAATGAGTTTAGTTAGGGAAATAACTACATTTTGAACTGTCCTAATAACGAGAATGTATGAGGAAAATGGAGAGCCTGTCTAGAGTACAGGCGGGGGTCCGGTGGGGAGGAGGGAGACTTGGGACATTGGTGATGGGAATGTTGCACTGGTGATGGTTGGTGTTCTTTACATGACTGAAACCCAAACACAATCATGTATGTAATCAAGGTGTTTAAATAAATTAAAAAAAATAAAATAAAAATTCTTAATACTAAAAAAAATTCTAAAGTGCAATGTATGTGTATCAATATAAATTTTTATATTTGATATAACTCATTTAACATGATTATAACAATTTTACTAAGCAATTGTATAAGATAAATTACAAGTGAATAAATAAAATCTCAGCTTCTCATTCCTCATGCATGAAACAATAATTTTAAATTGAATTTAAAAAGATAAACAAAGTAAATAAAGTATATGAATAGAGACACAACTGAAGAATAAATTCCAAGTCAAAATATGTTCACAATTTGTCATAAACAAAATTAGAAGTGAAAACAATAGCGAGATGCCATTACACACATTTTAAAATGTTACAAAGCCAAATAATCCATGTGCAATGCTGTTAAAAAGGCAAAATAAAAACAAAAGAATGAGAGTTCTTAGGAATGGTGAATAGTCAGCCACTTGAGAAGACAGGTTGGCAGGTTTTTAGTAGTTCTATAAATCTACCCATCCTTTTCTTAATTCTTTCATATTTTTGAACATGAAAGTTCAGTTTATAATTGCTAAAACTAACCAACTAAGATGTTCTTATGCCTCCATAAAATGAGATGTGGGATATTATTTAGCAACAAAAAGAAATGAATGATTAAATTAAAAAGAGACATGAAGGAACTTTCAGTTTGTATTAAAGTTCACATATGAAATTCATATTTTAATGAACAAAACGTGTAAGAGGTCTATGTGGAAAAATAGTTTCCTGTGGAGAGAGATAGTTAAAGGAAAAGTAAAGTGATGCATGACAAGGGTGTAAATGAGGAGAGATGAATAGGTGAGACATGGGAGATTACTAACATTCATAAGCTACGATATATGGTATTATAATGGTAGATATCTGACACATGTTTGCCAAAAGTTTTACTGTGTTATACAGAAAAAAATCAACCTTAGTGTATATAATGTAGATAATATAAGATATTATATAATTTAGTCATTGTAACAAATGCACTCAACTACTGTAAGATAGAAGCTGTGTCTGTGTGGGATATGGTATTTAGGTAGAGCTAAATGAGAACTACAAACAATCGTTTTTTTTTAAAAATTAAGTCTCAAAACTGCTGTTTTGTTTTGTTTTGTTTTGTTTTAATAAAAGGGGATGGAAAGAGAATGTCTCTTCTTAGAGATCTAAATTAAAACCATTGTTCTTCCAAATTTTCCTAAGAGAAAGGATCAGAAAATGATTTTTGGATTTTCCCCAAAGAATCTTCATCTTTATAACTAGATTCCTTTTCTGAGATCTCTGTTCTGTGATCTTTTCAGGAAAGAAGTTTACATATTAAGTTTTCATACTTACTGTATTTGTGCACACCTAGACTAATGCCAGATACTGAACAACACAAATGAGATCTTTCCTCAAAGGGATTATTATCCTAAAATAATGGCCTCACAGTTGCTGCAATTATCTCAACATTTTTAAGTGATATATGCAAAAGATCTCAATGGCCAACCACCATTGTTATCTGAAAGCCAACCTTGGAAGAATAATAGATTTAGTAGAAGGAGTTGAAGACTCATAGTTTTAGGGGAGAAATTGCTCCATTTACACAAAATAATGAAGTGAGGTATATAAACAAGCAAGAAGAACATTTTTATTAAAATTATATTCCCTTCTTCATTATAAATATCCCCTTAGTTATTAACAAGTTGTATTGAAATTTATATCAACGGTTTTATTCACAAAGCAAAATAATAGAAGAGGAGTAAGGAGAAAAAAAAGACTATTAAACTGTATTTGAAATGAAATAGTCACAAGTCTTGATTAGTGTGGGAGGAATAAATTATTAAATATACCACACTCTTCATTTTTAATCCCTACTATTCAATTTGTATCCATTAATGTTCTCCTACAATTGCTGGCAAAACACAAAAGAGTACTTTAGAAAGAACCCACTTGATGATTTACCTTAGGCTAATTTTAGTTTGTGAATTCAATTCTTTCAGTCTAAAAATTATTTGGCAAAACTAAATTATTTGGTCCCTAAAGAATTAATGTTTAGTTAACAGTCCTGATATCCATTTCCTCAGTGTTCAGTGAAGCCAAATTTTACCCTAACAGAGTCTTTGTTATAGGAAATGCCCAGTTAGGGTTATGGCTATTTAGTCCTGATCAGTATTCTAGGATCACTTGAGTCATCAGGAAAGAATCACGTGCAAGGTTGAGAAATAGGAATAGGGAAATGTTTACTAAAAAATACAAACTATCTGCAGGCAGAGCTAAGCCATAATTTAAAGAGAGAATCATTGTGCCCAAAATAAGCAATTTCTGAAAAGAATACAACATACTCTAGTAAATTCATTTCTATATAAATTTATAGTTTTATAAGTATAGAAATTATGTATTTCAATATGGAATAATAAGGACTGGAATATGATATTTCAAAAAAGAAAGATAATTTATGGGTGCCAATTGCCTAGACAATTTTTCTTTTCTTTATTTTATTTATTTACTTATTTAACTAATTAGGTTTTTCACCTACACCAGTATTGCTCAAGGTTTAGTCCTGGAATTGTGCTCAAGAATAACTCATTGTAGATTATGGTAGGTCATGTGAAGTACCAGAGATTGAACCTAGTTTAATGGTTTAATGCATACAAAGCTAATTCCTTACCCTTTATACTATCTCTCCAGCTCATGATTTTCTGTCAAATTGCCACTCATATTTTTACCATGATGCAGAAAGCATCTAGACATGAAGAGTAGAACAAATGATTGAGAAATAGTGCACATTCAAGGGTCAGAATAAAGGCAAATAGAAAGTGTTGCAAAATAAGACAGTTCCCTAAAAGTAATAAACAGTACACATGTCAGAATATGGGCATAATCTAGAGAAAGCAATAATGTCTTTACACATTTTTTCTAGTTTATATAAATGTGTAAATAAGGTAAATTAAATAGGACTGGACTATGTATTTCCAGAAGTAACCTTGAATGCAATTTCCTTTTGTAGTCAGATTCTGACAACTAGGGGTTGATAACTGTATTGTAGTAAAATAAAGGTCCTCTAACAGTTACTTTTTCATATTTGATTCTCTTAGTTCAACCAGCTAGGAACTTAACAGTCTTGTTCTTCATTGTTCTCCCCTTTCAGTGTGTTCAACATCTACTATATATTCTCCATTTTGACAAAACTTCACAAGGTTGGGGTCAGAGCAATGGCGCAGCAGTGAGCATTTGCCTTGCATGCAGCAGATCCAGGACAGATGGAGGTTTGATCTCCCGGTGTCCCATATGGTCCCCCAATCCAGGTGCGATTTCTGAGTGCATAGTCAAGAGTAGCCCCTGAGCTTCACTGGGTGTGGCCCCAAAAAGAAACAACAACAACAACAACAAAATTTCACAAGGTCCATCATAGGAGATAATTTCACTACAGTTAGTAAGGCAAGTAACATTTTATATAAAATTATAACTCAGGTAATTTATATATTGTTGTTAGGCTAATCGTTTTCTTCTCTCAAAAATATTTGATGGTTTCCAGGTTTTCCCTGTCAATTGAAAACAATTTTTACTGCGCAAATATATCCCAGTGAATGTATCTATAATGAAGTTGAAAGTGGATAATGGATCACTTTGTTTCCTCTCTTGAGTTTTCATGACTCCTACTAATATTTTACAAGTGTAAAACCTTGTTGTTTTCACCTTTGAAAATGCAGATCATCTTTAACATATTAGTATTTTTGGCAAAATATTTTAAGTTTAGGGCCGGAGTGGTGGTACAATTCGTAAGGCAGACGTCTTGCATGCGCTTACCTAGGTTTGATCCCCAGGCGTTCCATATGGTTCCACAAGCAAGGAGCGATTTCTGAGTGCATAGCCAGGAGTAACCTCTGAGCATCACCGGGTGTGCCCCCCCAAAAAAAACAAAATAAATATTTTAAACTTTACAGCACTGTAAATGTCTATGTAATCTAGACATAGTCAAAGACTGGAACTGATCAAAAATGGAATAGGTATATTTCTGATACATTAATCAACAGAGTACAATAGATCTTAGTCCTTGACTAAGCACATTAATGTTTATTTAATAACACAATGCTGTAGTTATTATGTTTTGCAATATCTGACAATGTAATATGTTTCCAAGAGGTCAACTCATTCTTTTTCTATGTTAATTGTTTATTTTTTTAATTTTTAAAATTTTGGGGGGGGGCACACCTGGTTACACTCAGGGGTTACTCCTGGCTATGCGCTAGTAATTGTTACATTTATACTGACCCTTCTATCTAAGCTTCATTTGCTATTTCTAGAGTAATACAAACAGAATTTTTAGAAAACAACTCCGTTTAAATATACTATATTACTAATTGTATTAATTGAAGGCAAAGAATACTTTGATTATACAGATATATTAAAACAGACCATTAAAATAACCTGTAGTTAGTTAACAATGGAAATAGTCAAGATAATTTTTTTATACATTGCTTATACTTATTCAATTAATAGGTACCAGAGAAAGCATTTACTGCTTTCCCTAGAGTATTGGATATAAATCTGTATATTATAGAAGCACAGAATCCATAGTTGTCCCTACTTTTTAGCTCATAACTTCAATCAAACATTTTATTCAAGATATTTATTCAGGCTAAGTATTGGTTTGAAGTTTTGTCAAGAGACATCGTAAAATTGAATACTTGTATGATAAAGATAAGATAGAGTTTAAAAATTGAGAACTTAAAGTGAATGTCTTCTATTTTCAGTGTTTTCCTGTATTGAATTTATGATAGGAGAAGGAACACCTACCTCTATGCTACTTGGACTTAGTTTCATAGGAAAAACCAAGGAGCATACAATATTGTTTCCAGGTTCAAATTTCAGGGGTCCTCAACCTTTTTAAACAGGGGGCCAGTTCCCTGTCCTTCAGACTGTTGGAGGGCCAGATTATAGTAAAAACAAAAATTATGAACAAATTTCTATGCACACTGCATATATCTTATTTAGAAGTGAAGAAACAAAATGGGAATAAATAGAATATGTGGCCCGAGGGTCGTAGTTTGAAGACCCCTGATAGCTTTAAGTGGATCTTGACAGAGTGTGAGTTATTAAATGTTTGATAAAAACTTTATTTGCTCATCTATTCTTGGACATTTGTGGCGTTAGTAGAATTTTGGCTACTGTTAATAGGGCTGCAATGAGGATAGGCATATAGAGGGTTTCTCTATATTATATTTTTGTATTCTTAGGGAATATACTTAAGAGTGGTATGGCTGATCATTTAGAAACTTACTTTATAGACTTTTTGGATAATGTTCATATTATTCTTCAAAAAAAGGCTAGACCAGTCTGCATTCCCACCAGCAGTGAATGAGAATCCCTATCTTCCCACATTTGTGCCAGTACTGGTTATACTTGTTCTTTGTGATGTATGCCAGTTTCTGTGATGTGAGATAATATATCACACCTCTCTGATGATTAGTGATTTGGAGTGTATTTTATGAATGCTTTGACCATCTGTATTTCTTCTTTGAGAAAAAATGTGTTTATTCTCCCCATTTTTTTTTTTTTTTTTGGTTTTTGGGCCACACCCGGCGATCCTCAGGGGTTACTCCTGGCTGTCTGCTCAGAAATAGCTCCTGGCAGGCACAGGGGACCATATGGGACACCGGGATTCGAACCAACCACCTTTGGTCCTGGATCGGCTGCTTGCAAGGCAAATGCCGCTGTGCTATCTCTCCGGGCCCTATTCTCCCCATTTTTGATGGGGTTAGATGTTATTTTATTGCTGAGTTCTACCAATGTTTTATATATCTTAGATATTAAACCTTATCAGATGGGTATTGGGTGAATAATTTCTCCCTTTTCATGGGTAGCCTTTGTCCTAATCATCATTTCCTTTTTGGTGCATAATATTTCCAGTTTAATTTATTCTTGTTTGTTTAATTTGCTTCCACTTGCTTGGCCTATGGTGTTTCTTCTTTTAGCTTTAATGTCATGTAAGATTCTGCTAAACATTTTCTTTATAAATTTTATGTTTTCAGGTTGGATATCAAAATCTTTAATCCAGTTTGATTTGACCTTTGTGCATGGCATTAAACAGAGGTGTGCATAAAGAAAATGTGGTACAACAACACAATGGAAAGTTATTCAGTTGTTAGGAAAATGAAATCATGAAATTTGCTTATACCTGGATGGATATGTAGAGTGATATACTGATTGAAAATGAGTTATAAGGGGCCCGGAGAGATAGCACAGTGGCATTTGCCTTGCAAGCAGCCCATCTAGGACCAAAGGTGGTTGGTTCAAGTCCCGGTGTCCCATATGGTCCCCTGTGCCTGCCAGGAGCTATTTCTGAATAGACAGCCAGGAGTAACCCCTGAGCAACGCCAGGTGTGGCCCAAAAACAAACAAACAAACAAACAAAAAAAAAAAAAGAGTCATAAGGAGAGGGATAGACATAGAATAACCTCATTAATATGAGGGATATAAGAAAAAAATGATAGTATAATAATATCTAGAGGCAATAAAGATGAGGCCAGGAGGACCAGTCAAGGGTAGGAAGCTCACCACATGTAGTAGTTCAGTACAGTTATTTATTGATTTGGGGATTTTGGGTCTCATCTGGTGTGCTCAGAGGTAACTCCTTGATCTGCTCTCAGAAATCGCCTCTGGCTTGGGGGACCTTAAGGGACACTGGGGATTGAATTCAGGTCTATCCTGGGTCAGCCACATGCAAGGCAAACACCCTATTGCTGTGCTATCACTGTGGCCTCATAATCAAAGATTTGATGAGCTGGATCGTCCTTAACATTTCCTTCCTAATAGATGTCATTCTGTCATATTGTGTGTTTCCATGTAATCATCTCAGATCCCACAGATATTGGCTTGTGTGTCCTCTTTTGGGGGAGGGTTGGTTTTTGGATTTTGGGCCACTCCCAGTTATTCTCAGGGGTTACACCTGGATATGAGCTCAGAAATTGCTCCTGGCTTGGGGGACCATTTGGAATGTCGTGGGATCAACCGCAGTCCATATGAGGCTAGTGCGGGCAAGGCAGAAGTCTTACCACTTGCACCACTGTTTTGGCCCTTTGTGTGTCATTTTAGTGCTTGGTATAAATTATCTAGTTTTTTAGGATCAGCAATAGATTTTTAAATTAAGGCCATGGCTTCAAGGTTCATCACAAATATATGACCTTAGAGACATTTAATAGAATATAGAATATGTAACATGTTCATAAGCATATATTTTTTACCAAGAACTGCTAGCATTTAAATTGTTCTTGGGTGGTTCAGTATTTTTATTTGTGTCCATTTTAAACAGTTTCAGTTTTTCAGAATATTGTGCCCATTTTATGTAAGAGTCAAATGATTTTGTTTAATGGTATTTATATTTTCTTATTAGCCACTTACTGTGAATTTCTACATATATTATAGTAAATCATAAAAATACTTACAAATACTTATTTGCCTGAAAAATAAATTTAGTACTAGGCAAGTTCATATACAAAATTGATAATGACTGAAGATTATCATATTTTTTATATTTTTTAATTTATTTTAACTTTTACCCTTGGTATCTGATGGTTTTATATTTAAAGTAAACAGAATTACTATTATTTATCCATTTTGGTACTTTGTTTTTAACCAGATCAGTAATTCATGTTTAATATAATAACTATTATTTTAATTTTTGTATACTTCTACCCTCTTTCCATATCTTCTTTTGTTTGTTTTTTGTTTTTTGAGGTCACATCCTGTGACACTCAGAGGTTACTCCTTGCTCTGTGCTCAGAATTCACTCCTGGCTTGGGAGACCAGATGGAATCTGGAGATTCGAGCCAAGGTCTGTCCTGGGTCAGCTACATGTAAGACAAAAACCTAATCATCGCACCACCACTCTGGTCCCTTCCCCAACTTTTTTTGTTTTGTTTTGTTTTGGGGTCACACCTGGTGGTGTTCAGACCTGGCTCTGCACTCAGAAATTGCTCCTGGGAGGCTTGTGGGGCCATATGGGATGCAGGGAGTCAAATTAGGGTCTGTCCCAGGTCAGCTGCCTGCAATGCAAACACCATACTGCTGGGTTCTCTCCAGCCCTTCCCCACATTTTTTTTATCCTTTTTTTTTTATTTATTTTGTTTATGGGACAGTACCTGGTAGTATTTAGATTCTATAATCAGGCTTCACTCCTAGTGCTGTTAAGGATATTACATATGGTGTTGGGTTTGGAACCATTCAAGACAAGCTCCCTGTACACCTGCATTATATCTTTGGCCTATTGTACTCTATTTTTAAAACTGCATTTTAATTTTACCTGTTAGGTTTTAGCTATCTAAATCCATTATTTGAAAATCCAGAGATTATGCTTAAATATTCTGGAGGAGGAGTGAAATGGGAAACATTGGTGATGGAAGTGTTAAGCTGGTGAAGGGGTGTGTTCTTTTGATTAGTGAAACCCAACTAGATACATGTTTATAAACATAGTGCTTAAATAAAGATATAAAAATAAATAAATGCTATAATTTTCTGTCTATGTAGAGTTAACATCTAACCTTTCTTATAAAATAGTATATTATAAAATAGTATAAAATGATACTTCTTTGGGGAGTGATAGAGAGTGTTCTAAAATAATGGGGAAGGCCTATACTAGCAGTGGGTACAGCTGGTTAACTTTTGCTTAAAATAGAAAAATGATAGGTGTGCTCTTCATATTTTCCTCTGAAAGAGAAAAGTTGCATTTGGCCAAATAAATTTGAAAACTACTGTAAACATATAGAAAAAATTGCACTTTGACAGTCCGTTTACCCACAACAATCATATTTTCTGCACAGTTATCTAAGCCATGGTACAGTGTAAATGCATGCACGCAAGGAGGGGATAGCAATTTTTTTCATACAGTCAAAATTTCCATTCATGTCTGTTTTTTTATTTGTTACTGATGAGCAGAACTTCCCATGTAGACAGGATAACTAAATCTATTTTTCTAGTGGTACAACTCTATTAGAAAGTAATCATATGTGTTTTATTTACCTAAATGCGCACTTACTTTGTCAAACACTTAAAGAATGAATTCCCTTCAGGAATATACCCAGGATATATAATTCTGGTTTGATAATTTTGTTTTCCAATAAGCACTTTAAAGCTAAGTTTTATTCAAGTGTTTGAACCTTTGTCATTTCCGAGACAAAGTCTGTACTCCTCACATTACTATTTCTTCATATTTCCATTACCTGCTATATAAAAATTACTTCAAAACCATAAAAATGTAGCTGATTTAACATCTGTTTTCCTCATGAATTTTCTCTCTGTATTTGCATGGTATGCTGAATGGCTCTTGTGCTAGAACTTGCTCTGGTCTCCCTGGGACCTCCTATTAAAAAAAACACAATGTTCTGGGAATGGGAACAGGCTGGTGCTTTCTTCCTTCTAAACTCAACATTGGAGCCAGAGCTATAGCACGGTGGGTAGGGCAGTTGCCTTGCATGTGGCCAACCCAGGTTCAATCCTTGCCTTCCCATATGGTCCCTGGGCTCTGCCAGGAGTAATTTCTGGAGAGCCAGGAATGTCCCCTGAGTATAGCCAGATGTGGCCCATAAATGAAAATAAAATTAAAATTAAAAAAATAAACTATACTTACTTTGCTTATCTTCAACACTCCTCTCACTTGTTTCGTGTGACTCATATCATCCTGGTTCTTTGCAAGCACTTTTATCTGTGGTTTCTGGCATCAGGACCTTCATCATTTTCTGTGGAAATCAAGAAGTGTCACGTCATGCAGCTAAGATGTCTCCGTTATAGGGGAAGCTAGCCCACCAGACATGTCTATTGGCTTTCCTGGTGCAATGAGCTGATATCGTAGCCAAGAAATCTTTAATTAGCAGGCCCATTGGTGGAATCACAACCACTATGTGGATTACTGGCTATATTTCTGTTATACATTACATGGTGGTGACATTAAATATCTCTTGTCTTATTATTTGGCTTTGTCTCCCTTGCAAAACTACAGGCCAAAATTTGTCCTCAATCAATGTGTATTCTGGGAAATTTTCAGTACCAAAAACCGCCAAAGTTCTCCACTGGCTAAGTATATTTGCAACTCAAAGATGAGTCTAGCCAGCTACCTGCAATCTATTTTTCTGTTTTCAGCTTCTAGGTAGTAAACAAACAGCTCCTATCTTTTTTTTTTTTTTTTTTTGCATTTTACTATTCCTGCTGGCTGCAAAAATTGTAGCAGAACAAGTTTCTCATCCTTTGTTATAAGAACATCCTTTCTAAACTAGAATACCCCTTCTCATTTTTCGCCTTACCTTGACAGCTCAGAATTCTTTTTACCTGTATCAGCTGGTATTTGATATGCATATTCTAGGGCCTGCTATCAATGTCTTCCTTCTCCTAAGATTCCCCACCTTCTGACAGTGCGGAAATACCTTGCATACCAAAGAGGGGCATATATGTCTCCAGCTTAAAAAGTAAAATTGTCTCACGTCTATTGCAGATGCGGGACCCCATACAATATATTTTGTGTGGTCTCATTATTTCATATTTCATATTCGTCCATTCGTGTGCCCCTTTCCTTTTGTGAAGGATTTTGTCCCCACTAGAAGATGCTGAGACGCAAGACGCCTGCAGCAAAGATGCCAGGAAGGAGCAAGGGTACTTAGGAGGTCTGAAAGTTTGGCAAGAAACTACCTCATAAACCACTACTTGGAAGCGTTATTTCAAAGTGGAAATCTTGGCATAGAAGATGTCACCAAGCTTATCTGAGTACATTAACATGTTGTGCTTTTAATTTTAAAGTATAGAGACCAGGATGAGAGAGATAGTACATAGATAGTACATACATGTGTTTGTCTTGCACTCAGCTGACCCAAATTTAATCGCTGGCTCAATTAGTGTAACCTGAATCCAACCAGGAATGAACCCTGTGTGTTGAGTAACCTATGAGCACAGACAAATGTGTCCCTTGAACAAAAGTAAACAAAAAATAAAGGGTCAGTGATACGTTACAGAGATAATGCACTTGGGAAACACACAGATGACCTTGGTTTAATCCCAATCCCAGCAATGCCTATTATACTCTAAGAACTGTTCAGTGTGATCCCTGTGCACAATAACCAGGATTATGATTGGGTTTGCTCTCCAAAATAAATAAAATACAGAACTTATGGACATAAAACTTCCAAACAAGAAAAGAAGATGGGTATGAACTAAGAATGTTTTTCCCCCATTTAAAAGATAAATGATATGATAAGTGTCAACAAATTTGTAGACACATCAAAGTGAAAGTAAGAACTGGTCTAAGAACCAAAGATGGAGGAATATGAAGCAGTGCTACTTTGGAGATAAACAGAATTCATTCTCAACGCTACTTTGAATGCAAAGGGCACAGAAGTGTTTTTTGTAAGTCCCAATATTAAGATTTTATGTTTTGTTGAACAATACAAGGGAGTTTTGTATTTTATTTATTGTTCTACAAAACACAAATTCTTAAACTTTTGAGAAAGGCACTTATCTCTCTAATCTTCTTGTAATTATCTTTCTTCTTGGCTTGTCTCTTTTATGTTCCTTTCCTTTCACTTTATATTTTATTTTAGAAAATTTGAATTCATTTATTGAATCCTGCTCCACATTTTTTAAACTAAAAATTTAATGTTAGATATTTTTCAATGGTGCATTAGTTAAAATTAAGTTCATTTGAATATTTGAGTAATAGTGTCTTAAAGTTTTTTTTTTTCCTATTCTATGTAGAACTCAGAAATGTCCAACCCTGGGATGATTTTGTATTTTGTAAGCCAGTATTTCTTAGCCTTTTTCTATTTGTTGACCCTTCCTTTCTGTGATAATTTGTCTTACTAGTTAAACCCTAGTCTTATGTCATGACCAGCACCTATCTCCATTTACACAACTTTTGCCAGTGGTCCTCTTGAAATATTCTGGGGAATCACAGATGAGCTATGGCTGAAAAATGCTGCTTTTGATATATTTCCAACACTGCTTTACTTGCTATGTTTTCATTACCTTACTAAGCACCTTTGAATACTGTTTCATTGTTTTCTTATTATGCCTTTATTATTAGAATATTAGCACCTAGATTAATGTCAGGTGCTTTTAGGTTCTCAATATTTTTTTAAAAAAATAGTGATTCAGTAGACCAAATAGTTAAAAAAAATTAAAATTTGCACTTAATTAAGTAAATATTTTAAACACCTTTAAATGCTGGGTTTATATAATGATTGCTACTTCTTTTAATACCTAAGAATTATGAAGCCTATAGCAGAGGTTGTTCTTTTGATCTTCACTTGTTTCCTTATACATGGAAGCTTAAGGAAAAGACTAAGATTTAATGTTTAAAATAGACAAAAGACTTTTCTAAGCTATGAAATATATTTCCAAAATCTATGATGGTTGAAAATCTGGGCTGTCTAGCATAAGGCATTTATTATATATTATATTATATATATTATATATATATATTATGGGAGTTAGGGCAAAGACTCCAGTAGTATGTCATATTCTTATCACAGTATAGTGCAACTTTGGAAAAGGAATACTAACATCAATCCATATGGTGAGAAAGTCAAGGTAGAGCCAAGGTGTTTTAAAGGAATGAGATTAGAGAACACATCTGAAAATAATATTTATTTTGTTTAGTGATTTTCTTTTTCTGACTTGAGAAGAAGGTTATCAAAGCTAGTAGCTACTCTTGGCTTTGTACTCATTCTAGAATATTCAGGGTACTGTGATTCTCCAGGGATCAAATCTACATTTGCCATAGGCAAGCAAGCACCTTCCCCCTATGCCATTTCTCCAATAGTGTTTTTATATTTGAAACAACTAATTTTTTAACTGAGGCTTAGACATCCTAGTGAAAAATACAAATTTCTCCTAGAAATAATTGATAAGATAATGATAGCTCCAGAGACCTTCAGGGATAATGCTTAGTACTTCCTCCCTATTTTTTTCATAGTTTCTAGCACTTCATTCTCTGTGTGTGTGTTCAAATGTTCATGATAGTTTGTGTCTGACATATTTTCTTTATCTACTAAAATCCCTAACTGAGAAACTGAAAGTTTATATTTCCATAACTCTAAGTTTAAGTCACTTGTCTAACTTGTTTGATTTTATTAAAACCAGGTGTCTCCCTCAGTCTTAAACTGCAACCATCTTCATCAACATTATGGTGCTTTTGCTATGTGCTTTGATGATACTTTTAATTGAAACACCTTTTGATACTTTTAAGCCCCTTCAGTTGTACTTTGAGATATAGTTTACTATAAAAGAGGTATTAATCCATTTCTTCAGGAGAGCATCAGAGGGGAGGAACTTGCTAAGGGTAGATATGTGGTTTCCAGGTAAAGTACAGTTCCCTGCTTAATCTGTACAACTTCTTGTTTCTCCAGCTGCTCTTTCAAATAATAATTTCCCTTAGAAGTTGGGTGTATGTATTAGAAAGTTATTTTTTAATTTCAATATCATCCAGATTTATAAAATATGATTTTTCAGATGGAAAAGGGTTAACTTATGCAATAGAAATTTAGGGATTAGTTAGAATCAGACTTTTAAAGCTGGAGATGCTCCAAGGTAGTGCTGGTCTTGCTAAAACATATCCCTTTAGTCTCTCCTCTGGCATATTTTGTGCTCTTATATGATCCCTTTAGTCTCTCCTGCTGGCATGTTTTGTGTTCTTATATGATCCCCTTAGTCTCTCCTGCTGGCATGTTTTGTGTTCTTATATGTATGACAGAAACAAAGACATATAAAATGCCCAGAAAAAGGTCACATCATATAACAAGCTCTATCTCAGAGGGGTTCAATGATAACATAATTACTGTGCTTTCTAGAATGGGAAGGATACCCAAATAAAATTGAGTCACATCTCTGGAAGATAAAAAAATATAAAAAATTAAAGTAGTCAATACATATATATATTATAAGAGCAGTCAAAATATAATAAGTTTAAATATTTCTGTAGATCCCAGAAGCAAGACATATTATGAAAGTTTAATTTAGAACTTCTTTCACAGTAATCTGCCTCTGGAATAAATTGAACTGTTTCCAATCAAGGGAAAGATTTAAAAGGATTATCCTATTCATTGTGTCCCAAATCCTGTCTTTATATGGAAGCTTAGGGGAAACTGGAATGACTCCCAGTGAGAACAACACATATTGTATTATTCTACTTTTAAATCCAAAAATTACTTTGAAAATAAACTTGAATAAAATTCTATAGTCCTCCAATGGTGTGCTTCTAACAGGATGGATAATTATAACACCTCCTGAGGTGAGTAGAAATCAAATCCATTTAAGCAGTTGCTTGCATATCTAGTTTTTACCCCATTCATTTTATTCTATTATAAAATAATTGTGCTAGTATAATGCACTTTTCCCAGCATGCAGGTTTTTATTTTTAAAATCAGTCATTTACACTTCAACCATGTCTGAAGGCAATGGCTTTAAACAATAATATGTTCCTCTCTGGCCAGTATCCATTAGTATTCTGTTTACTAATATAAAACAAAAAGGACTAGAGAATAATATAGAAGAAGCCAGTATTTGCCTTGCTTGTATCCAATCCTATTTTCATTTCTTGCACCAATTTGGTTCCTCAAACATGACCAGGGGTCATAACTGGGCACAAAGCCTCTAAACAGCATAGGTTATAGCCCCTTGAATCCTTCCTTCAAGAATTCCAGGGAGATATTTGTTTCATATGAGAGAAATGTTTGACCTTTTTATGTCCCTATTTAATTCCTAGAATGGACATGACAGACTAAATGCATCATTTCCTGAAATAATTATTTTCTCATTTTAAAGAAATACATGCTGACAGGTGTAAGAAACTAGTAAAAACGCTATTACAAAATCTTTGCAGGAAGCAGGGAACACTTAAAATGGGATATAGGACCAGTCAAAGTAGAAAGGGAAATGTAGAATCCCTTGTAGGATTATTTTTAATTTTACAAGGACAAATAGCATGTGATAAAACATATCATGAAGAAAAAAGTCTATAAGGTCTACTGGAATTCTAAAGTAAGATATATCTTTTAATAAATGTATTGGTTATAAAACTTATTGCTAGAAAGAATATTTACCTTTTTAGTAAGTATGTGATTGCAACAGGATCTTTTTTTTACTACCTAAAAATTGATGATCTAAAACAACAAGAGACAGGAAAAATAATGAAAAAATGAGGCAAGCAAATGAGAAGACTGAAGACAGATTAATTAGAATGTCTATGATTCAGAAGAGCTCCATAGACATAACTCAGATGCCATGTAGGACATAGTAACAGCTGCAAACTCTCCAGCTTTTGTATTGCCTTGGAACATGGGTTGTTACCGTTATAAGGATTACACAGCAGCAAGGAAGCAAAGGGATCTTGGATTCCTTAAATGGATAAAAAAAAGACAAACCTAAGCAAATTGTAAAACCAACCTACAATGCAGTTGGTATACAGTAGATAAATTAGGAGTTCCTTAGACTTGTAGAAAATATTTTCTTTTTTCTTTTTTTTCTTTAAAGAGTTTTATATTACAAAGACTTGAGTAAGCACTAGGGTACCTTAAATATAAAGTGAACTAGTACTTTGGACCAAGGCTGGGAAGGTTCAACCTCTGAACCATATAAAACCTATTAAATCATTAGATTTTGCCCAGGTACAGACACTGAGGCTTTACAATCAGTTCTCTGTGGATTATCAACCTGTACTGTATAGTCCAAGAATAAATAATGCTATCAAATATAGAAAGGAACTCTGCCTGAGTAGATTCCTAACTCATATATTAAAGGTCTTCACAAGAACACAAATTATTAAGCAAATGTGTTAATGTCAAATATATGAATCATTGCAATATACTTAATTGATATCTCACCATGCCTTTAAAAATCAATAGAATTGTACAGAAATATTTGCATGAAGAAATAGAAGTCAATAGTTAAAAGGTATAATAGAATAAAAATAACTAAGAAATTATTTACATGCATTTCAACAATGATTTATATGTGAAGACGGAAAGGATGAAATTGTAATAAAATGCTTCAAGTTTGATGGAGATTCAACCACCTTTTCTATCAAAAATTTAATAAATAGTTGTGTTATGACCTTTATCATCTTTGATAAAACTATATGAAATATTGAAATTATACTATTTTGAAATGTCTTTGATAAAAATAGATAAAATATTTTATTTCCATGTTATATATTAACTGATTTTTGATATCTAACCAGGCATTGCTGTTATAATACAACACAAAGTAAAAATGACAAAGGGAAGTTATATCCATAAAGTATCATTGAAAAGATTATTGCAGTGTTGAAGATTGTGTAGTGCACCTTGCATTAAAGTCTTTGTTTCAACTGCTCCCAGTTAGAAATATGGGCACGAAAGCTCAACATGTGTCCACTTTTACCTACTGTCGTTTTACATTTCTATGCTAGTACAGAAAGCAACTAATTTACCTCTGTAACAGCTCCCCATAGCAAAAGTCTGTGTGAAGCAAGCTCTGATTTTACCTCTAAAAATTTTTTTCCTTATATTCTCATTTTTAGTTAAATATTTACAATGTAAAGGCAGAGAAATTCTCATGAAATTAGAATGTGGAGTTGACGTTATTTCTGAAAAATAAATACTTTGAAAACACCACTTTAAAGATCCAGAAATATCTCACATCAGTGTCCAATAAGAGCCTTTCCCACCATTCTTAATCCATCCTTTTGGGCATGGTGTTATCTTCTAGGATAAAGGACATTAATAGTGAACCAGCTAGCTTTGACTTGTCCTGTAAGATAAAAGGAAGAGGGGAAAATTGTAGTTGGTTGCTTTCTTTCAAAGAAGGAACTAAAAAATTTCCGATTTGGTTAAGATTCTTTTCTTGGGAAGAGGAAATATCAAGACTTAGAAGAAAGTTAAAAATGTTGACTTTTGCAGCAGTTTGTAGATGGAGAAATTTGATAATATGTATATGAATGTATACATTTATTAATCATTTCAGGTTCGATAAGTTTCAGGTTCTATTAGTTCACAAAAATGACTTAACTACCAAAAATGATGACACAAGCAACAAAAACTTCTCTTGCTTTTAATATTTTATTTTGAAAATATAGAACAGCTAGGAAAGCTATTAGGAAAAGCTACTAGGAAAGTTAATAGTAGAACCAGAGAAAAAGGATCTGGTTATTCAGACTGCCATTGGTGTCAGAAAATTTAAATGTGGTAAATTATGGAGGAGATGCCAAGAAATAGAATAGCCTAAAGTTAATGCACCAAAAGTTCTATGATTGTAAGTAATGCTAAGTCTAATTTAGATTTGATGGTTTTCCCCTAGAAGAATTGCTTAAGCATTTCTGAAATGTAAAAGGACTTGTTCTGAGGGTCTTAAATTGGGGTTATATGTTTTAACAATTGTATTTTGCTTTTTGATCCCCTAAAATTGTGTTGTATTATCATGTGTAAGATACTTAGAAATATAATTTTAATAAAATTTTACATAATTGTATTTGTATATATTAGTATGTCCAGTAATATGTTTATATAAAAATTAAAAATATTGTTAGTATATATAAATTTAATGATTTATACACACAGTTTTGCTTACAAATGGAGATTACTGTATTAAAATAGGAAAATACTTCAATGTATTATGAAAAGTCTTTATTGCTATATGCAAACAATTTTGTTGAATAAGAATAAAATTAGACAATTCATTTAAAATACAAAATAGAACTCAGAAGTTTACATTTTTCAGATATTATAAAACATGTTTATATAGCATATGTATTATCAATTTATGTTTAAATGGATGGCCACCATATTTTTAAAAGTAGCACTACCATTTGTCAAAAAACCATAAAAATATTTCATATTTTATTTATATATTTTTTGGTTTTATTGGGGGGGACATATCCGGTGACATTCAGGGGTTACTCTTTGTGCAGGGGACCATCTGGGACGCTGGGAAATTGAACCACAGTTCATCCTAGGTCAGCCGTGTAAAAGGCAAATGCCCTACCACTGCACCACCGCTCTGGCCCCAATATTTCATATTTTATTACCTAAGGAAATTGATAGTTGGCAGTTTTTTCTAACATGTAGTAGTATAACTACACTCATATAATTTTGTGGTGATATATTTCTAAAATGTATTTTATCACCTAAAATTTCTATAAAAATTTTAGAAATATAGATACCATATAAATAAATGGCCATTGTATGTTAGAAAACTACAGATAATTTCCAATAATAAAAATTATTATTGTGCAAATTATCTAAGTGAAGTTGTCAAAAATATATGTGAACTCTTACTAAGGAAATTCCTATTCTTAAGTGATTTTAAGTGCAAGTGACTTCTATTTTTTTTTTTTTTGAGGTATTAGCTCAGAAAATCAAACTGCCATTTAATTTTCCCAAGTGAACCTATTGTCTTCATTTCATGTCTTTCTTGGGATTCATTTTTCTCTGTATTCTTGAAGATTTATTCAGTAACTAGCATTAGTATTAATAGGAATTATATAACTCTATCCCCTACACAGCCAGTAGTAAATGAACTCCCTTTGGCACAATTTTCTGGCATTTAAATGAGCCTTGGGCTTTATAAAATACAATTATGGTGCTGTGTTACTAATGTAAATAACTAGAAGATATGAGAAAAGGAATCAAAGGTGCCCTTTATAGAGACACATGAGAGGCTGCTCTTTTTCAAAATGAGAGACATGCTTCAGAGTTCATGTATCCTCTTCTATCATCACATGTTTGCTAAATAATATTGGCTCTAGTGGAATTTATTCACTTAATCTAAAAAACTGATTTGACCACAGAATCACTCCCACTGTCTTGTTCTCTTCCCACACCACCCCATACTTCCTTCCTCTCTAATTCTGGAAATAATGACAGTATAGACATAACTATATTTTTGGTAGATAATGTTTTTTACTTTCAGATATAGAATTTGTAAGTTTATCTTGCTACAAAAGACTGGCCATTTACACTTTTAATTTGGGTAGCCTCAGTGTTCTAATATGAGTTAATTTCCAGTGGAAAAGTCATAGACAATAAAGAACAAGGCATCAATGTAGGGCACACACAATCCACATTGCTTAATATAGTCCTAAAAGTAACATTAGTGGTACTATTTTTTTCCCAAACTTTTAATGAATTAGTGAACTGCAATTTACAAAGTTATTGATACTTGAGTTTTGGGTGTATAATATTTCAAAACAAATCCCAATACCAGTGTCAGATAGCCATAACTAGTGGTCTTCAGAAGACCCCAAACTCCCATCTGTCACGTTGACAAGCACATTACAGAGTTTGGTAGTTGCAGCTTGACGCTTATGTGTTCAGTGTTGAGTCAGTTCTTTGGTTTTATAGCTGAACCACTATTCAAATTGTTCAGACTATTTTAATCCTACAAAATATACATGTTAGTTTTTTAATATAGGGTCAAGTTTGGTTTTCTCTTACAAGTAAGCATGCTGCATAAATATAGATATTTATCACTTTTCATCAGTTTTTTTTTTAAATCCAGTGTTACCTGGATGTTTTCTTGATATCTAAAAAGAGTTTACAATTATTTTCTAGAATGTTTTTTTTTTTTATTAAAAATGTGCCCAGGAGAAAACCCATGGTGGCTTCCAAGTTGGAAATAAACAGCATAGTAAGACTTAGATTTTTTTTTTGAGGGGGGTGTCAAGCTGCTGCTGTAGGCAGCTTCTGTTCTACAGCCATCAGTGAGATTTCAGTGAATCTACTTTAGGAAGAGTGGGTTGCAAAAATGGTGAAATATTAAATATAAAATAAATGAAATCACACAGAGTATGTGGGGTCAACATGTTTCTGGCAGGAGTGCGACAAGTTTAATTTTTTGAGCAGAGGATTTTACAGGGGTAAAATTAGCCAGAGGTAAAGAATAATTATAATTAAAAAGCTAGTAAAAACAGTAACAATACCTAAACTATGGGTGTGACTGTAAAAATTCTAGGTTACAAACGAGAAGGTCACAACTCAAAGTAACTCTTTGCAAGCTTACTTTAAATGCAAAATTAGGATTAGGAGGGAGTAGAAAATATCTAGGAATTTGATCTTTATTAGACTGGACTCTATTGTCTTAGAGGTTAAGTGAAGGAAGGAGCCAAATTCCCAAAAATGAGTTTCCCTTTTTCTTTTTTTTCTTTTTCTTTTTAATTTTTATTTTGATCATAGTGGCTTACATATCTTTCACATTAGTATTTTAGGTACATATTAACATTGAATCAGGGCAATACCCACCACCATATTTGTCCTCCCCCCTTCCCCGTTCCCTTTCTACAGCCCATATCCCCCCCACACACCCGCTCCCCAGGCTGCTAGAGTAGGTGGTACCCTTTTTGTCTAGCTTACTATCAGTGATCATACATTTGTTTGGTCCTGGTGCCTTCCCTTGTTTCTCCCTCTATTTGAGAGGCTAAGCTAGATAAATCGAGTTATGTGGTTTTGTTTGAGGGAAAGAAAAAACAATAGAATGGGGCAAAGATTAAGCAAAAAAAAATTAAAAAAAACTAATAAAAATATGCTGAAAATAGGCAGAGTCCTTTTAGTGGCTATCAGCCTCAGTTTGAGAGAGGACTTGAAAAAGGTAATTGTAACACCATAACAATACAAACATAAATGTCAAATTAAATATCCAGTGAGTCCTATAGCAATAAAGAAAAGCACCACACAATAGTCTCGGTTCTGAATTCAAATTATACCAGAGTGCAAAAAGGAAAATATAAAATAAAATAATATAAAAGAAAAAAGCAGACATCAACTTTAATATCTACACCAAAATAAGGACGTCAAAAAAAATCAATCAATCAATCAATAAATATATATGTGGAAAAATGATTATTTTGTGCTTTATTTCCCTTTTTTTCTTTTTCCCCTTGCATAGGCACAGCAATTATTGGGGATATTATAGAAGAAATTCCCTTGGCCTAGAAGATACAGGGTTTCTCCATTCCTGAAGTATACTGTCATGGGATTAACTATAGACTCCTTCTATGATCATTTACTCTCCCCTCAGTGATTTTGTGGTGTATGGAAGACTTCTGCTTCATCGTGGATGGTAAAATCAGTCCTCTGTATCTAGAGATCTTGGTGACTGTGCAGCTCAAGGAATGGAGCTAATGTTGAAGGATTTCTTTGTGGTTCTAGCAGTTCTGCTTTTTCAGTGTCATTTTAATTATCTTTTGTAGTTGGTGTTCTTGGTCATTATGTTGCTCGTAGGATGGAGCCTAGGACAGAGTCTTTCATTATGTTTCTGGAAGACCCGTTCACTTGCAGTTGTCTCAGTCAGACCTCTGGAATTGGAGATCTTGTTTGTTGAACAGATCTTGTTTGTAGACCAAAAACTAGGTTAGAGCTTTTTGTTGTTGATGGTGGTGGTGGTTCCGGGATGCGTACTGTCTAGTCCTGGTTTTAACAATCAGTCATCTGTAATAGCAATCTTGGTTTTTGCACAGATCAAAGGGTGACATGTCTTCTGATTTTGTCTTATTGTTGGCTGGTGAGGAAGGATAACTTGCTCTTAGATCTAGTTGTTCCCATTTCCTCATTGTCAGGTTATCAATTTAAAACTGGCGTATGTTGGCATCAGAGCAGCATTATGAATGCCCTGGAGGGGACTTGATTCCTGGAGCTATTGTGGAGAACTCTGTCGTTTCTATGTCTGGGATCCAGGAGTCAAGGTTGGACAGTCGGTGCCTATTTCCCTGGAGTCTAGGTTGGTTCCCCATGACATACATTCAGGGTGGGAGATGTCTCTGTGTTGTAAAAAAGTATAAGTTCTTATCTCTAGTAGATAAGAGCTTGTTTTTACACGTAAAATTTCCCCTATTTTTAATATGCCTTTGCAGGAAGAAGTGGTGCTGCATTATATTGCTGGTGGATTTGGGGGTGGAGAGAGAAGAAAACAGACCCATGACAGAAACTAAAAAATATATATGCTCAGACATATCTAAAGAAAAAAGAGTTTCTTAAAAGAAAATAAAAGGATTAAATAAAGGACATAATTAAAGGAATAAAGTGGGGCCAGGAGGGATAGCATGGAGGCAAGGCATCTGTCCTTCCTGCAGAAGGATGGTGGCTCACATCCTGGCATCCCACATGGTCCCTCATTCCCACCAGGGGCAACCTTCGAACACAGAGCCAGGAGCACCCTCTGAGTGCTGCTGGCTGTGACCCAAAAGAAGCACAAAACAAATCAAATCAAAAAATAAAAAGTAGAACAAAACAAATAAAAAAAATGAACAAGAGGGGAAGAAAAAGAAAGAAAAAAACAGAGAAAAAGGGAGAAAGTGATACAGGAGATTACTTTACATTCGGGGAGAAACAGTATAAGAGGTAGTGTTATATAGGTCTATACTTATGATGATAGTATAGGCTTCCCCATTATCTTTTGAAATTTCCTTGTGAAGTGTGGACTCCACGCTTGGAAGTCTTGGGTCGAGTTCTTGCAATGGGAGTCCTTTGGGAGCTAATCTGGTATTAAGCCACAGTCCACAATAGGGAGAGGTGATTAGGAGGGCCACACTGCATGAGTTATTCTGGGTGTTGGTTGTATTTTCTTGCCGCGAATGAGGTGTGAGTTTGAGTGGGTGTCTCTTCACTTGGGAACTGGGTAATGGTTCTTTGGTGTAGGAGGTTGGTCTTGATGCCTAATGGGTTAAGAACTGAGGGTGAAGACTTATAACATGGTGGGGATATTGGGGATTGGATTAAGGGGTGAAGGGATAGTCAAGTTTCTGAGGAGGAAAGAGGGGATAATACATGGGAGAGGTTATATAGGGTATAGGTATGGATTGTTTTTGGTTTATGATTGTCTCTTAAGGAGGATTCCTATCTCTGTGTGCTCCTGCCCCCATATAAATATATAGAAGTTAGCTTAGGTATATATTAATGTAGAGAGGTGAGGAGAGCAAGAGATACGCTGAGTACAGAAAGATAGGTAGGTATAGTACTTGTAAAGAAAGGAAACTAATACTAAGAGATCAACTTTTCAATATGTATAGGTTTTGTGTTTCGAGTACTAACCATTGTGTTATGAGGTCTATCTATATAGGTGTTTACCCTTTGCAGTATTGTCCGCAACACTCTTTATATCAGCTTTTTCCCCTTTCCTATAGAGCCTGGCTCCCTTGTTCTCCTCCCCTATGTGGAAGTCAGCAGAGCTCCGCCTCCTCCAGGCCTCTGCCAGAAGCCCCTCCCGCCTGTAGTTCCTATCCCATCCAAGAAGTACAGAGACACGGTGGGGCAGGGGCAGAGACAGAGGAAGGTCTCCTACTGTCTGCCAGCCCCGGAAGCCTCAGGGATACGATAGGGGGAGAGGTGGAGTTGGGGGAGGTCCCCTACATCAGCAGGCACCAGAAGCCTCAGAGACGCAGTCAGGGGAGGGGCAGAGATGGGGGAAGAGTTTCCCTTTTTCTAAAGGAGGGTCAATAGTCAAGATCTGCATTCAGGTTACGCCCTTGATTACCAGAAACTGCAGCTGCAAAGGACATATTTTAAAAAGAGACAAAAATTGTCTTTGCTTTTAGGGATGGCTATATCCAGAAAAAGGGGTTTTCAAATAAACTTTGGTGCTAGAATTTTTGAGCCAAATTATTTGATAGAGGCCATTATTTTGCCTGATATATACAAAGAAGAGATGGTCAAATACTGGCGGAAAATGTAATGCCAGGCATCTCTTTGGAAATTCCTCAACCATCCACGCAGGGGAAAAAGACGTCCACAGCAGGCCTTTTGAGGAACCCCATGGGGGTTAAATTAGTTCTACCCACAAGGAAAATCTGAGGATACATCTGGTGGGCTGAGTCCCCTAAAAGCTTAGGTATGCCCTGGCATCAAGCAAATCAACTGAAGGTCAAGATTTGTTTGAAGTTGAATACTGAGAGAAATAGGATCAGCACATCATGGGAACAATACAACTTACATATGGCATAGAAGGAAGCATTTCTTGCTCCATTATAATAAACCTGAATGTGACCTGACTCTGGGTAGTAGTTGTAAATTTCATTTGCATCACAACCTCATTGTTTGAATTCAATGATTGATTCCCAGTTCATAACTATGCAGTATGAACTGTAAATTTAAATAGACCTAGAACAATATCCTGTAGTTTTTATAAACAAGTATTCTGTACACGTTTTCCTAATCTATCAGCATTGAAGATGACAAGAAATGTGGAGGTAGCAAGTCTGATATAGGTATGTTCCCTATATTTTCTATTTAAATTCAGTGTGTCTCATGGATAGCTTTTACATACATTTTGGTATTTAAGAGAAAGCTTGAGTTCTGTGGCATTCTTTCCAGATGTGCTGGTCTTCCCTTTGGGGTCTTTATTTCATCTCCTTTTTTATAGTAGGTATCTAAGCTATTGTAAGTATCTGATATGAAGGTATTTAGTTATGTAGTTGTGTCATACATTTTAATAGAAGGGAGTCTATCTAGAGACCTATAAGTGTTGTGCAGAAATATAAAATAACCTATTAGGCAGGTAAATTTTTATCACATTTAGATGAAAAATACTGGATTTCTGTTATTTTTGTCATTCTCATGTCTATTTTTTTCTTTCTGCCATTCTGACGTGATATTTTTTGTAGATGATGATTTGTCAATTTTTGAAAAACTACATTGAAGAGGGAGTATATGTTTCACATAGCTATTGAGTTACTACTATTTTTTAGAACAAATGCAAACTTGTGTGTACGCTCAGAACTAGTGAGATTTAAGTTGTTAGTAGCATGCTTTGTTAATAAGGAACAAACAGTGTTTCTCAATCTGACTCTTGCCCTTTTTCCACTCTTGTTTACTTTCCTTGGTCCCCCTTTTCTATTTGTTACACTTTCAGTCTTGTGATGATGCTACCTACTTTTATGATTTTTTTCCCCTTATGGTTCCCTGGCTAGATCTCAGGAACTCACAAGGCTCCAAATGACCCCTGATTGAGAAGCTGCTCTAGATCACATATGTAAAAGTAGCAAGGTGCTCATTTTCTATTACGTTTCTTTTCTGGAATTGGCAGAATAACTTTGCTGACTCTACTTGTAGTCAAGAAGGGAAGCATAGATACTTGTGTGCGAAGCACATACCCAAAGATGTTCTTATTCACAAGTACTTGAAAACTTTGATTACTCAGCATTTGTTCTTTGGTGCTAATGTGATTTTTCTCAGGCAAGTTAAATATGCACTCATAATGGGCACCATTAAAAGCATTCTCCCTCTCCTTCCTGCATGTATCCGACAAGGACAACTTACTTCCTAATACCATGTAGATTGGTAGACTGCAACTCCAGAGACACATGAATATAGTTTCAAATGTATGGTGCTTGAAAAAGAGATGTCAAATTAACTATCCTACTGGATCCTTGATTTCAGTATAATTGGAATAAAATTCAATATATATGCAATAGTTCTTCCATTTATTTTCTTTTTTCTCCTCATTTTTTCAATTTGCAGTTGCAACAGGGCATATGATGTTCTATGTTTAACAATTAAAAATGACCCCTATATTTAAAATGATTAACAGATCAGCAAATCCAGTTTGGCACTAAAAATAGTTTATTTGATAACACTTTAGAAATTATGCATGTGTTGTTAATAATGGCTATGTTCATGCTGTAAGTATAGACCAGAGTAACTTCTTTTTTGTTTGTTTGTTTGTTTTTTTGGGGGGCCACACAGTGACACTCAGGGGTTATTCCTGGCTATGAGCTCAGAAATCACTCCTAGTTTGGGAGACCATATGGGACACTGGAGGATCAAACCACAGTCCATCCTAGGCTATCACTTGCGCCACCACTCCAGCCCCTGAACAAAGTAATTTCAATAGAGCTGTTGGGCCTATGAATCCAAAATATTCATGACTGGGAGCCAGAGAGATAGCACAGTGGTGTTTGCCTTGCAAGCAGCCGATCCAGGACCTAAGGTAGTTGGTTTGAATCCCTGTGTCCCATATGGTCCTCCGTGCCTGCCAGGAGCTATTTCTGAGCAGATAGCCAGGGGTAACCCCTGAACACAGCCAGGTGTGGCCCACCCAAAGAAAGAAAAGTCAAAATATTCATGATTGATTTTCTACAAAATTTTAAAATATATGTTAAAATACAACCCCTGAACATATATTAAGTTTGTTAGCCAGATTTATGAAGACAAATCTAATGTGCAAAATCAATTGCCTTCTTTTACATAGTTAATGATAGAGAATAAATAGACATTAAAAATCCTATTCACAATAGTACCACTAAAATTCAAATACTTCGTAAGCAACTTAACTAAAGAAGTGAAGGAACTATACAAAGAAAATTATAAAACATTACTTCAGAAATAAAAGATAATAGAAGGAAATGGAGACATATACCCCATTCATGAATTGGGAGGATTAACGTAATTAAAATGGCAATACTCCCCAAACAATTTAACAGATTTGAAATTGCTCAAATATATCCATGACATTCTTCAAAAAAGTGGATAAAACAATCCTGAATCTCATTTGGAACAATAAACACCCACAAATAACTAGAGCAACCCTTAAGAAAAGGAATATAGGAGGCATCACTTTCCCCAACTTTAAATTGTATTACAAAGAAATAGTCATTAAAACAGCATGGTATTGGAATAATGACAGACCCTCAGATCAATGGAATAGACTTGAGTATTTAGAAAATGTTCCCCACACATACAATCAATTAATATTTGATAAAGGGGCAAGAAATGTTAAATGGAGCAAAGAAAGTCTTTTCAACAAGTGGTGCTGGGACAACTGGTCAGCCAAACGCATAAACTGAACTCAGACATTTATCTAACACCATGCATAAAGGTCAAATCAAAATGGATTATAGATCTTGACATAAGACCAGACACTATAAGTAATATAGAAGAAAATGTAGGCAAAACACTCCATGATATTGAGACTAAAGGCATCTTCAAGGGGAAATATCACTGTCAAAACAAGTGGAAGCAGAGAAAAACTTCTCAAACTGAGAAGCTTCTGCATTTCAAAGAAAACAGTGACTAGGGTAAAAAGGTCACCCACAGAAGTGGACAAAATTATTCACCAAGTGCCCATAAGATAAAGGGCTAATATCTAAGATATACAAGGCAGTAACAAAACTTAAGAAAAAAATCATCTAACCCCACCAAAACTGAGAAGAAATTAGCAGAAATTTCCTAAAAGAAGTACATGGCCAAAAGGCACATAAAAATGCTCCACATCTCTAGTTATCAGGGAGATGAAAATCAAAACAATGAGGTATCATCTCATGACATAGAGACTGGCACACATCACAAAAAACTAGAGCAACTACTGTTGATGTGGATGTGGGGAAAATGAATTCTCATTATCTGCTGGTGGGACTGCTAAATTAGTGCAGCCTTTTGGGAAAACAATATGTATATTTTTTAAAAAATAGACATTGAGCTCCCACATGTTCCAGAAATAAATACCACTGATAGCGATATAACCTAAGACCACAAAAACACAATACAATAAAGCCCTCTGCACTCCTATGTTCATAGCAGCACTATTTACAATAGCCCAAATATGGAAACAACCCAGATGCTCACAGAAGATGAGTGACTAATGAAAACATGGCATAACTACACAATGAAATAGAATACTATGCACCTGTTAGAAAAAAATTAAGTCATGAAATTTGCCTTTACATGGATGGATATAGAAGGAATTCTGCTGAGTGAAATAATCAGAGGAAGAGAGATAAACATAGATTAGTCTCTATCATCTGTGGGATTTAAGAAAAATAAAAGGCAGTATTGTAATAATACCCAGAAATATTAGATATGTGGGCCAAAAGGACCAATCCAAAATATGAAGCTTATAACAAAGAGCAGTAGCAAGTGCAATCGGAGAAATAACTCAACTACCATTACAGTGATAGAGATAGAAATACAACGATTGTCTCAAAGACAGGCATGGGATGGGGTAGGAGGGATATGGTAATCACTGGTGCCTGGAAAGTTGCACTGGTGAAGGAGAGGTGTGCATTTTATGGCTGAAACCCAATTACAAAAATGTTTGTAATCATGGTGCTTAAATAAATAATTATATAAAATAAAACTTAAAAAATAGAAAACAGTACCATTGGGAAGATGGTAAAAATCTAAAACTAATATGAATGTGTGGCTTGAAAATGTAATGTTATGATATATTTAATCAATGAGGAAATATAGGATGGAATTGTAAAGTGCAATATATACTGTTTAATTTGTAGCTTTGCCTCTATAAACCACTGGTGTGTAGGCCAAATATAGGTGTTTGGGATGAGCCTGAAGAGAGCTCCTACATAGGCAGTATTTTGCTATTTTGAGGTGTTTCTATAAATATAAATCACCCTAAATTTAATCATGTTTGAGAATCAGCCTAATCTTGTTGGCTTGTTGATAAAAAAAAAAAAAGCCTCTTAGCAGTTGTTAACCTTCATACTTGGCATTTGGAGCAGTTAACCATGATTGGATTGGTCATAGCAATTTATACATTGCTTGTGTTTTTTTTTATTATGGAAACACTGTAAACGTATAGATAGTTTTAGTAACTAGGACTTCTGCAGTGGGTCATGTTTGAGTCCTCTTTTCCAAAAAAATATACAATTACTAAAACATATACTTAATGTATTCAGTGATTTAAGTATACTGCATGTATGTGAAAAACGTATATGCAGCACTTTCCTTTCATAGATTAAGTCAGGCTTTGTTTGCCTCTACATTTGAGAAAATGACTGATGTCAATTAACCAAATGTAGATGGTAAAATGAGAATTTGTGTCAGGGTTATTTGCACATAGTGAAAGAGAAAATAAATGTATATGGTCTGCAGCTGTGCTCTGGAAATGAAACTGCCCCAAGGGGCATCTTCTCCAGCTTCATCTCAAACATCCTTTCCTTCCAAATGATGCTGCATTTAACTTGCTTCTCACACTGGGTTTATTCTTGTACTTTGCAACAGGAATATACCATAACCCAATTTCCCCAGTGTGTTGGAGCACGTCTCTTGTCCCACTTGTCTTTCTTGCCCAATTATTTTTTATTCTGTATATCACCATTTTCATTTGTTTCCCTAATTTTTATTATAATACCATGATTCATTAAGTTGATTCACAATGCAGTTATTTCAGGCACTATTGTTCAAAGACCCATTGTACCACCAGTGTGACTGTCCCTTTACCAGTATCCCCAGTAACCTCCTACCACCATACCCTGCCTTCATGCAGTACAAACACATTTACTGCATATTTCTTGTTACAACATAAAGGCAATTGGTATTATTAATTCTTAGTTCAACTCAAGTGAATCTAAAATGATTGTTAAATCTCTCCATATTATTACTAGAATAAATATCTAAGGATTTAATGAGATTGAGGTGTTGTGCATTTTTAATTATGTGATTTCTGTTTGTTAATATATTTATAGCCTTTCTTCATGATTACATCATAAGCTTTATTACAGCCTAAGCTTCATATATTTTAAATTGACAGTTTTCTGAGAGCTTTGTAAAGACAATGTCTGGCACCTGGAGCATGATAAGCAATTAGTATGTGCATGACTGGTAGACTGAATGAAAGAAAAATACCATAAATTATGTATAGAAAAGAACTAAAAGAACTATCTTCCCTGGAAAAGAGGTTAAATATGGATCTAAAATGATGGGAGTATATTTATACAACTCTGTTTATAATGTAAAACACAACAAAAAGGAGTGAATATGTACCTGTTATAAGAGGAAAAATATCTGAAATCTCTAAATATATCAGTGACATTGGTGGGACTAAATTTCAAGGTGTGAAAGAATGTAAATTTTATACTACGAGGAGTGAACATTCAAAAAAGTAAATTACAGGCTTATTGGATAATTTATTTGAATAACTGTAGGTGTTTATAAGTGTTGTATGTACCCTTCATACACATGTATGCATATATAGCAAGGGATTGGTTTGAAGAAGATGAATGAATAAAGCGAAGAAGAGTAGCAGAATACTAAAATTGTTTAGAAGAGAACATAATCTGTCAGCAAAAAACACAGAATATTAATTGACATTAGAATAATGTGTAAAGAATGAGTCAAAATGAATGCTAATTTATCTAATATAAATATGAGGTGCAATAGTTTATATATACTTACAAAATAATGAAGTTATATAACGGGGCATATAGATTAATTCAGCTTTAGAGTTTTTGTATACTTGAAATATGGCTTCTGACAATGAAGCAAATGAATTTCACCATCCAGTTCCAAACTGAATGTTTTGCTAAATTTATCCCCCCGCCCAAAATAGAGAACCCAGAGCTTTTACTTAAACACTGAACCGATTGGTTCACCCACTGATCCTTCAATAAATTTGTTTAGGGTGGCGGCAAATTTTATGATCTTGAATGGTAGCATAGCAATAGGGTGTTTTCTTGAAGTTGGCCAACCTGGGATGAACCTGGGTTCAATTCCCAGCATCCTGTATGGTCCCCGAGTCTTCCAGGAGTGATTTCTGTGCATAAATCCAGGAGTAATTCCTGAATGTTTCTGGATGTGGCCCAAAACCAAAATAATAATAGTAACATTAAATACACTCCCATGCTTACCTTGGTTCCATAATATATCTGTGATATAATTGGCTAAGTCTTCTAGGTGACAATGCATACAAACTCAGAGAGAGATGAGTCAAGGTTAACATAACCCAGCTATAACCAAATATTTATATGTGGTCAAATGCCTCTACCATTATACAAAAGGTTTGTTTTCCCTAAGAAAATAAGATCATGATACATTTGCCAACTTGAAGAAAACATTAGGTGATCATTCATTTTTACATACAATCTAAAATTTGAACTTTACCCAGACTCACAAATTACTCTTTTAGTAAACTGAGTAATGCTAAAGAAAGAAGTACACACCTTCTGTAAAAGCAATTTGATTTAATATATCTGTTAACTTTTAGCAGCAGGGGAATACAAAAGACCTTACTAGTGTGTCACAAGCTAAAGCTATTGCTACTTAAAACATCTTATAGGCTTGGATTTCTTGAAATTGATCGACTTCATTAATGAAGAACCTTACATCACAAAGACATTAAATTTTATACATAATTCTTTAATTCAACCTTAATTTTCAGCAATCAATGATTTATCTTTAATTTTTCTTAAAAAGATTTTAGTCCTAGGAAAAATGAATTTTTTTTATGTTCTGGAGAAAATAGTCATCATCTGAAGTTGATTCAACAACTAGAATTTGTATAAACTTGAGAAAGGAGAGACTTGGGGTAAAGATATATTGTACTTAGGCTAACACAAAACTATCTTGAGCATTCAAATTTATTACATAGGAGGGGTTACTTTATCTTGTAATGGTATTATCCAAGACAACCAAATATGCTAATAAATTCAAAGTGTCTCAAACTCAGAAATAGACCACACCAGCTAGAGTTTTAAATTATAGTGCTTACAGAGATTTAATCTAGAAAGGAATAATTTGTCTTTAATATATGCTTTATTGACCAGATTTCTTAAATATGAATTACCTTTGAAAACTTTGCCAAACTTAAGGAATGTAATATTATAAAGTAGAAGTCAGAGTCTTGAATTCTGTCATGCCTATGAGCAATACAATTCTGCAGTGCTTTCACAGTAAGTTATAAAACTAAAATGAACAATGCGAATTTTCCCCAGTCACTTTACAAACAATAGTTTCAAATATCTCTCAGATGTTTAGTCTCTAATTGCAATAAAACAATGTTTGCCAATTAAGATGGTGTGTGTGTGTGTGTGTGTCTTGTGTGCAGTGACATATAGTCTTAGATGCACATAGTGGAATACTTAGCTTAATCTTAGTTCATGATACTACATTTAAATTTCCATTTATATAAATATATAGGCAGTTTTAATAAATTTACATATAAAATAAAATTTCGCTATAGCTTTTATAATTTAACCAAATTGCTAAATGTGTTAAGCATTTACTTTTTATGCAGAAAGACTAGGTAAGATTTCTAAAACTTCAGGGGCCAAAGTGGTAGGGCCATTAGCCAGAAAGCAGCCAATCTAGGACGGAGGAGGTTCGATTCCCTGCATCCATATGGTCCCCCAAGCCTGCCAGGAGTGATTTCTGAGCATAGAGTTAGAAGTAGCCCCTGAGCATTGCCGGTTGTGACCTAAAAACAAACAAAAAAATATTTCTAACACTTCAATTTCCCCAAACACTGCAAAGAGTGACCCCCGAGCTTAGAGCCACAAATAGTCTTTTTGAAACAAAACAAATACAAATTCATTTATGTATTAGTTGCTAAGAAAATGAAAGTAATTAAAAAAAACTTGTGAGAGTATTCTTTATGAAATCTAATTTACAAAATGAGAGACCACAATAAATGTGACAAAAATCTTAGGCATATAAGTCAAGCCTAGGTTTTACTTGCAATTTCTTCTGCACATCTCATATTCTACATAACTACACTGACAACTATTCAGAAAATGGTAGTGAGAAAAATAGAATGCCTGTCTCAAATACAGGCAAGGGGTGGGGGAAGGGTGAGTTGAGGGGGGGGATTGGTGGTGGGAATATTTCACTGATGAATGGAGTGTTCATTTTTATAACTAAAACCCCACTACAGACATGTTTGTAATTATGGAGCTTAAATAAAGATATTTAAAAAAATTAAAAAATCAAAGAAATACTACAGAAAATGGTGAAAAGTGGGTGATTTATCTTCCATGCCATAATCCTACAATATTTGATATTGCATAATAAAGTCCTATATGTGAAATATCCTTACAAATTCTACTTTATCACTATATAAGATGAACAAATGTTATTGTTTCCTCCCTAGTCTTCTTTGTTTACTTGATTAAATAAAATCAACATCTGTACTTCTCAATAGAGTCATATTTCTCTAATTTTTCTGTTTCATTATGCATTGAGAGTGTATTGTGCAGATGTTTGGGGCAGTTCCTTTTGCCACTAATAAATATGTGGATGGGGCCACTAAAGTAAGTACTCTTACTCCCAATAATTTACTCTTAAATACATTTTGGTTTGCTTTCATAGCTTTTTCTAGATACCTTGAAAAGTTAGAAGAGTATATTTGAGGAAAGGCTTAACCTATACTTTTCCTTTGCTTAAATATATTTTGACTATAAATCAGTTTGATACAAATAATATTTAACTCTATACTTCATAACTGGCTTATAAATATTTTATTTGCAAGACACCGATTTTTGATATGTAGATTGAAATCCATGTCTTGAGCCTGAGAGATAGCGTGGAGGCAGGGAGTTTTCCTTGCATGCAGAAGGATGGTGCTTCGAATCCTGGCATCCCATATGGTCGCCTGAGCCTGCCAAGAGCGACTTCTAAGCACAGAGCCAGGAAAAACCCCTATGTGCTGCTGAGTGTGACCCAAAAACCAAAAAAAAAAAAAAACAAAAAATTGTGTCTTGAAAATTTAATTAAATTCTCATGATCAGAATTGGCCATTAAATCCAAGTATCCTCAGCACAGGGAAGATACATACTTATGGTAGACAGGAAAAATTAGTATATTGTATATAGCCATTCATTTGAAAAAGGCCTGCATTGTAGCAATGGAAGAAAGTGACTAAAGGTTAACTTCTACATCTCCTGAACTAGAACCTGCAAAATAAAAGAATAGATTAAACAGATCTTAGGTTGTAAAATTCTATTTTATTTTTGTAAAATTCTATTGAAAGACTATTTTATGGAACTCTGTTAAGCAATGTTTTTTTCTCAACATTTTTTTTATTAAGATGGCAAGTGGATTTCAGGTGTTTATTTATTGTGAACACAAAGCTGGAGAGAAATGCCTATAACTTCAGGTGTTACAGTCAGGGTTTCAGATGTGCAGGAAAGTAAGTAATACCTGAGGAAAGAACACCATGTTTAGGAGATTATATGTCACATAAAGAGAAGATCAAAATAAAGGTACAAATTAATGAAGATCTGAAGGAAGATGTATTAAAACTGTGGTTGAAGACAGAGTTTAAAGGATTTCATTATTCAGCCAATCAAATTGGACTTAGGGGAAAATGACAGGAGAGAGAAAAGGATACAGTCCATGTAGAACAAATGGCACATTCAAAACTAGGTTAGTTTTAGAAGCAAATTTATATTGGGATCTTCAGGTCATTCAGAAATAGTGATATTATAATATATGGAGATAGAGTAAAGAGAGTTGTGATTGAGCATAGAGGTGGCAATACAGTATGAAGAATAACTTATTTTATTAGGCAAATATTATAATCGTATTTTTAAATGAAGTAGCCACTTAAAATTTCAGGTTCTATACTATAAGAGTTATTCAGGTAACTTGCATGTAATTCCTTTGATAATCTAACTATGCAAATAAGCACTTTCTTAACTTTCTGATTTTTTTCCACAGTGATTATTTTGACATTACATTTTGATCTCCTTATTCCTATATTTTAAGTGTGCCCCCACTGAGGTGTATAGAGAACCTAGGATCTTGGCTTGTACCTTATATTGAATCTTTGTTTTGGTGTCCTGCCCATGGGAGAAGAAGAAATCTTATTTCTACCAGTATTCATATACTTCCATGTCCCCACTCGCCAGAGATCTCGAACAACAGAGCAATATTTCTATCCTTGAATCAGATCTTCAGTTATTTATTTGTGCTACTAATTATAATTATAATTGGTGCGCAAAGCTATTATAAACAATAGACTTATTCTGTGTAGTTGAAGTTCTAATATACATATCTCTGCTTAAGAGAGAAAGAATGAGAGTGAGAGAAAAGCTGAAAGTTTTGGTTTGAATATCTGAGCTATGAATCTGACCTTTCATTAAATGTCAAAGAGAAGGGGAAAGGTAGGAATTTTAGATATATAAGTTATTGTCTGACAGGCTGACAATAGAGCTCAGAGTAATTTTCTCTGAGTACCTGAAAACAGGCTCTCCTTTAGTAATATTGGTCTACCAGTTTTTTAAATTTTACATTCTTACATACAATTCATAAGGTATAATTAAAGGATAACAAAGATGAATTATTTTCAATGTGCCCAACTCCATTCCAAAATGGGCTATATAATGACACAAATTTCTTTTAAATTCCTTGCTCTCTTATATCTACCCTGGAATCAGTGTCCTCCTATTGCCTTTTTTAGTTAGTATGTTCTGTTCAAAATCTGGACCAACCTCACCATAATATTTCTTTATTTATTTTATACATAACAATATGGATCACAAACAAGAACCTTTATTTTTAGTTTTATAGATATAATGTGAAATTTCAATGGGTTCTTGAGGTATAAAACTATGTCATGACTTTTTCTTCTGATGTTTGTGGGCTGAGTTAGAGGAAAGCCGGTTACAACTGATGGAACTCAAGTCATAGTCCAGACTTTGTGCTCAAGAATCATTGTGGGTGGTACTCAGGAAGCTATATGTGATGACAGGGATTAAACTGGGACTGGTTGCATGCAGTCTAATTTCTGTATATCTCCCTACCACTCATATCTCTTTATTATGTAATTAATTTCCTCAACAATAATCCAATAAAGAATAATTTTTTGATTCCTCCTATTTCCACTACCTTTAACTTTGGAGCCTTATTTTCTAAATTGTTTATTAATGGTATTAACTAAGAAGAACAATATTAACAGCTTTGAATATAGTTTAAGGTAGGAAGTGTTATTAATTAATATTAATAAATTAAAACTTATTAATCAGTGCAGCATTAAAATGACACGAAGTTTAGAAATTTAGATTTGTATTATTATCTCACAGTTCTGTTTCTATTTCATATAAGTGAGATTTTACCTCCTTAGGTGAAAACTACCAAAACAATTGTTCAATGTTGAGTCTAAAACTAAATATTCTCAAATGATTCCACTTGGTAGTAGTGATAAGTACGTGTGAGGTTGTGAGTGATAGAAATTTCAAAAAGCCTTCGTTGTCCTCTAAATATATATAGTCATGTCTGTAGACTTTAATTATCATATCATGTCATTTAATTATGACAGTAATAGGTGGAAAGAATCTCCCACCTCCCATCCCTGACCAGGGTTTGTGGAAACAAATACATGTTGAGTAACATTTTCTACATTTGAATATGTCATATCAAAAAGATTTTTATTCTTTTTTTTTAATTTGGGCAGTAGGCCACATCCAGCGGTGCTCAGGGGTTACTACTGACTCTGCACTCAGAAATAGCCCTGGCATACTCAGGGAACCATACGGGATGCCGAAATCAAACCTGGGTCTGTCCTGGGTTGGCTGCATGCAAGGCAAACACCCTACTGCTGTGCTACAGCTCCGGCCCATCAGGAAGATGTTTAATGTCTCAACAGGAAATAAAATATTTCTTTGGGACTTTATAAAGAGTCTTCCTTGCAGATGGCCACACTTAACATATGTTTTACCTTCTACCTGAATGAATAAGAGCCAGTTTAGCCTTTTCAAGCCTTTCTTGATTCACCTTGATTGAGAATAGACCTGATCTATGTCCTTTTGTGTGCTAGTGTTTTTGGGGCAGATAATAGGATTATCAGCATAGAGTGTTAGATATTGAGACTGTCAGAGACAGGTGTTACCAAGAATGAAATGCCCCTAGAGAAGAGGACTAAAGGATGGGCTTAATAAACCAGGTGTTAAAGAGAAATTGAATCTCAGTGGAATAACTCTGGAATCAGTCAGCAGACGGAGAAGGATGATTCAATAGAAATCCATCTGATATTAAAATATATGTAGATAATTTGTTACCATAAGATAAAATTGGGCTAGTAGGTGCAGAATTTTCTGAAATAGATTGTATCCTGCCCAAGGAGAGAGCAACAAGAGATCAAATGGCATCAAATTGATATCTGCAGCTCTCTTCTATTTAAGTCTGTATACAAAGTCACTATTATCTCAGCTAATTACTAAAGAGGAAAAGGTAGTGAGGTCAGAGAAATTGTATAGGAAATCAGGAAAGGTTCTAACCTTGCTAGGGCTGAAGCAGTGGCACAAGCAGTAGGGCATCTGCCTTGCACTCACCTAGGATTGACAGTAGTTCGATCCCCCTGCATCCCATATGGTCCCCCAAGCCAGAAGCAGTTTCTAGTTGCATAGCCAAGAGTAACCCCTGAGTGTCACCAGGTGTGGCCCAAAAACAAACAAACAAAAAAGGCTCTTACCTACCACATGCTAACTCAGGTTTGATTCCCACATTGGCATATGGAACCCCAGAACCCCAGAGTTGATTTTTTTTAATAAATGTATTTAGTTAAAGAAAATGTATCACATAATTGATATAACTGATTATAATATATTTGTTTCAGGATGGCAGAAGTTATTAAAAATAGAAAGAAATTGGAAAGTCTAAAAAAGAAAAAATGGAAAAAGAGGAGAGTTCATTAGCAGCAGTTATATTTGTAAAAATTGTTATGTAACCAATAGAGCCATTAATACAATACCAGAAGGTTTAGAACTCTCATTTTTAAAGATAGGATACACTAAAAAAAAATGATGTGTGTTTGTGGCAGTGGTTGTTGTTTGCATAGGAACAGCAAAATATGGAAGAAATTGGAAGGAAAAACCTTTGGCCTAAAAATAGGAGACCTTACCCCAGAAGTATTTTGGCATAAGGCAAGCTCCAGGCATACTATATTGTCCACCCCTTAGTCATTCTCTGTCATCCTAGAAACAGCTCTTCACTATCACAGTTATTGCTGTCAGGTTTCTGTATTTTTAGATCCTGGTTTCTGTACTGGTCCTACATTGAAGTTCTGGTGATGTGTAGTGTCTTCTGGTTTCGTCTCACCATTAGTTAACATTGCAGAGAATTCTGCCAGGAAAGCAGATTGTCGATGTTCCTAGGTTATCGGGGTGTCATAAGAACCATCTTTGGAGTAAGTCAGTACCATGGCGGTAGTAAGGCCTTCCTTGGTAGAGTTTATATTCCTGGTGATGGAGTAGGAGACCCTGTTTGCTTCTGTAGATGGTATCCATGGTTTAGTGGTGACTGGTCAACATCTGATCAACTGAAGTCTAAACCAAGCCACTATGCCAAGTGTTCAAGATGTAAGATCTCATTGCAGTAAGAACTTGTTTGTATGTGTAACCTTTTCCCATTTTAATGTGCCTATGCAAAAAGGAGCAATGCCAGAAGGTATTTCTGGTGCATGTGGGGGCTGGGGTATCAAGACCAACGATCCGATCCCCATTACATTTCTCATACATGACCTCTAAACAAAGACATGTCTACTAGAATTCTGCATTAAACAGATCCTGAGGATAGGGGAAATTGCTGCTACATATTAATATTTTTGATAATGGTTTTGCCTATTAAAGAAATGTATCTAAAGGGATATTCAAAGGAGAGTTGTATGTCCTCTTTAAGTCTTTGAGATAGGTGGGGAAGGGGTAAGATCCACTGTGCAGCTTCAGCTTGTGATTTGGTTTTGTGGAGTCTAGGGAAGAAGGCTCAGGAATTAACCACCACCAAGGAACATCTCAGTCCCTGAATCTGGTAGCAAGCAAAAATTCATGGTGAAAGGAGGTGAAGGAAGAGATGACATGGGGAACAAATCAGTAGTAGCTGAGTGTCAGTTTCTTTTCATGTTTAGAATCTATATTTTCACTTTGGGAGATAGTTGGCATCTAGCTGGGATGGGTAGAATGTTCTGCTTTGTGAGGAATTAAGGACTGAAGGGTCAAGAGATTACATAGGGATAAATAATATGGAGGGCTAGGAAAGGGTTTAAGATGGTGAGCAAAGGGGGACAGAGGGGTTATCTATGATCGAGTGGAGAGTACTATACAACATAGACATATCTATTACAAATGGACATTAGACTGACATTGGTATGGCGAACACATGCACTCATATGCATACATCAGTAGTCAGAGGATTGATCTATGGATTACCTTTGAAAAGTTGACCCAGGTGTTATGGGACAGAACACTTAATGGGAATAAAAAAGAAAAGAAGAAATAAGATAAATTAAAACAAACAAACAAAAAAAGAGTAAAGGTTTTCCTTTTTTCTTTCCTTAGGTCAATCGTGTGTGGTGTGAGAACTGGAGAAAGGCTTCATAGATTAAATTGTGTATAGAAGATTCTTATAAACAATCATTTTTCTGCGGCCAGAGCGATGGTGCAGCAGTAGAGTGTTTACTTTGCATGTAGCTGACCCAGGAAAGCATCACATGTGGTTCCCCAAGCCAGGAGCTATTTCTGAGCGCAGTACCAAGAATAACCACTGAGCATCACTGAATGTGGCCCCAAAAGTCCAAAAATTATGATCTTGAGAGTTAAAATATCTATCACTATTTTAACTATAGTTAGGGTAGAGAAAGGTTCATTATGAGAATGATAGTTGGAACTGATCACTCTGGACAAGAACTGGGTGCCGAAAGGATGAAATGTGATATACATGGTACCTTTCATTAACAATAGTGCAAATACAGTGTCAAAAATGAAAATAAAGGAAAAAGAGAAAGTATGAGAGAGAAGTAAAATAACATTCCCAGAGGCAGGGAGGAGAGTGGGAGAGAGAAAGAATTAAAATATTTGCACCAAAGGCAGGCAGAAAGGAGTGTGGGAAGGAAACTGGTGACATTGGTGGTGGGAAATATGCACTTGAAGGTAGATATATTGTATGACTAAAACTTAACCATAAGTAATCTTTAGCTAGTATTTAAATAATGAATTAAATAAAATATATCTACCAGTGCTGTCCATGATTTGATATTTCAAGGCCATCTATCTTTGTTCTAGTATCTTCTATCTTTGTTGTTTTATCTTTGTTGTCCTATATAAATGATTTGTGTAAAAGAATATGTCATTTTGCTGTCTGTAAATATGAAAATTTTGTCTTATTAAAATAAGAAATTGCCAGATCTTAGTAGAGTAAAAAATAATTCTTTCCTTGTATGGTGACTGAATTGTATTTAAGTCCTGGCATTGCATCTGATCCCCAAGTACTGTTTAGAGTGATTCCTGAGAGCAGAATTAAGATTAACATCTGAGCACTTTGAATGTGGCCCAGGAAACAAAACAAAAAGAACAAAATTGAAAGTATTGTTTTCTCACCATTTGGCTAATTATCCAATTTTGGTTTCTTTTAACTTTAAATATTTTCAGTACTTGTATTTAGACCATAATTTGTCTTTCCATGTCCCTTATGTTTTGGTGGGCCTATGCAAACAAATGCCACTTTAATACCGTTTTTTACTATGTTCCCTTGACTCCAATCCTTAAGAAAAACAACCCACTAAAACTTTTGAGGTTAACTTAAACTAGTAAGCATGTGCATGGAACTAGAGAAATGTACTTTGCCCTCAATGTTTAAGGAGTTACATAAGTCTAATGTCTTTAGATTATATTGTGTGCTGCTAAGAAATAGTATGTACTACAACTGGGGATTTGAGGGGCAAAGTAATTATATTGTACATGGGTTCAGTTTTGTTTTTCTTAATGTTCTTTGGCTGAAAGTTCAAGGCTGGGATATCATCGATGGGACTACCGAGAATTCTGTTTATGGGTGATTGGGCTTCCACTGTAACTTTACCCTGTCCTCTTTCTTTGCATCTTTGTTGTCATAATTAAAATTAAAAAAAATAAAAAAGGGGGGCGAGGTGAGAAAAAAAATAAAATAAAAAATAAAAAAAATATATTTTTAGTACTTACAACCAATCTTTTCTATCTCTCTTCTACATTCTCTTTTCTCTTTCTACCTTTGAAATTCTACCTAAAAAGGCCTAAAAATTTTGTTGCATAATGGAATAACATATACTATTCTTCACTCTCCTTGATATCATTGGAAACTTTGACTCTGATAACATCTTCATTATTGTTTTATTTTCTCTCCTAAATTTAGTAAAATAAAATAAATTATTCATATTGTCTTCCTCCTCTTTGCCTCCTCCTTCTGCCTCTGCGGTTGTTAAATTGTTTTTGATTTATTTCCTCCAACTTATTGATGACTCAAGACTTTCCTTGTGTAATTGCCTCCCAAATATATTAAAACATATCTTCTCCAAAATCATCTTCAGGGCATTATATGCACAAATCTTGTACATATATGACCAGTTTGACTAAGCTACATAATTACTGGATGGCCAGTACTAAAACAAACTTTTTCACATATAAGCATTTTGCCTATATGATTTGAATAATTATATTTACATACACTTTATTTTTATGAAAAGTTTTATCTTAAAAGTTTACCAAAGATGGAGCCAGAGCAGGAGTACAATGGGTAGGCCATTTGCCTTGTACACAGCTGACCCAGGATCCAATATGGTTTCCAGAGCCCATCACAGTGATTCTTGAGTGCAGAGCCAGGAGTAACTCCTGACCACCACCAGACATGCCCACATCAAAAAATAAAGCCAAGCAAATAAATAAAGCAAGAGAACAACAACAACAACAACAAAAATGTACCAAAGATGGTCATATTAGTTTATATCAATTAGTGGTAGTAATTTTCACTCTTGGTATTCTGAACATGTATTTTATCCTCTTTAATTCTAATTATAGGCTACTTTCCCCCTGATTATAATTCTAATTATGCTTAGATAATATTTTATGCTTTCAAGAAGTATGTCTTTTTACATAAAACTCAGAGTTTCATGTGGTTCTCTGTAAATGTAGGAAAATATACTTTTGTTAATTGCATATTATTTTGTGAAGAATTATTTTAAATAGTGATTAAAGCATCATAAATAGCAATAACTAATTAAAGAATCTGTTAAAGTTTGAGTCATAAAAATAATAATTAAGAGGTCAAAGCAATAGGATAGTGGTTATAGTGCTCTACATGCAGTTTACTCTTATTTGATACATGGAATCATTTTATTTCTCAGCATTAAAAGGCATTAATCCCTATATCTCTAAGATATATTCTCTGAGAACCACTAGAGCGACCAGAACAGTGGCCTAAAAAAATAGCTCATACTCAGGCCTTTGCAATGGATCACTGTTCTGTTTGGCTGAGCACTGCCATGTGGGCAGGGCTTTTGAGAACCACTTGGGTGGTCTCACCCCAAAAATAGTTTAAAAAGAGTATATGAGACAAGAAGTGTTTTTAAAATTTGTAATATTCAATTGTTTAAATAATTTTCTGACATCTTTAATTTTGTGCTTTTGTAAAAAGGCGGTTAACTTTTATATTACAAAGGATAAAATGTTTTATATTTTTATTCAATGGTTTTTCTGAGAAAAAATGCACAGGAAATAAAGTGCTTTCCTTGTGTGCAATAACCCCAGTTCCACCCTGACACCACTTGGTTCACCAAGAATTGGTAAAAATGATTCCTGAGCACAGATCAAGAGTAAGACTGTTACATGTCATAGAGTTACATAACAGTTGGGAAGAGAATAGACAGAATAAATAGTCTCACTCATGTATGGGTTTTAAGAAAAATAAAAGATATTATTGTAATAATCCCCAGAGACAATAGAGATGAGGAGTGGAACCTACCGGCTCATGATATGAAGCTCACCACAAAGAGTGATGAGTGCAGTTAGAGAAATGACTAGACTAGCAAATATCATGGCAATGTTAATAAGTGAGAGAAGTAGAGAGATGGGGAACGCTGGTGGTGAGAATATTGCACTGGTGAAGGGGGTATTGTTTTTATGACTGAAAACCAAATACAAACATGTTTGTAATCATGATACTTAAATAAAGATATTATTTATAAAAAAAAAGCAAAAAAAAAAAGTTACATATGTCACAAGAGTAAGACTGTTACTCTATGTCTGGCACTATAACCCTTCACTCCCCACAATTACTAAGTACTTTTCAGTGTTATTACTTTTGGCAGAATCCTGTTACATGTTCATTTCTTATTTGTTTGTATGTAAATTTTATTATAGTTTAAATAACATGATTAAATAATGTTAATGTTTAGGTTTTGATATATAAAGAAATTGACTCTTACTACAACCAAACTGCCCAAGATTTACCACCACTGATTCTGTGTCACTTCCAGTCTATGTTTTCCATTATTTTTGTATTCTCTGTGCTGTTTGATGCCACTACATGGTAGTTCTGTAAGACATGGATAAGGGTTTGCTTTTGATACTGTTTATTTTCTTGTTTTATCTCATTGTATGTAAACCACACATATGTGTGATCACCAATATTTAAACTATTTTTCTTTTGATCTATTTCACTTAATAAAATATCAGTCAGTTCTATCCAGTTTTCAACAAAGTGTAATATTCCACTTTTTCTTATATTTTCATAATAATTATAATATACATAGAGTATACACAATACACTGAAGTTAGAAGTGAATTACAGACACATTGGAAAAACTTTAACATCAGAAATTAAATAGTTCACTACTGAACGACCAGTGGGTCAGAGAAAAAAAATCAAAAATGAAATAAGTAGATTCCTAGAAACCAATGAGAACAAAGACACAAATCAGAATTTGTGTGACACAGCAAAATCTATACTAAGAGGAAAATTTATAGTTTTGCAAGCACTCATCAGGAAGCAAAAAAGTACCTACATAAATAATTTAGTGACACAGCTTATAAAATTAGAAAGTAATAAACAAATGAACTAAACATAGGCATAAGGAAAAAAAGCTTAGAGCAGAAATTATGAATTTGAAATAAAAAACAATTTGAAAGATCAATGAAAGATGGTCGTTTGACAACATGAACAAGATTGATAAACCATTACAAAATTCACAAACCGAGGAAGAGAGAAATTTTATAAACCTATTTAGAAACGAAAAAGGGAGATCACTTCAGATACTACAGAAATTCAGAGGGCAATCAGAGACTACTTTGAGAAACTCTATACCAAAAAAAAATTACTGGGAAGAAATGGATAAATTCTTGGTCTCAAAGACTTCCATGATTGAACCAAGATGATATATCATATCAAAACAGGCCAATCACTATTATGTGCTAGTGTGAAAGGAACTCTTTTTATTGATGGTGGGAATTTCTTCTAGTCCAACCTTTCTGGAAAACCATATGGACATTCCTCATAAAAATTGAAATTTAGCTCCCATATGATCCAGCAATACCATTACTAGAATTATAACCTAGGAACACAAAAACATAATATAATTATGCCTACTTTATTGCAGCACTATTTACAACCAGAAACTGGAAACAACTTAGAGGCCCAACAACAAATGAATGACTAATAAAACTACATCTACACAATCAGATGTTAGGAAAAATGAAGTCATGATATTGTCCTATACATAGATGGACATGGAAATTATTATGCTTAGTGAAATAAGTCAAAGATATACACTCAATAGTCTCACTTATCTGTGGGATTTATGAAAAATAAAAGACAGTATGATAATAATATCTAGAAACAATAGAGATGCGTCCTGGAAGTACAGTTCCACAATATGAAGCCTACTACAAGGAGTGATGAGTACAGTTAGAGAAATAACTACACTGACAGCTATGATGACAGTGGTAATGTGTGAAAGAAATAGAATGTATGTCTCAAATACAGGCGGTGGGGGTAAGAGAGATAGGGGGTATTGGTGGCAGAAAGTTTGCACTGGTTAAATGGGTGTACTTTCTGTGACTGAAACCCAACTACAAACATGTTTGTAATCATGGTGCTTAAATAAAGATATCATTATAAAAATAAAATAAAATGAATGGTTTATGCCTGAGATAAAATGTATCTATTATAATTATGCAAAAGAAAGAAGTGTTGTATTTATAATAAATGATAAATGCTATGAATCTTTTTTTTTTTTTTGGTTTTTGGGCCACACCCGTTTGACGCTCAGGGGTTACTCCTGGCTATGTGCTCAGAAATTGCCCCTGGCTTGGGGGGACCATATGGGACGCCGGGGGATCGAACCGCGGTCCTTCCTTGGCTAGCGCTTGCAAGGCAGACACCTTACCTCCAGCGCCACCTACCCGGCAATGCTATGAATCTTTTGAGAATTTAGAGCATGACTCACTTTTGATATGGGAAAATTTTGGGAAAAATTTTGAAAATATGTTTTACTTTTTATTTTATTCATTTATTTTTTGGTTTGAAGATCATAGCCATTGATACTCAAAGATTTCGCCTGACTCTGCGCTCACGGATAGTTCCTTGCAGGGCTTGGGACCATGTTGGGTGCCAAAAGATTAAACCTAGATGGCCTTTTGCATCCATCATTGACTGTAATATTTTTAAAGACATGTATTGAAGATATTTTTCTTCCATAGTTTCATTTCTCTGGATAAAAATAAAATAATTTAGACACTATGATTTATAAAGTTGTTCATAATAAGGTTGTAGGCATAAAACAGTCTCATCTCCATTACCTGGTCACCTCATTTATTTGCCAGTGAGCAAATTCCCTTTCACATCCAACTTTTTGTTAACAGATATCTTTTGGGAGTGGTTAGAAAGCACACCTACTCAGGGCTTATTCCTGGCTCTGTGTTCAGGTATCTCTCCTGGTGTGGCTTGGGGAACCTTATTGGGGAACAGAACTCATATTGGCCACGTGTGAGGCAAATACTTTAATTTTTTACTATCTCTCTGGCCCCTTTACATTTTTTAACTTAAAACTAAAGTTTTTGTAATTTTATTTTTAAATTTTATTTTGCAAAATGGTGCCAAGGATGCCTGGAATTCTTGATCATCAAAGTCTGAAGTTCACTGTAAGGTCTTGAGGGTGTTTTTCCCCAGTGGTAGGGATTACTTGGGCCATAAAATTTTCTGTATTTATGAATTGAAAACCTATATTTTCTTATATTGTAGTTCTTTAAAGTTTTTTTGTTAGATATGCTAAGATTACCGGTAGGAGTTAGTTGGGAGGCAAAGTTAGAGTTCATGGAAGAATTCAATGCTATGTGAAAGAGCATTTCAGCAATGTCATTATGTTGCAATCATTTCAAGAATGTACAAGGGATTTAATACCTCATTGGGCATTTTAAGATCATTGAGAGAGAATAATAACTGTTTTTTTTAATAAAGCAAACTTTATCTTCCTAATATTAAGGCTCCTATGACTAATAGGAGAAAAAAAAAGCAGAAGAGTCCATTTTTAGTGTAGGAACTGATTAGCTAAATAAATTTAATGGAAAAGCTATAGACAGGAAATGTACATAGAAAGGCCTATTATTATTATTATTATTATTATTATTATTATTATTATTATTACATGAAGGAATAATTACCCCTAACTCCAATTTGTTATTTAATAATCAGCAAACTAACCCAATTTCTTGTTCAATAATCAACAAACTACCAAATAATTTGCAGTACGTTTTTATTTTTAGATGATCTCCATTCTTGTACTTAGTAATATATTTTACTGAGATTACTGCTGTTTTATATCTTAGGTTTGTGTTTATTTGATATTTTCATTTCTGAGATTGACATGTTGAGTGTTATTTCTTTCTCCCTATTTTAGTATACTTTTTTGTTTTTGTTTTTGTTTTTTGGGGGGCCACACCTGTATGATGCTCAGGTGTTACTCCTGGCTAAGTGCTCAGAAATCGCCCCTGGCTTGGGAGGACCATATGGGACGCTGGGGGGATCGAACCATGGTACTTTCTTGGCTAGCACTTGCAAAGCAGACACCTTACCTATAGCAGCACTTCTCCAGCCCCCGATTTTAGTATACTTAATCACAATGAAATGTACTTTATATGTAGTTTCACAATTATATGTGACATGTCTTACCAGAAATACTTAATCTCAATTTTGAATCATTGCTAACTAGCAGTTTTCTTCATGTACTAATTATATTGTATGTTCCATAACTGGAACAAATTAAATATATACATATTGCATTTTCCAGACTAAAACAATGCAATGTTTTAAAAAAGATGGATCTTTCCCCACAATCAGTTATGTTTCAAACATTGTTCAATTTTTCCATTTGTCACAGAAACAAAATGTACCTCTGTGACAAGAATTGTGCTCTCTAATATCTTGAGGCAAACTGGCTGACAAATGTATTATTCTCTCATAAACGAGAGACACCCTGGATGATGTCTGCAGCTGCATTAGCCAGGCTGGGCCAAACTGCTGCTTTTGTTCATTTTTTCTTAAACTGCTTTAGAAATAATTTGCAAGGTTCAAGCCATAATGTCTACTTTATAATGTCATTTTGTTCTTTCTGCAAAGATTCACTGTCTCACATTAAATATGCCCATAAATCTCTCAGTAATTGTATATTATTTTTCTGTTCCGTCTACAGTTTACACACTGTATTCAACTGCGCGCTTATTCAGCTTTGTACAGTGCTATGGCAGTTTTATGGGATGTTATAAAGCTGAAAAAAAGTAAGGCAATTATGGGTAAGCCTTTGTAAGCTGCTTGAAAAGACATTTGCTGCAAGCACTGTATGAGGAAAAATTGTGCTGGGTACAGGTTTGCTTTCTAAATGAGTGAGTAGAACTAAAATTTTTTATAGAAATGAGAAGCTTATCTAAATATTGGCAGTTTTGCATTATTTTTAAAATAAAACCAAGTTGTATCATATCTGTGAATCATAAAAATAACCTGGGCTAATAAAAGATACTTTTGATATAGGTTATATAAACTATTTTCCAGTTTTCATTATTTATTTAATTGACTTATATTCTTTTACAATATTTTTAATTTTAAGACTTTACTTTAGACATTGTGCATATATTTCTCAAAATTTCCTCCACCAATATAGTCTCTTATCATGTCATATATTTCATCCACTTGTCTTTGGGTAACCAGTATAGTTCTCATCATGTTTAGTTCTGAATTTTGTGTGTTCTGTAAGTTCATGTTTGGGTTATTACTATCCCACCACATATGAGACACTATTCTTTTACTTGACTTTCACTTAATTAATTAAGTAGCATAATATCAAGCTCCACTGATTTTATTCCAAAGAACATTATTTACTCTTTGCTGTTTGGTTTTGGGATGCCCCAATGGTGCCCTGAGTAACTTAGGACACTATGAATGCCAATTGTGTGCTTCTTGACTTTGTTCTGTCTTCACAGCATACTTTTTTTTTTTTATTTTTGAGCCACACCTGGTGATGCTCAGGGGTTACTCCTGGTGTACACTCATTAATTGCTCCAGGCTTGTGTTTTCATATGGGATGCTGGGGGATCGAACCATGGTCAGTCCTAGGCTAGCGGGGCAAGCCTTACCACTTGGGCCACCACACCGGCCCCTTTATACATTATTTTTAATGACAGAATAATATTCATTTTAGTATGTACATCAGCTTCTGTATCCAGTCATCTGTTTATGAGACTTTAGGTTGGGTTCCATGGATTGACTTAAAAAATGCTCTTAGAAATACAAGGGTACAGATATCCTTTCAAATGAGTGATTTCATATATTTCTTATAAATGTCTAGGAGTGCATTAATGGACCATATGGAATTTCTAATTTTTAAGGATTACATTTGCTGTTTTGCTTAGATACTACACCAGTTTCCATTCCCAAAAAGCTCTGGGTTGTTTCTTCTCAACACCAATTATTTCCAATGTTTTCATTTGGGGCTATTCTCACAAATGTAGAAGTAAAGGATAAGTGAGTTTCCAGCCTAAAATGGGGTGGTACAAGTTCAGGATGAGCTACCCCAAAATATGCCATTTGATCATTTTGGGGTGTAGGTACTAGGAAACTGGCAGATATAGGAAGACCCTGCCATGAAAACTCATTTGATGCCTAAAGACAAGTTTTCCACAAAAACTTGGTAGTCATAAATCTTCTCCTTGAATTCCACCAATATGGCAGAGAGACTTGTCATAGATGCAAAAACTGGCAATGGACACCAACCACCCTGAGGCACACATCAACACAAATGATGCTACTTGTCCAACTCTTTGTAGAGTTGAATTTTATTTCCTATGAATCATTAACTATCACCTCAGAGAGAGAACTCCTAAAATCCTATTTTTGTCCACTTAGGCTTGTTTAGAATCCTAAAATATAAGGCTCCCTCTCTAATTATTACATAATTTTCTGGTGTATCGCTCATAAATGCAACTTGTCCATAAACTTCTTTTCTCTCTTGTTTAACTTCTGGTAGATGAGATCTCAAACAAGATGACAAAAAATATAGAGAAAAATTATTGTCCACTTCATTACTGTAGAAACTTCATCACAGGAAGAGTTAGGAGGATCTCCATGGCCTTAGTAGTATAGGAAAATAAAAACACTCTGGCTGACACACACTAAACAATCATTCTACCATGGTCTGTTGAGAGACACATCAGCAAAATGAGACTTCTGATACATGTCATCTTGGCTTTTTAAATTCAGGTCAGTGAGACTAGAGCAGATTCAAAATAAACTATTGGCATGATCCTAATGAATGAGGACTATCTAGATTTAAGGTAAATTTCAGAAATAACATTTTTATTAGAAATATATGTGTTATGGAAAGGTAAACTCTTAGAAACAACAGTTTTGTCATAGGAGAGCCAATTCTCCTTATGATCCCTGCAACTTTACTATTTACCAGATCTTTGACTTTTCCTGAAAAAAAATTCTGTTTGCCCTATATGATATGATATGGTATTTATAGCCAGAAATAATCTCCAAGATGTGTTGCTCAGTATATTCTTTTCTTGCTTCTGGTAGTCTGTGTTCATTTCTTTGTTCTTTGTTTTACATTATGAAAAATATGTTTTATAAAAATATTAGATTCATAAATTTGTGTCAGTTCTATAGTATTGGATAAAAAAATCACATTTAGACCACCTGTGTTCAAACTTTATCTTTGTTATTGACTGCATCAATGTGAATAAATAAACTTCTACTACAGTGAAATAAATTTACTGAAATTTATTAGTCCACTGCCCTAATGTTTATTTGTTTTTTAATTTATTTGCTCTCATTCTATAAAATGCAGTCAGCTAGAAGGTCAAATGTAATCCTCCTCAGCCCAATCTCTAGATCTGGTTTTGTGTGTGCACCAACACAAGCCACAGATATAACTGCACCAATTTCTAATTCCATAATGATGAATTTTTTTATAGGCAAAGTACTCATTTATTATACAATGATTTAGGTAATTTGTCAAATCCAGACTTAAAACTTAATTAGTTTTAATATAAATATTATTGAATAAAAATAGCTTTGGAGTCATAGAAATAGTATAAAGTTTATGGCTCTTATCTTACATGTAGCCAAACCTGTTCTCTTCCAATCCCCTGATGGTCCCTCAAGCCCTGCTAGAGTAATTCCCGAGCAAAGAGCAAGAAGTAATTCAAATATGGTCCAACCTCTCACATGACCTAAAATAGCTTTTGATTCTTTGAATTTTTAAGAGATACATTTTGAATTTAGAATTAAATCAATAAAAGCCTTTGTTTTTATATTACATTTTATTATGAATGAGTTGTACACCTACAATAGTAACAGGATAGTGCCTAGTTCTTCAAACACTGTCTCTTTATTACCTTGAGTCTTAGGGTACTTTTATGAATTTGTCTCATTGATTCTGTCCTGCCCAGAGTCTAGAAAGAAATAATCATCTCTTTAATAAATACTTCCTATATGTTTCTCTAACAAGATATGAAGTTTTTATTTATTTATTTATTTATTTATTTTAATTTTTTTGGTTTTGGGGTCACACCCGGCAGCGCTCAGGGGTTACTCCTGTCTCTACACTCAGAAATAGCTCCTGGCAGGCTCGGGGGACCATATGGGATATCGAGATTCGAACCACCGACCTTCTGCATGAAAGGCAAACACCTAACCTCCATGCTATCTCTCCGGCCCCCAAATCTTTATTTCTACCATCTATGTTTTTCTGTAATCTGCTTCTGTTTACTTTCATGGCTTTCAAACTAATCCCAGCCACAGTTTCTCTTGTTTACCACCTGATAGATTCTCTAATTCAGATGTTAGCAAATATGACCTAGAAATGCCTTTTTTGTTTGTTTGTTTGCTTGTTTTTGGCCACACTGGGGATGCTCAGGGGTTACTCCCTGGCTATGCGCTCAGAAATCATTCCTGGCTTGAGAGACCATATGGGACACTGGGGATTGAACCCAGTTGGGGATTGAACCAGGCTGAACTGGTTCAGCCGTGTGCAAGGCAAACGACCTACAGTTGTGCTATCACTCCGGCCCCTTTTTCACTTTTTTTTGGGGGGTAGGGGGTCATACCCAGCAGCACTCAGGGCTTACTTCTGGTTCTACGCTCAGAAATCGCTCCTGGCAGGCTCAGGGGACCATATGAGATGCTAGGATTTGAACCACCGATCTTCTGCATGCAAGGAAAATGCCTTATCTCCATATAATCTCCCCGGCCCCCTAAGGTATGAGTTTTTAACAACCTCTGGTATGTCCTATTAATCTAGTAGGTTCTATCAATTCTTTTCAATACCTTCATAATGGAAATCATTACCCAATGGATATTCTATGAATGCAGGAACAAATGTACAAAAATTTTTGGATTGTTATGGTTTAGAATTTACTTAGTGCTCATCTTGGCACCTTAGGTGCGCTCTGATCTGAGTTTCGTTTTATTATGCCAAGATAAGATCCTTCCCTTTGAACTAGAGGTAATGTCTTGATCCAGAATGATCTAGAATGTTGTCTATCAGTCACTCAGCATCAATGATTATAGCTCAAGATTAACTCCTGAATTGTCATGTTGCTAAAGAAATACAGAATTTTCCCAGTATTTTATCCTGTGGCTTTCTGATGCTTTATCTTCCATAATGAAAAAAAAAAGTTTATTAACTGTTCTGTTTAAAATTGTTACATCAAAAAACCTGTGATTGCAAAATTGAACTGTTGTTATTTCTTTTCTTCCAATTTCCATTTTTGTAGTAACATGAAGTTATACGATGTGCTGTTTCAAAATCCTTTATAAAATAAAATTGGACATGATTCCATATATTGCAAACACTATTTTCTCATTTTCCACTCTGTATCCATAACATTCATTCTAGAACTTGCCATATTGACTGGGAGAGAACTTGTTGATTCAGCCACACACATTTATCCAAAGATCTTCATATTTTTTATTATATATCCTTTAATCCTGCCATAACAGTGTCAAAATTTTTGGTGGAATGATATCATCTCTTCCTTTTCTCTTCCTTTGTGACTTTTTTGGGGTCACTTTGTTCCTTTGGTATGTGTTCATTTTGGGCGTGGACTCTTCCTCAGTGTTTGAAATGATGCATAAAGCATGCATTTGATGCTCACTAATATCTGAGTGAGAATTATATTTCATAATAAAAATAAGGATGGACGATGGATTAACGTATAAAAACACATGTTTTAAATATGAACTACACACAAAGATGAGAAAGTGCTATTGCAGAAAGGGCCAACTACTATTCACAACTTTCCCTTCTCCATTGCTTGAGTTTTGTTCTTGTTTCTAGAAGAAGGTATATTTGGTATTTTTTTGTTCTCTGTCTAGAAATAGGCATATTGCAGTAACAGGATCTCAACTGATTTTTATTTTCATTTTGTTTACAATTTGTCTTGATTAAAGCGGTTAGCTGGGAATAGTGTCCGAGCACCACTGGGTGTGGTCCCAAATCAAAAAATAATCAAATCAAATTATCAATGATGACAAGGATGGTAATACATTAACAGAGAAATACAAGAACATAAATTCCAAGAATACTTTGGGGTGCTTTTGAAATGGAATTTTATGCTTATTTTTGAACATGATATAAACCAATCACTATAAACCTTAAACTTACCAAAGGATTGGATCACTGTATCACTCACTCTATCAGTTGTAGCTATTCTCTCCACACCCAAACCCACATTTAGATCCTAACTCACTAAGAAACTGCTTATATTGTTATGGAGCAGAAATGTTGGCAAAATTTTATTATTCAAAAGAAGTGTCATTTTGGAGTGCACATATTAAAAAGAAGAGAGGATATACCACTCACTAACATTTACTAATAAAGAAATAAGTTTAAAATGTTTTGAGCTGCCAAAAATGTATTTAATTAGAAATTTCATTTTATTTGATAAAGAAATGTACCAACAAATGCTTCATAGTTATATATCATATCTTATCATATCATTAAAATATATTGATTTAATTGCATTAAGTTTACATCAAAACATTATACACATTTTAAATTCTGTTATATTAACATTGTGGTATTTTTGTATTTTAGCAGAATATATGCTTTTTGAGTCAGTATTATGTCTAATTCACCATTGTACATTCAGTCTAAAGTAGTCATGGCATAAAATAGATCTCTATAAATGCTTCTCATATAAATTAATAGATATTTTGTATGGTTTTGGAAGATAAAAAAAGTGGTGTTATAAAGGACTAAATGTGAACACATTTTGTTCAGTAATTAAATCTAGTGAAAATTATAGTTGTTTTAGATTCAGCTAACTTATTCACTGCTTTTCAAAAGTTTTGCATTAGAAAAATCTTTAATGAGTTTGGCCTCAAGGAGGTTTTCTTCGATCCATATGTTTCTGATTCCCATAAAGTTAGCTTTTACCAAAACTATTTTAATTATTTATTTGAGTTCCAAGAAGACTTTTAAAAGGTTTCATTAAGAAGCTTCTATGCCTGACTTTTAAAAATAAAAAGATTTTCTCATCATTTGTTAGACTTTATTTCAACAATCCTGAATCATTGTGAGATTTCTATTTTTTCCTGTCCTCATTTTTGTTGCTAATATCACTGAAGCAAAAAATATTTATAAAGGTTTTATATTAAGTAAAAGAAAAATATTATAACACCCATCCTCTGTATTTCTAATAAAACTATTGCAATAACTTGAACAGTTTATTTTCTCACATTTAGTTGCAATTTTTATAAATCCATACCTAGTGAAAATATGTATTTTGTTACATATATAATGCATGTGTTTAAATATATTGATATGTGTTTAAATATATTGATACATATATGTGTATCTGTGTATGTATATATGTTTAAAGACACCCTTAGAGGACAATGTTGAAAAATTCACTTACATTGTCCAAGATTAAAACATTTATCTAAGGTACTTTGAAGGCCTTATGGATAGGTATATTTAAATAATGTCCAGTCTCACTGAATACTAAGAGCCTTGAGAGTTGTGTGTATACCTATTTTAATAAGTGGATCACGTTATGAAATACTTTTTCTATGACATATGGTATTTTCAAATAAAAATTATCTTATCTGGATTGCATAGTTAAATAAAGTGCATTCTCTAAATTAATATTTAATTGTATATGACCATATTAAAATGAAATCCCTAAATGAATATTTAATTCTATAAGACCATATTCAAATGCAATTTATATATGCAATACACATTTAAATATACTAGATAATTTAGTAAAGCATAAGAAACAAAATGACAAAAAGCACCTATGATAGTTGTGTAACAATATAAAGAACTTATATTTTGTATATTTTCCATTAGAAGATTTTCTTACATGCCAAAGACTGTAGTATATTCTTTAACTTTTAATTATTTTATCTAAAATACATAGAGATTTATGCATAATGTCATAAATGTATATTAGACAGTCAGGTTTTTTTTACATACAAACCAAAGCACACAAAAACACACATCTACCTATTTTAAATTTTTGTACAATTTTTAATGTTTAGTAATCTCCTCCAGAATATAGAGACATTTTTAATGCATGGTTTTGAATTGTAAGGTTATGTTTAGAATCAATGTGACAGCTTTTATTTTTAAGTAATAACATTTTAACTTGATTGATTTCCTTAGAATTGATAACATAAAAGAAAACATAAAAGTTTTATCATGCAAACTTGCAAGGTAACTGAAGTTCAAGAACGGATATACTTTTTCTGTTCACTTGACACCAAATGTACTATATTTTTATATGTGTAATATCAGAAGCAAAATGTACAGAAAAAAGCAAACTTTGTTTTATGTTATTTATGGGGGGCATATATAGCAGTGCTCAGTGTTTATTCCTAATTCTGAACTCTGAGATCACTCTTGGCAGGGTGTGGATAAATCTTATGTTAGCTGCATGCAAGGCAAGATCCCTGCTCATATTCCTATCAAAGCACACTTGTCTTAAATTAATAATACAAGGAGGTATAATTAAAATATACTTCCTATATTTACCTGAATAACAGTCAACATAAAGTAAATTATTTTATGCCTGCTAAGTAGACTGAACTGGGGAAAAGGGTATGAGAGAAACTGGACAAAGAAAGTCACACTAGCAGTAAGTTTGGTTGGAACATTGAATGCCTGTGCCAACTGTATTATGAACAATTTTGTAAATGATAGTATTTAAAGAAAAATCATCTTGTTAAAATAGGTTGGGAGGGGTTTAATGTTTTTAGAATAGATGAAGAATGCAATGAAATTTATTTTGACAAAATGAACATTCTGATTCTAGCTATAATGCATCCTCGAAGTTATATTTCAAAGTACAACGATGGTAGGAAAATATAGCATAGGAAGATTGTAGCTCGTGTTTAATATGCCTTGAAGCTTAAAATTATATAAGTATACTTTATATAAGCAATATCAATGCTAATGATTATTGAAATGTTGTAATTGTTCCCTTTGGGATGCAGTATCTATGTGGCATAGATAGAACTACTTATATCTAAAAGAGGTTTTATCTAGAGACTTTGAATCCCAGATGTTTAATTTTGGTCAATCAGAATACCTTGTTTTTATATGCAATACTTACAAACAGAATAAGTAACTATATTTGGAATTAGAAAAAATATTTTCAGATGCAATTTCTGTGTGTTTCCAGTACCATGTTAAAACAGTGTTAGGAACATAACAGTATTTTGATGTTTTATAACTGTTAAATAACATAGAGATCTACTCATTTTCTAAAGAAAATTAGCTTAATCTAGATAACCATCTTGATTAATATATATTTTTCTTGTAATATTTTATAGGTAATTAAAAAATTTATCATTATGAGATACATAGTTACAAAGTTGTTTATGATTGAGTACAATGTACAACACCATTTACCAGTGTATATTTTATTTTAAATTCTTCCCGAGTGCTGTTTTGTTTTTTTTTTTTGGTTTAAAACAAGAAATTAAAGATAGCATTCATATTTATCTTAATAGCTATCTTCATAAAATGAAAAAAAAAACTTAAGGGCCAAGAAGATAAAACAAAGTTCTAGTATGCAAACGTTATATGCTTGAGGTGAGAGTTTAATAATAGTCCCCTGAGCACCATTAGAAGAAATCTCTGAGCACACGTCAGGAATAGCTCCTGAACACTATTGAGCAACGCGCCAAGCAAAACACCCCCCAAAATAAATTAAAAGAATCTGAAAAGTAGACACTTGTAAATTATCTTCTTGTTTTGTTCACATGCAGAAGTGATGAGTGCTTAGTCCTGCCTCTGGAATCAGAGTTCATCCATGTGTGTTTCCTGGGACCCTATGGTGTGTTGGATGGTAATTAGTCCAGATCAGACATTAATGGCTAATTAATTAATCATTCAAGGTCATTAGTACTATAGCATTTTTCTCTGTTTCTGGACTGTCTCTACCTGTCTTAGCCTCATTTTTCTGAACTTCTCACTTGTTTCTCTCAATTGTTTTCTCTCTTTCACTTGTCCTCTCTCTGTCTCTATCACTCTCATACACACAACCCCTATCACACATCAGAAATAGATATCAAAACTCATAGCAGTATGCAATGATTATTTTAATGACTTTATAGAAAAAGAGTTTGCATAATTAAATTATATATCTTCGACAAACATATCTTTTTTGGCATTTCTCTCATTCTTTCTCCTATACCTAGCTTTCACTTTTTTTCTCTTATTGCTGATATTTACTCTAAAAACTGACAATGGTCAACTTTATATTGATGTACCTCTGTCCTAGCTCATAACTGCTTCATACCACCATTTTGAAGCAATCAAAGTCCTAAACTAAACATCCTTTTTAAGAAGACTCTTTAAGAATCAGTTTTTTTTTTCTGGATGAACATATTAGTGAATTGCCTATCAAACATATTAGACAACCAATCACTCCATTTCTTCTAAGATTACGAATAGGTTCCTCTTAGGCATTCTGGCATACTTATATTGAATTAGCAGCAATGAGACACAAGAATGGGTCATGTGTAGATGTTGGTATCTGTGCTGTGCTATTGCTATTCTTTTTCACCAATTTAGATCTTTCACAGTCTTGGGTGTGTCACTTGCTTCTTGCACTAACCATCCGATGGATCAAATAGACTTGATGTTTCTTGGTTCTCTAGATTCAAGTTCTTCTTTCTTATTCCACAATGTTCAAGGGTCACACTTGTAACTCTAGTGTTCTGAGAATAGATGTCAACATTCACAATTTTCTAAAATGCCTAGTAAGTGCATAAATAGCAATTAATATTAATGTTTATTTCATAAATGTGCAGGTAGGATGAACAAAAAGTTTAAATTAAATTAAGTTATATTTTAATCATTTTATGTTAAATTATTACCCCCTTCTGTGGGTGATATATTATGTCTGAAACAAGACTTGGAGGCAAAATCCTTTCAAAAAAAGATGATACACTTTAAACATATTTCAAAAAAGATAAGATAAATGAATATATTGTGGGGGAGAAGTAATTCATATTTTACAAAATTAATAAAACCTAAAAGTTGTAGGACTTCCTGTAATCCTAACTAATTGGACAATTGCAGACTTCTAGAAATATTGAATACTATTTAATATATCCAAAATGCTGTGAATATAAATATTTTTAATTGTAATTAAATAAGTCATTTAGTTTTACTCCATAAAGTTGCATACAGAAAAACCCTATTCCTAAAATAAAAATTATCTAGTCATAGACTCAAGCTTGCAATTTGTTCTTTATTACTTGTAAACCATGTCATAATAAGATTACAAAAATAAAGTAAATTCTCTAATGACCAAATGCAATGCCTAAGAGGCAAGACATCATTTCTCCTTAATTGCATCATATATGTTCTTTACAATAGAAGATTCCATAACTGTAAGCATAATGATCTAGTAAATTGAACTAAAATCTGGTTCTATTTAAAAACTTTCCAAAGACAACAGTATGTCAAAAGCAGGCATTAAATTGCACCTTTATCCATTATGCATTGCACAAGTAATTCCTGACACTGTCATTTAGTGGTGTCAACTAAAAATATAAAGGTCATTTTTGGGTACTTGCTAAAATATTCAGCCAAGGGCTGTTTTGTGAATAAATTAAGTACCTTTATCATAAGACTAACATCAATTCAGAACAATTATGGAAAGCATTAGAAGACAATGTTAATGCATTTTATGCTTCAAAGGTTACAGCTGCCAAAAATTCATTGCAATCAATCAACATCTTTTCCGCTGTATTTCATACCTTAAACAACCCACTAAGGTAATTATTATGAAAAAAATTCTCCTTTTTGAGATAAAGTTGCTTATTTTATTGATTAACCTGTGCTGCTTTTGTGGCTATCTTGAAGATAGCTAAAATATTAAAGTTATAATCTGTTTTTGTTTACAGAAAACAGGCTTTAACAGTTTAACACAATCCATTGCCTTTAGTGAGAATTTCCTTTTTCATGAGTTATATTATAATCCATAATTCAAAAATAGAAAGGACAGAGGAATCGAAGTAGAAAAAGAATTATTTTTTTAATCCACCAATTTGCATCTTAGTTCCGGAACACTTTTTGGTGATGTCTGACCTTGGCCTATGAAAACAGGATCTGGGTGAGATAAGCTTTTCAATTTATTAGAACAATTAATAGGTCATCTGTAGCTCTTGGAATGAGTCTTTAGTCTCATGGAGTAGATCTTTAATTTTAAATGCAAGAGTAATATGCATTGCAAGCTCTATTCCTCACAGAAAGGAAGGCAAGGTGACCAAATCTACCTTAGGTTTTGTCTCTATTTTAAAAGACCTTTGTCCTTTCCTCTAATTGTGTACATAGTGTAATTCAGCTATTTAGATAAATAAAGCAAAATAGTATGCCCTGGATACAATGGATTCACATTACAGTATTCTAAAAGGTGTTGAAAGAATTAACCCTAATGCAGAAGTTTTAAACTGACCAGAGTATCGGTAGCCATGTGATCTGTACATTTATAAATACTAATACCTACCTTCCCTGATACTTGAAATGATTTGTCTTAAATTGATATTAGTTAACAGTCAAGACAAATTATATAAAATGTAAGTGCCTTAACTTTTTCTTGAAAAATTAATTGGAATACCTTACATCTTTTATCACTAGATGCTCAAAATATTTCAAGGGGATAGCGGGAAAATGAGGGTCCATGGCATCAAATAGTAATTCAACCTATAGGATAGACTGAGAAACTGATCTGGACACTTGATCATACAGCTTAGTCTTACCGCATTTATTTGAGGATGAATACTGTTCCTGGTGGTTATAATTTTTTCTTTATATTTTTGAAGGGTGGAGATGCACCAGTTATTCTCATGAGCTACTTCTGGTTCTGCACAGGAAACCATTCCTGGTGGTGCATAGGCTACCATATTAGATGCTTTGGGGTGAACCTGGGTTTGCTATTTGCTATTATCACTTGGGAACCAAAAATAGGAAATTCTTAAAATTTAAAAATGCATATTTTTAATGTTTAGTAAAAAGTCTTTTACATAAAAAATTAATAAATATCTTGCTTTTAGTGAAATCATTCAGAAATCAAAAACACGTGTCTTAATAAATAACTATTAAGCCATTGACAAAGGACAATCATGAATTGGAGCATATTGAAAAAAATGTATCTACAAAAGTCTTCTGTAAAATTTTGCAATTTATTTTAAACTTTGAAAAGAATTTGCAGTGTCATGCATTTTTTGGGAGGGGGGACTGCTTTTCATTAGAAAAGGAATTCAGTGCTAGTGGGAACTAATATATACTCAGTTTTCTAGAGAGAATAGCTCCCCCTATTGAAGCAGGAGTGTATGGCACAGAGATCCTCAGCTAAACCTGCTCTCTGATGCAAAAATATTTTACAAACATCTGGAAGTACAGTGGAATGACTTGGAAATCAGTAATCTTTGGTATAAAACAAAGCACAGAAATGGCTTTTCATAGAGGATAACAATTTTACTCATTAGTAGAAGGAGATGAAAATTTAAAATACCCATATGTAACTGAAAAAAAATGTTTCCTTGCTGTTCTACCTACAAAGAAAATAAAGAAGAGAAAGAAAAACTATGAAAAAATTATATAAAAAGACAGTGCAAATAAGAATCCCTTAGGAAACAAAATTCATCTTTAAATATAAAGGCATTCTAAGATATCTTCTCAATGGACTGTTTCACTTTTTTAAATATAATTTTTATTTTGATCATAGTGTCTTACATATTGTTTACAATAACATTTTAGGTACATATTTACATAAAATCAGGGGGGATTCCCATCACCAAATTGTCCTCCCTACCCCTCCGTTTTTGTCCTACCTCCCATTTCCTCTTCCCTCACCCCCAGGGCGGCTAGAATATGTGGTCCCCTCTGTATCCAACCCACTACTTAGTAGTCTTGCACCTGTTTGGTCTTGATGCCTCCCTTATCTCCCCCTCTAACTGTAGGCAGGACTAGCTAGTTCAAGTTGCGTGTTTTTGCCTGAAAAAGAGAAGATAAATAAACTGGGGTAAGAGTCTAATACTCCAAAAATGGGTGGATTCCTTCTAGAGGCTCTCATCATCGATTTGGGAGATGGAGAGAAAGAAGGTGAAACACTCCACCCGTACCAAAAAAAGTGTCAATTATCCTGTGAGGACTCCAGCTATATCCATAAGCACCACAAAAAACAGACGAAAAACAAAGCAAAACAAACAAACAAAACAAACAAACAAACCAAAAACACGCCATGGTCTTGAAATAAGAAACATGGCATAGCACATAACGAAAGAAAAGAAAAGAAGAGAAAAAAATAAGTATAATTGGGGACAACGATTTCAATAATCACACCCAAACAGAGAAATCGACCAAAATAGATAGGTAAATAAAAATAATAATAACAATAATAAATGAAGGTAAAAAGAAAAAAAAAATATATATATATATATATAATAACCAAGGTTTTGTGCTTTTTTGTATTTTTGTTTTTTCCCCTCCTGCCCTGGCACAGTAAATATTGGGGTCATTCGAAAAGGAATTCACTTGGCCTAAGAAATATGGGGTTTCTCCGTCCTTGGAGTATACTGTCATGGGATCAGCTCTAGACTTTGCTCAGGATCATTTATTCTCCCGGTGGTGTTTTTTTGGTGTGTGGAAGACTTCTGTTCTGTCCAGGTTGATACACTCAGAGCTCTGTGTTTAGAGGTCTCAGTATCTGCACAGATCCTGAGGTGGGACTTATGATGAAGTCAGTCTTTGTGGTTCTAGAGGTTCTGTTACCTCAGTGTCGTTTTAATCCATCTTCTGTGGTTGGTGACCTTGGTCTTTGCACTGAACCTAGGATGGCACCTAGGATAGCATCTTTCTTTGTGCTTCCAGAAGCCCCATTCTGTTGCAGTTGTCTCTGTCAGACCTTTGGGACTGGGGATCATGCTTATTATGCAAGTCATAGTTCAAACCCTAAACTAGGGCTTTTTTATTGGTCCCAAGATGTATACTATCTGGTCGTGGTTCTAGTAGCCAGTCATCTGAAAGTCACGATCTTGGCTTTTGGACCTACCAAAGGGTGCCGAGTCTTCTGGTTTTGTCTTGTCGTTAGCTGGTAAGGTAGGCTAATCTGCTCTAAGGTCAAGTTGTTCACATTTTCCTCGTTGTCAGGATATCTTGTTAGAGCTGGCCCTTGTTGTTGACCCCGCAGTATTAAGGCTGTCCCGGATGGAGTTTGTTTCCTGCAGCTGTTGTGAAGAGCTGTGCCGATTCTATGTCTGGGATCCAGGGTTCAAGGCTGGATGAATGGTATCTAATCATCTGAGGTCTAAGTTGATTCCACATGACATATTTTCAAGGTAGGAGATATCCCTGTATTGTAAACAACTATGAGTTCCTATCTCTAGTAGATAAGAGCTCTTTTTTTATATGTAAGATTTCCCTTTTATTTAGTGTGTCTTTGCAGGGGGAAGTGGAGCTACATTGTATTGTCGGTGTAGTTGAGGGTGGACAGAGGGGATAACAGACACAGGTCACATACCCAAAAATGATATAAAAAATAAAATAGAATGAAATAAAATAAATAAAAATGTATGTGCTCGCAAATGTATATATAGGACCAACATTTTAAAAAAATAAATAAATTTAAGGAAAAAAAAAAAAGAACTAAAATGAGTTAGCGAAGTTTTTAAAGGACCAAAGTGGTGCAAAAGACTACCTTACATTTGGGGGAGAGCAGGTAACGAGGAGGTGTATTACAGGTCTTATGCCTATGTTGGAAGTACAGTTTTTCCCTTTGTCTTTTGGGTTTTTCTTGTGATGTGTGGGTTCCCAGGCATCTTCCTATCACACCCCCTGACCTTCTTCAGGTTGGTAAAAATTTGCGGCAGGGAGGTTTTGGAAGAGTTCTTGCATTGGGGATACTTTTGGACCTAGCTCCGGTTTCAAGAAACAGTCCACGTTGGGGGGAGTTGGTAGGGAGGGCCTCGCAGCATGAGTCCGCAGGGGAGTTGGCTGTCTTTTCTTGCCCGGGAAGAGGTGTGGGTTTGACTGGGTGTCCCTTTTCTTGGGTGCTGGGTACTGGTTCGTTGGGGTAGGAGGTCGATCTTGTTGCCTAATAGATTAAGGACTGAGGGTGAAGTGTTTTAATATAGAGGGAGGTCTGGATGGGATTGAGGGGTGGAGGGATAGTTGGATTTCCAGAGGGGGGAAAGGGTAAGGTGTATGGAAGGGGTAGGGAGGGAGAAAAGAGAAAAATACATTAGAAAGAAAGGGAGAAGAGAAAGGATAGAAAGTAAAGAAAAGAATAGAAAAGAAAAAAATAACCAAGAAAGTGGTGAGAAGAGAGGAGAGAATAGCAAGGGAATGCTAGTTTGCTTGAATGTGTTCAGTGAATAGAGCATGTAGTTTGGGTCTGTAAGTCGCTGTTACTGCTTCGGTGGTCTGACTGGTCACATGCTTGAAACCCTAAAAGAAGGTAAACCTAGAGATAAAGTGTATGTTAAAGAGTTTTCTCGGGGCCATCTCGTAGTGCAAACTGGGTATGGTATCTCGTGTGGTATACCGAGCTGCCATCTTAGCTTGTCCGCCCTTTGTATCCAAGAACGCCTGTGGACAAAAAGCTGAGAGGTTATTTTAAATATAGTAAGATAGAGGCATTAATACATAGTTTTATGGGATGTTTCCATTGGAGTCAGTGGTTTGCCATGGTATTCTTTACCTGAGTTCCTGTATACGATCTCTACAGGATTATTATGGGCCATTATTGTAGAAGGTTGATTACGTACCTGTTCTCTCTATGCTGCTGTTCTGGTGTTGCTGTTTTCTTTGTGGTATAATGTGTAGTCGAGAGTTTGTGTTGTTCCTTTTTCATGTGTTTTGGGCACTGTTCCCAGGTATATGTTGACTATTACAGTGATTGGAGTTTCTACCCTGTTAGACCCTGTTATTTGATTGTTAAGTATTAGTTGTGATTGAGATGTATGTTCTATGTGCTTCAGAATAGTGCTACCATTCTGTGTTTATCTTTTGTCTTCTGACTTACTTCGTTTAACATCACTTGATCTAAGTCCATCCACGTTGCTGCGAAATCTGTGATCGTATCATTTCTGACTGCCATGTAATATTCCATTGTGTATAGATACCACATCTTAATGATCCTTTCATCTGTTGTTGGACATCGCGGTTGGTTCCAAGATTTGGCTATTATACTGAGTGCTGCGATAAATAGTGGGGTGCACACGTATTTTGAAATGAATGTTCTTCCAACTTGGGGGTATATACCTAGGAGTGCAATTGCTGGGTCAAAAGGGAGCTCAATTCTGAGTTCTTTGAGTACTCTCCAGACTGTTCTCCATAGATGTTGGACTAGGGGGCATTCCCACCAGCAGTGGATGAGAGTTCCCTTCATACCGCATCCACGCCAACAAAGATTGTTCTCAGTATTTTTGATGTGAGCCATCCTCACTGGTGTAAGGTGGTATCTCATTTTTGTCTTGATTTGGATCTCTCTGATGATGAGTGAAGGTGAGCATGTTTTCATGTGTTTGTTAGCCATCCTTCTGTCTTCCTCAGAGAAGTGTCTATTCATTTCTTCTCCCCATTTTTTATGGCTTTATTTGGTTTTGAGGGGCTCAGTTTTCTGAGTGCTTTGTAAGTTCTAGATATCAGCCCTTTGTCTGATATGTCTAGTGAAAAGATTTTTTCCCATTCTGTTAACTGTCTTCTTGCATTAAGTAAGGTTTCTTTCACCATGCAGAAGCTTTTTAGTTTGATGTAGTCCCATTTGTTTATGTTTGCTGCTAAGGTTCTTGCCATTGGTGCTCCATTCTCGAAGACCTTTTTGATATATAGGTCTTCGAGTGTTCTCCCTATTTTATGTTTCACTTTTTTATTTTCTTGGAAAAACATCTAAAATATTACCTGAGATTGGTTAGTATAGGATTGCTGATATATAGTTTTTAATATTCTGTCCTTTAAAAAAAATACTGAGGGAGCCAGAGCTATGGTCCAACACTTTTGTTGCACATGACTAACCCACATTTGATCTCCAGCATCTAAGCAACAGAAATTCCTGAAGGCAGAGCCGGGACCGAGCTCTGAGCATCACCAAAAACAAAAAACAAAAGATAGTGAAGCCCCGTGATTTTCAGTGTTATTCATAGCTGAGTATCAGGTATATAGTGTTCTAAAATATGACACCCAACTGAATGGGAGAAAACATCAAATAAGGAACAGTGTCTTTGCTCTGAGTTATAGAAACCATGTTTCATTATGGTATACCCTACCTCAGAGCATTGTTCTTGAATTTATTGACATTTGTGGGTTGATCATACTTCATTTTGTGCCATTTTCCTTCTTATACTAGTATGTTTATTATTTTCCATGGCCACTTTTAGTAAGATAGATAAATTCCCCTGGGAAATCCTGTATTATGGAGATCAAAAATGCCTGTGGACATGGCCAAATATCCTTGAGGCAAAACTAGCAGAGCTATAGGACCACTGCTCTGAATTTTTCAGGCCACCAAAACTTTACAGGTACCTTCCAATTTACCTAACAGATACAATGAATTATGATGATTTTCAAGACAATTGGAACTATTTGATTCATACAGCAAGATTTTTAAATACATTTTCCAGTGTGGAATTTAGAGCATATCTGTTACTATAGTAGAATTTGTTTGGAACAGTAAATTCATTATAATCATGGCCTTGTTCTCTTAAAGGTCAGGTGTATAGAGGAAGAGTTTAAGTGAGTGGCACGAAAAGACAGTAGACTGGGTTGTTTAGACATCATGGAATCTTCAACAGATGTTGAAGTAGATAATATATTATGTTAGTACAACAAGCCTTCTTGGGTAGGCAATCTAAAACTTTCATCAGTGTTTAGTCTCAATATGTACTCAATTTTACCTACATTTGGTTTAAAATTTCTATTACCTTATACATCTATACAAGTACAAATTAAAAATCCTTCTTCATATAGCAAAGGTAAAAAAAATATCCTCAATCAGATGTATTTGGTAGACGTGTATTTATTATAATCTTTGCATCTGTATCATTTCCTAGACATTGCAATGATCAGGTTTCACTGCAGAAAAAAATACAATTATTTCTGTAAAGACAAAAGATCTTCCACTTTTTACGAAGCTAATTAAGCTCTTTTGGGGTTTTTTTTGGGAGGAAACACATCTATTGGTATTTTAATATTCCTCCTGGTCCTTTCCTCAGTGTCCACTCCTGGAAGTACTCAAAGACCATAATAGAAGCTTTTTAATGCTTAGTGACTCTGGTGCCAGTTATAAGCCTGAGTCAAACAAATAGCAAACATACTTGGTCAGTTTGATAACTAGATTTACCTTACCACAAGAAAAAATACATTGAATTATTGCTGCAAACATATCAGGATTTGGATTTTCCTCATTATTTTGAAAAATAGTTACAGCAAGAGAAAAATGAAAAGGAGTGTCTAGTCATCACATAACATATACAAACTGCATATTCTTAAGGACTTTGATTTTGGATTATACCCAGTGGTTCTCAAGGCTTACTCCTAAATCTATGCTCAGGGATCACTTCTGGCCCTTTCAAGACACCATTTGTGATGTTAGGGATCCAACTGAATGGATGCATTCAAGGCAATTCCCTACCTTCTGTACTATTTCAGGGGGATTTTTTAATTAAATAATTTCTTTATTTAAACACAATGATTAGGAAAATAATTGTAGTTGGGTTTCAGTCATAACAGGAATACTCCCCCCTCACCCATGCAACCTTCCCGTCACCAATGCCCCATCTCTTCTCTCCCTCAACCCCGTCTGTATTCAAGATAGGCTTTCTACATCACTCACTTACTGGCATTGTTATGAGAGTTATTTCTCTAACTGCACTCATCACTCTTTGTGGTGACCTTCATATCTTGAGCCAGTTCTTCCAGCCCTCATCTCTGGGAATCATCTCAATGTCTTTAATTTTTCTTAAAACCTATATATGAATGAGACTATTCTGTGTGTGTATGTGTGTGTCTCTCTTCCTCTGACTAATTTCACTCAGCATAATAGATTTTATGTACATCCAATTATTGGAAAATTTTATGACTTCATCTCTCCTGACAGCTGCATAATATTCCATTGCATATATGTACCACACTTTCTTTAGCCATTCATCTGTTGAAATCTTGGTTGTTTCCAGAAGTCTGGCTACTGCAAAAAGTGTTGCAATGAATTATAGGTGTACATAAGGCATTTTTGTATTGGATTTTTGTGTTCCTAGGGCATATCTCTAGAAGTGGTATAGGTGGGTCAAATGGGAGCTCAATTTCCAGCTTTATGAAGAATCTCTATATTGTTTTCCAGAAGGGCTGGAGTAGACTGCAGGAAAATTTTTTCAATAATTTTTATTGGGACTAAAGTGACTTACAAACCTTTCACAGTAATATTTAAGGTACATAGTGACAGTGAATCAGAGACATTCCCACCAGCAGTGTTGTCCTTCCTCCACCCCTGTTCCCAACATGCATTGCATATCTCCCTCCTTTGGCCCCCATAATGCTAGTGTAACTGGTCCCCTCTTGTACAGCTTGTTGTAGGTTGAGTATCGATTCTGTTGTTGTTGACTTTGGGTCTGATGTTTAAGTCTGATCATTTTTATTTTCACTCAATGTTCATACAACTCTTTGGTCCTGGTATCATCCTTTATCAGGGGAATTTTTTAAGGATTTCATAATTTCTAATAGTTAACACTAACTATCAGGACAATGGTGGTGAGTGAGAGAAATAGAATGCCTGTCTCAAACACAGGCAGTGGGTGGAGGAGGAGGGAGACGGAGTCATTGGTGGTGGAAAGTGGTGGTGGTGGTATGTTCATTTTTATTACTGAAACCCAATTACAAACATGTTTGTAATCAAGATGCTTAAATAAAGATATTTTTAAAAAAGAAAGAAAGAACCTGAGGTAGAAAAGAAAATAAAGTATTCTAAAATATCATTCACTGTTGTTTAGAGGACTGGTTTAAAATAGCCCCTAAAAATGTTGTGATCGAACATCTTAAAAATCTCATATATATTTCTCACATGAGAGCTCTGACTAAGCTTCATTATGTTTAAACTTCATTTTCATATTTCAAAAATCGTTCTTGAGCATTGTCAAATGGCAATTAAAGTTGATGGTTTTTAAATATCTAATTTAATTTGAATGCTTAAATATTTTATATAGTCTCCAAGGACTTATATGTTATGGTTATAATTAAGTGCTTTCTCAAATTGAATAATCCACTTATTACTTTAAAATGTAGTACAAAATATTAGTAGACCTTAATTCCTTTGAGGAAAACATATATACTTTGCATGTAAATATGACATTATTTTAAATAACAGGTTTATGACATATACATTAATAAAACTTTGATGAGCATTTTATATAATTTATTTTTTATTTTATTTTATATTCAAGATATGGGCCTTCTTTTGTTGACCACACCTAGTAGTTCATAGGGTTTATTCCTGGCCTTCTGCTCAAGAATTGTTTCTGCTAATGCTCTAGGGACCATGTGGGTGAGAGGGATCAATTCTGGGTCAATCATATATAAGGCAGTGCCCTACTCATTGTAGTACCTCTTCACATATTTTTGGTTTGATTTAGGGGGAACTTTTTCTGCTTGTTTTGGGCCACAAATAGTTGTGTTCTGGGCTTAATTCTGACTCTGTTCTCAGAGAGCACTCCCGCCAATCTGAGGCGTTATGTGCAAGGTCAGCAGCCTGACTCTTTAGCCCTCACTGTATGGACGTATCAGTGATCAGAATTCACATAGTTTTAACAAAGCTTTAAAGCATTTGTCTGTTCCTTGAAATGTCTATTGAATACTCATCATACATTAAGTGATGCACTATCTGCTTGATCTTAACTGGCTTGAATTTATGAGCATGCCTTTATTATATAAAATCAGAAATGTGTAACTGCATTTATCAATGAGTGTTGTTTATAAATTACAATGATGTAATGGAGAATAATTTGGAAATCAATTGTTTGAAGAGGCTAGGGTGGTTTCATAAAAGAATTGTTATTTGTGTTGCTATCAAAAAGATGGAGAGAAATCACGAATTTGGGGAGATGAAGAAGAAAAAGAAAAAATATATTCTAATAATTTGTTTAGGAATCTTCCTGGAATGAGAATAGTTATCATTGGAAAAGACTGACACCTCTTAATTCTCATAACTCACGATTTGTTTATTTGCATATTTTATTGCATTGCCTCAGATCTTTACTACAAATGGAAACAAACAGTTGCTAGTCTCTAATTTCTACATTAAAATAGATTTTAATCACTTCCAAGTATAATTGTAGCTCATGTTTTGGCATATTCTCAATTTGGGGCTTTGACCATATAAGGAGATATCTTTATTTTTTACAGTACTAGTGAATTTATTTGTATATTTTAAATTTATTTGTATATTTTATGAACTGACACCATGTCAGATATACTTAATAGGAAGCCTCTGAGAAAATGATAAAACTAGAGCCATTCGATTAAGATGTCTCAGTTTGTTTGACTAGCGACCTTTAGATTAGTTTCCTTTATTAGAAAATGAAATTTATTTTCCTCTGGAAATTTAAAGTTATTTAATATATATACATATACATGTATATATACATCTCATTTTGGGGCCATTCCTGGCTCTGCGTTCAGAAATTGCTCCTGGCAAGCTCGGGGACCATATAGAAAGTCAGGAATCAAACCCGGATTTATCTTGGGTCCACCACATGCGAGGCAAACACCCTGCCGCTGTGCTATCTTTACAACTCCTTTTATTATGTTCTTGATATGCTATGAATTCGCAATTCTATAAAAGTCTTAGGTACAACTTTCCACTCTTTCCGTGAATATCTCACCATTTGCACGATCATATAGGGCTGTCAAACTATAAAAATTACCTGCTCTGGCCTTTCCTTCCACCTGCTTTGTCTTTCCCTTCAGGAGAAAATAATTAATATATTTGAAGAGTGCCCAATGGATGCTCAGGAGTTCAGGGTATTCATTAGTGATTCTCTGCAATCTGCGCTCACTTGAGTGTTCCTAGATGCTAAGAATGGAATGAATCAGATTGTTTTCAATGTTGGTCTATTCTTTCTTTGGCCCCCACTAAAGGATATACTAAACATTTTTGTGTGAGTAACTTCCCATTCCCAAGCTATTAATTTGATTTCTGAGGTTTTTATTTTCCATATTTATTCTGTTAGCAAGACTTAAACCTTTTTTGTTCATTTAATTGTTTTTGCAACTTTTTCTTTCCAGTAGAAGTTTCTGTGACTATAGTTGTTGATAACAATAAAAAAAAAGGTATCTGCTCTTGACACAATTGGTTAGAAGCAAGGGAGAGTCTATAAACTGCCTCTTTTCTCCAACTTCTTTCTAACAACAGAAATGTGTCAAAGTGCCTGATCTGTCTAGCAGTCACAGATTCAATAAGTCAGAAATATGGCTGTTTATTTGACTTGATTAAGTTCTCCCGTGTTTACACACATACACACACACACACACACACACACACACACACACACACAGAGTTTTGGGTCTTTATATTAAGAGAGCACTTCTGGCAATTTTCAGGAGATCATATTCAATTATGCCATTCTCAGGATCAAACCTCGGTCTGCTACATGTGAGGCAACAGCTTTCCCCTTTAACACTATCCTGTGTTTCTGACCCCCATTCAGAGTGTTTTGGGGTAGAGTTCATTTGGAAAGCAAGGCTAACCAACAAGTCTGGAAAATAGTGTTTAAAGTCAAATTCTATCACAAAGAAAGTCACTATCTTTGACTTCAATCACACTTTTATTATTGTGGTGAGGAACATATTGATGTTGGTGAAGAAAAAAATAGAGGTCCTTATTACTAAAATGGGTCCCCTTTTTCCCCTAAGATTCCTTATAGAGAAAGAATTAAGGTTGGCAAGACAAACATTTTGCTTCTATGGATACTTGATTATACTATATATAACTTTTCTCTGCTATTGTCACCCAAATAATAGTGTGTTTCTATATGTATAACATAGATTCTTAAACCTACATAAATGCTTCTGTAGCAAATATATGTTTACATATATGCATATTAAATATTAAACATTTTATATGTAGCAAATATAATTGTACCTATCTCAGTGATCTGAGTGTATAAAACTTAAGTCCATGCACTGTTTTAATTTTTTTCCTCAGGCATATTAAATGCATTAAACATATTATCCATCACTTAACGGTATGAATATAATTAAATGCCAGTTCTAAATTTATTAACTCAAAACTTATGTAGACTACAAATGAGTCTTTCTTTCTCAATCTATTTAACGAACAAATCTTTTAATTCACTTAAACGATTCAATAAAGTTATTAACAATGCTTATTTAAATACATACCGGTTGTAAGATTTACATTTTTCATTTTAATTTAAACTAATGGCTACAAGGAAAATCGAGTATCAACTACTATAAAATGTTATAATTCTGTGGGAAACATGCATTTGAAAAGATCTGTGTAGAGTGCTCCAAATAGATGTTATTATTGTTAAAATGTTTTAATCCCAATTTTTGCACTATTTAAAGATGTATTATTCTGATAAAAACATAAAATAGAAAAATAAAACGGCACTGTCATTTTAAAAATAAAATAATTAATGGGTCAGAGAGATAGCATCATGAGTAAGGCATTTGTCTTGCACACAGCCGACTTGTGTTCAATCCCTGGCATTGCATATGGTTTTCCGAGCCTGCAAGAATAATTTCTGAGTGCGGAGCAAGGAATAACAGCCCCTGAGTGCTACAGTGTATGCCCAAAAAACAAAACAAACAAACAAAAAAGCCAAATAACACCACATATTCTAGCAGCCCTGGGGGTGGGGGGTGGGGCGGTGAGGGAAGAGGATATGGGAGGTAGGACAAAAACGGAGGTGTAGGGAGGACAAACTGGTGATGGGAATCCCCCCTGATTTTATATACTTAAAAATATTATTGTCAACAATATGTAAGCCACTATGATCAAAATAAAAATTATACTAAAATAAAGAAATAAAAATAAGAATAATTTCAAAATGTTATACAAAGGGGCCAGAGTGGTGGTGCAGCGATAGGGCATTTGCCTTGCATGCAGCTGACTTAGGATGGACCGCAATTTGATACCTCAGCATCCCATGTAGTCCCCCAAGCCAGGAGCGATTTCTGAATGCATAACCAGGAGTAACCCCTGAGTGACATCAGGTGTGGCCCAAAAAAACAAAAACAAGTAAGCATATTCAATAAATACAAATAAACTTAATTCCTATACTGTAATAATAACAGACAAAAACATCACAGATCTTTAATTGTATAAGAAATTAAAATATATATATTTCTTTCTCAAGTATAAGTCTGCCTAATATATAAATATAATTATTGGTAACAATGCTTATATAATTTAAATATAACTATACAAGACAATTTTCTGGAGTTAAGTTCAACTTATCTTGCAAGCAAAAGTAAATCATAAACAGATTGCAAAAATTCAAAATAGTTTTTATTTTCTAACATTTTTCAGTCTCAGTATTAAAGGTACATTTTTTTGGGTGTTTTTGGGGGGAGGGGACACATTCAGCTGTAGTAGTGGTTTACTAATGGTACTAGTGGCTCAGCACTCAAGAACTACTCCTGAAAGTGCTCAGGAGACCATATGGAGTGTGGAGAATTGAACCTGTGCAAGAATAGTTCCCTGCCCATTTTATCATTTGTTACTCCAATTCTAAAGATACATCTTAAAATAAATATACAGCACTGCCTATCCTCTAAAGATATATATTACTACCTGCATTGTAGTTTAAAGAATTATTCCTTTGTGTGTGTGTGGTACTGGATATCAAACCCAGGTCTTCACACATAATCTACCAATGAGCCATTTCACATCCCTAACTATATTTGTTTTTCTTTTTAATTGTGTTTTTGGTCATTATTTAAATACATTATTACATACTAAATTTATTAATTTTGTACTACATCCTGACATTTATTTTATTGTAATTCACAGAATAATTCACTTATTCTTAATCTGGTTTCTGGTAAATTTGGAGTTATTTGTAACATCTGTGCGCTTCTTATCATGATATTTCTTTTTATTTTACCTTTTGTTTGTACTTATTTATGCTATTTGTCGTGCTTTATATTATTTGTGATTTAGAAAAATTTTCCTTTGTGCCTAAATGACTAACTTGACTATCTTTAATTTATTTATTTTTAAATTACTTTATTTAAAGACCATGCATTACATAGTTGTTCTTAATACATTTGTTACAAAACCAATCTCATCACCAATGTAAAATTCCCTACAGTATTTTCCCAGACTCCTAAACAGTACTATTTACCCCTTTGACAGGCACACAATAATATATTTTATATTGTTTGTTTATAGGTTAGTGGTAATAAAATTATTATCTTGGGGGGGCACACCCGGCGGTGCTCAGGGGTTACTCCTGACTGTCTGCTCAGAAATAGCTCCTGGCAGGCACGGGGGACCATATGGGACACTGGGATTCGAACCAACCACCTTTGGTCCTGGATCGGCTGCTTGCAAGGCAAATGCCATTGTGCTATCTCTCCGGGCCCATAAAATTATTTTTTAAATTAAGACAATTGGAAAATATTGAAAATCAATGTATCTCATAATGAAGTGATTACATCATTGCCAAAAGGTTTGCTAAGCAATTTGTTGCTAGTAGATTTCCTGTTACATTTTGCGTGTTTGTTTCTGAATATTAGATGGCTTTGAATCCATGTCAACGTTGAAATTGGTGTTTTCTTACTTGATTGAAAAAAATTGAAGGTTAAGACAGCTGCATATGTGATCTCCAAGTCCAAGAATTCCAAGCTCTGTGGCTAATAGTGTGGTTTTTCTGGGACATAGTTTCCGTTGCAGAGCATCCAGAAGTTAAGAAGGGGGAGGACGGTACTCGCACTCAAACCAAAAAAGTCCTGAAAATGTCAACCCAAATAACAGCATACACAGAGTTTAGTCATTTTGGTGTCTCTGCAGAACTCTCTGGTTGAGTGATGAAGCTGGGACAGTGGCAAAGCAGAGGTTGTGGGTGGCATGGCAGAGTTTGGCTCTCTCTAGCCTCCTGAGATTGCTATTTTTGGGTGTGTGAACAGTATATCCCTGGTTTTCATGGCTTGGTATACATCTATTTCAAGAACAGAGAGCTATTTTGACTTTTAATCTCTTCTACCTATATTGCTTTGAAATTTCATATGGGTTTATTGCTACAATAATGCACTTTAAGTATTTACATATGTCCTTGGCATTTAAAGTTACCACTAGTTAAATTATTATTTTCTTTTATATTTGGTATAAAAAAAGTTTTAACTGTGTAGTAAGCCATGGTTTACTACACAGTTGTATTTTATTTTGGTTTTCTGGAATCTGACAGTTTTACAAATATATTTTTAAACATCTTAAGTTCAGGAGCCGGAGCAATAGTATTGCAGTGGGGCATTTGCCTTCCATAGGGCAGATTCAGGACGGACCTTGGTTCGATCCCCGCATCCAATATGGTCCCCCAAGACAGGTGCGGTTTCTAAGCGCATAGCCAAGAGTAACTCCTAAGCGTAACAGAGTGTGCCACCCCCCAAAAAAAATAGCAAAAAAAAATCGTATATGCATCATTTGTTGACTGATATTTCTGAATAATTTATACTATATAATTTATATATGTATTTATGCCAAAATATATATAAGGGCCCAATTTTTTGCAGTGTTTTTGCTATTAAGTGAAATACTATAATATTTTTTGTAGTCTTCCTTATTGCAAAATATTGTAAGTTCAAAAACAGAATGGGGAACTGGGAAGATCTTGCCTGGAGTAAGGCAATTGTCTTCCAGGAACGATCTCTGATCATAGATCCATGAATAAATTCTGAACACAGCTAGTAGAAAGCCCAAACAGCACAAAATAGAGTTGTTTTCAGAGGAAAACTTTAATGCTGTTCTCATTTTTATTCATATATATTTGAGAAATTTAGTCATAAATAGTAGTTAATAATTAAGAATTAAAACTGATCTAAAACTGATTTAGTTGTTTTATTTCATACAGTGAAACTGCTATGTGTTTACTAGTAATAATGATGATCGTTTATAATACCAAGCATATTTTTAAAGTTTTGATAAAACATAGAGCTCATTTTCAAATATAAAAACCATTCTTAGGTGTATAAGTAGCTATATTATTAGATAAAAGTAATATTCTGTTCCTATACTGTGATGCCTTGGTATGCATTATTCTCACTTATAAATCTATGTGTTATGTTCCTTGTATTAGTGATGTACTGATCCTCACATTAGAAAATGTTTAACTTTAATATACTTCACTTAAAAATCATTAAGACAGAGTTTGTACATTCACTTCTGCACAGAATCCACTCTGATATTTTTCAGTTACTAAGTAGAAACTATTTTAAGATAACTGAATGCATGAGATGTGATACAAGAATTGGAAAATCATAACAGAATACTTTTACATATGATAATCCATTATTCATGGGAGATTTATTTAATTTAAACAGTTTTTATGCTTTGAATAAGAAATCTTTTTCTTTCCACTCCCTTTCTTAATCTCCCATTCAGTTTCCTCCCTTTCCCTTATCACCCTTCCTGTTTTGTGGACGTTATGCCCAGTGGTGCTCAGGGGCCATGTGGCGCAAGAGGTATAACCCATAACTCTGCAGTGTATCACTTGAGCCAAACCCAAAAGCTTTCCTTTCCTTACTTGAATTTTATGATTTAAAATTATGAATTAAATTCTATGCATTTACTAATCTAGCAAGTCAATTCAAGAGGAGTTTTTGATCATTTTAAATTAGGAATTTAATAGAACTTATAAGAAAAATAGATAATAAACCACCTATAAATTATTGTTTTATCTACTCTACGGACAATATTCAGTTAATACATTTTTTGGTGGCTACTCCTATTTAAATTCAGGATCACTCCTAAAGGTACTCTGGATACCATATTTAATGACAGAAATCATACCAGGGTTGAACATTTGCAAGGCAACAGCCTTGCCCCATACTGTCTCTGCGACTCTCAGTAAATATTTTAAATATTTATTGTAGACTGTTTTAAGAATGAATTTCATTTCCCAATTTATGATTCCATATATTTACCAAGTCCATGAGATCAGCTAAGTAGTGAAAAATTGCATTTCTTGACCATTTCCTATTAATGCTCTATTGATGTTTTTTATTTGAGGTTGTTCATCTGTACTCAGAGATTACTCATGGTTCTGTGCTGAGGTTAACTTCTGGTGGGACTCTGAAAACCATATGGGATAAAAGGGCACTTGTATATTGAGCATTTACAATATATACAATATTATCTGTGATATAGTCTCTCAGGATACCTATTGGATCTTTATGATATATTTGTCTATTACAAACACATACACAGAAAGTATACTAGTAAAAGAGTATTATTTTAGAGACTCATTTACAGTTTCAGCAAACAGACTTAAGTACATCAAATACATATTTAATTACAATGTAAATAAACCCTTGGGTGTTATATGAATGCAGATATATTGCATTTATTATAACTGTTCTCTATTTAGTACTTTTAAAATAGGAGTTCCAAGATATTTTAAGAGTACCCTTTTTTTTAAATAATTTTTTTATTTAAGCATCTTGATTACAGACATAATTGTAGTTGGGTATCAGTTATATAAAGAGCACCTCTTCAACAGTGCAACATTTCTTCCATCTCCCATCTCTCCTCCTTCCCCCAGCCTGTATTTGAGACAGGCCTTGTACTTTTCTCACTCATTAATATTGTTATGGTAGTTGTCAGTGTAGTTATTTCTCTAATTGCACTCACCACTCGTTTTGGTGATCTTCATACTTGAGCTGGTCCTTCAGGCCCTCATCTCTATTATCTCTGGGCATTATTGCAATGTCTTTTTTTTTTCTTAAAACCCATAGATGAGTGAGAGTATTTTGTGTCTATTTCTCTCCCTCTGACTTATTTCACTCAGCATAATAGATTCCATGTGCATCCATGTATAGGAGAATTTCATGACCTCATCTCTCCTGAAGGTTGCATAATATTCCATTGTGTATATGTACCACAGTTTCTTTAGCCATTCATCTGTTGAAGGGAATCTTAGTTGTTTCCAGAATCTGGCTATTGTAAATAGTGCTGCAATGAATATAGGTGTGAGGAAGGCATTTTTGCATAGTGTTTTTTTTTTTTTTTTTTTGTTCCTGGGGTATATCCCTAGGAGTGGTATAGCTGGATCATATGGGAGCTCATTTTCCAATTTTTTGAGGAATCTCTATATTGTTTTCAATAAAGGCTGGACTAGATGGATATTCCCACAAGAAGGGAATAAGAGTTTCATTCTCTCCACATCCCTGCCAGCACTGAGAGTTCTTATTTTTTGTGATGTGTGCCGCCAGTCTCTGTGGGGTGAGATGGTACCTCATTGTTTTGATTTACATCTCCCTGATGATTAGTGATGTGGAACATTTTTTAATCTGTCTTTTGGCCATTGTATTTCTTCTTTGAGGAAGTATCTGTTCATTTCTTCTCCACATTTTTTGATAGGGTTAGATTTTTTTTTCTTGTTAAGTTCTATCAGTGTATTGTATATTTTGGATATTAACCCCTTATCCTATGGGTTTTGGGTGAATAGTTTTTCCCATTCTGTGGGTGACTTTTGTAACCTAGTCCCTATTTCCTTTGAAGTGCAGAAGCTTCTCAGCTTATATAATTTCATCTGTTTATCTCTGCTTCCACTTGTTTGGGGAGTGAAGTTTCCTCCTTAAAGATGCCTTAAGTGTTGATGTCATGGAGTATTTTACCTATATGTTGTCCAATATACCTTATGGTTTGGTGTTAGATATCCAGATTTGTAATCTATTTGAATTAGACCTTCGTACATGGTGTTAGTGAAGATCTGAGTTCACTTTTTTGCATGTGGCTGACCAGTTTTTCCAATACATTGGGAAATCAATACAAAGGGAAATGTAAAAATATTTTAAATAATATTTTCCTTACTTATATTAAATTGAAGTATTTGACAGAATCTTTGGGGGTTAAGATATAACATGGTAATAGTATTATCTTTCCTCTTTTGTTTTTTCATGTGTTTTATTATTTCATAGGAATAAAATTTGTTCAATTCATTTCTTCAAAAAGCCCATATTTTATCTACAGAAAATGCATATTTATATGTGCCACACTATGAATGTCTATTCATAAAATACTCATTTTTTATTTTGTACCTGATATCTATCAAATATTATCAAAGGCTTAGGAAGATGCTCTCAGTCCATGCATAGTTTGGTGGAGAATGACACAGAAATCTTACCCTTCCTTCCTTCCTTCCTTCCTTCCTTCCTTCCTTCCTTCCTTCCTTCCTTCCTTCCTTCCTTCCTTCCTTTCTTCCTTCCTTTCTTCCTTCCTTCCTTCCTTCCTTCCTTCCTTCCTTCCTTCCTTCCTTCCTTCCTTCCTTCCTTCCTTCCTTCCTTCCTTCCTTCCTTCCTTCCTTCCTTCCTTCCTTCCTTCCTCTCTCCCTTTTTCCCTTCCTCTCTCCTTTCTTCCCTCCCTCCTTCCCTTCTTCCCTCCCTCCCTCCCTCCTTCCTCCCCTAAAAAAAAGAAAAAAAACTTACTCTTGGGTAATATGAGTGGCCATATAGAGTGAGTGACCCATAATGTTGGTTCCAAAGACTTTTCCCAAGGTAGTAATATGAAAGTCATTCTGGGCTCAAGTACTGTGTTAAATAGTATGTAAGGTGTCTGAAGAAGACCCAATAAATGAAAAAATGAATTTAGAGAACAGTTTTTAGAGGCTATTATTGAAAATTATTTTGAGAAAAGTAATTGCCTAACATTGGTCAGAGCATTCAAGATTCCTTTTTGGCAAATTTTGGTCCTGAAGAGTCTGTGCTCCAATAGGTGATGTATAGCACCTCGGGCTAGGTGCTGTATTTTACCAGAGTTATACATAAAGGTACTCAAGGAACTGTGCAATGGCAGAATTCAAACCTAGAACCTTTTAATGCCAGACATACTCTTCAGTACTCTGAGCTTTCTCTCCAATCTTCTAAGATTCTTTAAGAGATATTCTTTATGTTTTTAAAGCATTATTTTTCTTAGTGAATGTGTGTGGTGATATCTTAAGTTAGGGGAACCATATTGAGTCAAAACTAAGGAAGCATAAATTTTAGTGATTGCAAAGCAGGGAAAAGAGACTGAGACAATGTTCAGAAAATGACCCCAATGCAATATTAGTAAGAGTTTCTTACTAGAAATGTAGTTAAACTGTGATAAAACGCAAAATGCAAACTATTGGAAGGGAACTGAGGGGGATGGTTATAAGAGCTGGGTATATAAGGTAACAGTCAGAAAGTCACTGTCCTGGGATCATGTAGCACTCTTAGTGAAAATGAAGTCAAAACTAAAACAAAAGTGAGATTTCTGATTCCTTCTAGAGTTACTTCACAATTGTTTTCCTGACTCACATCTGATTGCTTCAAGTCCAGGACAAGACTAATTCAGTTGCTGCTAGAAACATAGATTAATGATCAGACCAGGATTTGAAAACCAGTAACACTGGTGACTATATTGGCCCAAACTAGATGATTTCTCTAGTATTGTTATTGTGTCTCCTGTTTCTTCTTGAATGATTCTATCTCAAACACTAAGTTCCTATTTCACATCTCTGTGAAGTCAGTCTTCACAAAGTCTTTTTACACCCTGTCTCCACATTCTGGTGAGCTTCTCGTCTTATTTGCTAACAGAAATATGTAAATTATCTGTTAATAGCCATCCCACTGCAAGTCTAAGTCATCCCACTTAGATTCTGGGACATAGCCTTTTGAAATATTAGATTTGAACTTATAAAGGTGACATGCTAATAAGTTTGCTTAAAACCATGAATGACTTTTAGAAGAATATCAAACCTAAACCCCTCAGTAAAGCAACTTATTTTAGAATAGAAATTAGATAAAGGAAACTCCATTTTTGTTGATTAATATAGATTCTTCACAGTGGCTGTATTCTCACACTTATGTTCTCAGAATTAGGAGACTGCTGATCTTTAGCCACCCTTGTTGTGACCATTGTTCTCCCTAATGCCAAATCTGTATGGTCAGTAGCCATTCATCATATAATTTTATTTACTGGAGACACTTACTTATAATGCAAGAATTGAATTTGTTTACTAAGATTTAGTTATATCCATCTCCTTTTTTGTATTGACCTTCATCTGCTATTTTATTCCTATAAAATAGCAAGCAATAGTCCTCTTCTCTCTTCTTAGCTTTCAACTGTGTGCACTGCAGGAGATTGTACCTTGCACAGTGATTGATTCTATTTAATAAAAACAATGCTGACGACCTAATAAACACATACAGTAGTTTCTAGTTTAAGGGAAGACATTTAAAATAGAAGTAAGGTACTTGCTAGCTCTTTTGGTACAACATGAAGCTTGAACAAAAACGTAGAAGAATATTTCCATCTTCCATTAATAGAGTCCTTATATGTTCCATGGAATCTATTACTTAAACTTAAGTGTGTAATATTTTAATATAATTTATTAAAATTACTTTTGTTTCTTTAATTTTTATAACTTTAATTTAATATATTATATTTAGGTAGCTTCAATTGTGTTAAGGATTATGGCATCTATATAAAAAATTACTCTACCCTTCCACCACCATGGTGCCGGTCCACATCATATACTGTCCCTAAATTGCTCCTAGCCTCGTCTTATTCCCCCTTCTCCTTTCTTCCTTCCACTATTTGGTTATAAATTTTGTACTTACTGTCAAGGGTTTGTAGTGTTCAGTACTATTTATTATCATGTTTTGCTTCTAATACATAGATAACTCCTTCTGATTTGTTTCACTTAACTACGTCCACTCCAGTTCTGTACATGTTACAGTAAACAGCCTAACATTAGTTTTCTTTATCACTGCAAACTTATAGTTACAAAATTGAGTTTGTTTAATATTTAGCAGTTTGAAATTGAACAAAATGCTTCCATTTGTGTTCCAGGCACATATGACACTGAGTAACAATATCTTCAGATTCCTTTCCTTTAGAATAATGAAGGTGAATGAGATGAAAGTCTTAAATTAATTTGTTATTTACAGAAAGTGTTATTTTCTAAAATATATATGTGTATATATATTATAACAAGTCTCTGGAAGTAGCTTAATGTAAGGATTGTTTTTTACCAATTGTTCAAAATATACTATGGAAACAAATGGCAGCCTCATCACATTATTTTTTCCTATATGATTTAATAAGCCTAGAGTTAGTTTTTCCTATTAACTATAATGTTTGCTTTACTCTTGTGGTAAATTACTTTGACAATGTTGAGGATTATCTCTTCAGTTACAATCATATCAAGAGTTTTTGTCATAAATGCATGTTGAATCTTTCAAAAACTTTTTTTGCATCAAATAATAGACATATGCTTTATTTTTTATAATATTGATTAATATATTATGTTGACTGGCTTAAATATGACAAAATTTCTTGCAATCACAGTATCTTTGATTTAGATGCATGATTATAGTGGGATAATATAATTTTTTTAAAAAATCACCCATTTGGTAATGGTGAATTATTTTTTATGACTTAATAGATTATATTTTCTAATACTTAATATCTATCTGTCTGTGTATAACAGGGCCTATAATTCTCATTTTTGTATGATATCATTGCCTGCTTTTCATATCAGGGTAATTTTGTTTTATAGAAACTATTTGGGGGTGTTTTGACTTCTAATTCCAGGAACAAACACGTTTCCCTCTCTCATCTCTTATAGTCAATATAGAAATAAAAATACTTGCCATAGGGGGAAAAGATATTAGATAAGAAAAAGATAAAAGGATAAATCAGACTCTAATTACTTTTGTATGACATGATAAAATATTTTAAAAAATAGTAAAATCACAAAAAAAATGCTCCTAGAAACAATAGTTCTGTATAAAATAATGACAGGCTTAAATTAATATGCAGAAGTCCATGGCTTTTTATATGCAAAATAATGAAATAGCAGAGAGAGAATTAAAACAATAATCCCATCACAATTATGCAAGAGAAAATTAAATACCAAGCAAAAAAGGCAAAAAAAACTTATATAAAGAAAAAAATAAAACACTACTTCAAGAAGTAAAAGAGGACCTGATAAAGAAATGGAAACAAATACCTGCTTATGAATTGGGAAGAATAACACCATCAAAGGATAATACTCCCAAAGCATTGTATAATTTTAGAATAGCCTCTCTAAGGATACCTGTGACATCTTTCAAAGAAATAGATCTAACACTTCTAAAATTCTTATAGAATAAACTCCCCAATTAGCCAAAGCAATCTTTGGGAAAAAGATGGATGACATTACTTTTTTTTTTCCATTTTAAACTTACCTACAAAGCAGTAGCATTTAAAATAGTCTACATACTGGAACAAGGAGAGACACTCAGATCAATGGAATAGAATTAAAAATCTAGAAACAGGCCCTCAAGGTGTACGTGAATTAATACTTGTAAAGGAGCAAAAAAAATAAATGCATATTTGCATGGTTGTGCATAAGCAGGATACTTAAACTGGAGTAATTTTATTTTGGTAAAGAAACTTGAAGAAACAACATGAAGTACTATTCTTAATATTCACTTAAAAGAGACAAAATGTTACTAAATTCTATAGTGCTGCCAATCAGAATATATAATAAATAAATGCATTATATTATGATCAAAGAGAGAAACAACATATAGCTTAGGGAAACAAAATTAAAATAATGAGGACAAAATAGGAATTTTAGTACCAGACATTTAAAGAGGAAGCAGAAAAGCTAACAACAAACTTAGACAATGAGACTACAAATGATCCTGAGGGTGATATTAATATAAAAGTCCTAACTGGATATGGAAATCCCCCCATCATTTTGATGTAGGTGTCAATATGCTAGATTCTGTGATCACAATATAGCTGTGATGGAGCTGGAGAAATAGCATGCAGGTAAGGCATTTGCCTTTCATGAAGAAGGATGGTGGTTCGAATCCTGGCATCCCATATGGTCCCCTGTGCCTGCCAGGGGCGATTTCTGAGCATAGAGCCAGGAGTAACCCCTGAACGATGCCAGGTGTGACCCAAAAACAACAACAAAAAATATAGCTGTGATGAAAAGAGATCAAGTTCTATACTATAAGAAGTCTGCCTTCCAGTGGACTGTGTCTCTGCACATGACTGACAAGGTGAGTGTTTATTTGAGTTTTGCATTGTAATATATATCTTTGACTTATATTTCACTATGCTTACATAGTTTTTCCTTAATTGCACCACATAGTTCAATAGATGACAGCATTTGTGATGAGAACTAAACTTATGGCCTAAAACACTTGATCCTCATTATGTGATGACTTTGTCTGAGAATATGCCTACAGGTTAAAACAAATTTATCACCCTGAATCTATATCCTGACAGGTAGTCTTTTGCAGACCTAAGGATGCAGAGGACTGAAAAATAGAGTGTGTTTCTCTAATGTACATGATTTGAGTTAAGGTGAAACCAAGTGACACTTTCTTCTTGTTTCTGCTCTACTGATGCAAACATATATCCTTTTATAGTTCCTTTGACTCTGTGTTTCATAGTTATATGTTTTGGTTGTTGATTTCACTGCTTAAAATATTTTCTCATGCTTGTCTTTCATGAGGCTAGCCAGAGTTGCATCTCCAGCACCACATATTTGTCCCTGTAAGCATTTCTGGCTAAGCACTGTCATATATACTTATTTTCATGTAAAAAATAAAATTAAATATGGATATAAAATGCTAAGCATTTTTTTTAAAAATTAAAAATGTATTTCCACATTCTAGTTAAAGAGCAATTAGAAAAATAAAATATTTAGTGATAAAATTGTACTAGCATCAAAATAACATAACTAAGAATTTTTATGACAAACAGATACATAAGATCTTGATATTAAGAACTGAAGGGGCCTGGGCGGTGGCACAAGTGGTAAGGTTTCTGCCTTGACCAGGATTAGCTTAGGATGGATCCCGGCATCTCGTTTGGTCCCCCAAGCCAGGGGCAATTTCTGAACTCATAGCAAGGAGTGACCCCTGGGTGTCGCCAGAAGTGGCTCAAAAACCAGGGGGGTGGGGGAGAGAACCGAAAGTGACAGGGAAGAGCTAAATGTACATCCATATAAAATGTTTTAAAAAATACTCCTTTGGGGGTCAGAAGGGTACTACAGTAGGTAAGACAATTGCCTTGTGCATGACTGATTTGAGTTCTATCCTGGCATACCATGTTTCTCGAAGCACTACCAGGAGTAATTCCTGAGCACAGAGCCTGCCTGGTGAAACCCAAAAACAAAAACAACAAAACAAACAAACACAAAGCTCTCTCATTCTCAGGATTGTTCTGGAGTTCTAGCCCTTATTCTTTAGTGTAAAAAGATTGTAATAGATTGCTCCAAAAGAATCAGTTGAGCTCAGTTCAGATGTTAGAGTTCTGTGCATGTGGAGTTCAAAGTTCATGCATCAACAGTAAATATGAAAAAACTGTGGTTATAAAGAATCACTAATTAAAGCATGTCTATGCTCAACTAGAAATAAACTATGAAAAATTTAACTCTATTTTGCAGAAATGCAGCTATTTAGTATTTGCTAATTCAGGTCTATGAAGATATTAGTGAGTTTAACTGCCAAATTAGTTTGGGTAACTAACATAGTCAGTCAAACATTGTATTGGGTTTAATAGTAGTTGTTGTTTCCAGAAGTAATTTCAATGCTGCTCATTACCTATTCTTGGTTCTTTTTCCAGGGATCATTCCTGATAGGACACATTGGACCCTCTCTGTTACATGAGAACAAACTCAGGTCAACTGCTTGCAAAGGAAGCTTCTTTCTAGCTGTATAATCTTTGTCCCCCACACAGATTGGATCACACTTTCTGGGGATTAAATGTTACTTCCATTTTTCTGCTCAGGAGTCACTCTTATTTTTAATATGAAGATAATATTCAATACTAGGGATCAAACCAGGATCTGACACATGCAAAACAGGTGCCTTAACCCCTATCCTATCATGTTGGGTATAAATTTATAAGCTCTATTTACTTAAATGTTGAACGGTTAACTCTTCTCTGCTGTCCTGTACCTAAGCCAGGTCTATTTAAATGTTAAGCCTCTCTCTTTTATCATATTGATTTACATTCCTCATTCATACTTTGTTATCTGCTTTCCATATTGCTCCAAGGCCCATCTTAATACAGCTGCTTCCTGATACTGGAAGTAATTTACACACTGCAGAGGGTAAAACTGAATTTCTTTCTCAGCAGATGCTCTTTGTTCATTATTGAAGTAGCAATTTTAGCCTCAAGTACTTTCACAATTACAACAGTATTGCTGGTATTGTCACTATGTCATTTTTTAATTGTTCTGGCAAAACTCCATGAAAAGTCAAAAATCAGGGAAAGCAGCTGACTTTGTATGCAAACTATTCCATTGCATGCTTTGCCAAAACATTTAAAATTCCCACGTTCACTTTGATGAGAAGAATAGTAGAGATCATTTTCATTTTGGGCAGAAGGGGGAAAATAAACATCTCCTTATATTCACGAGGCTATATTCAAAGTAAAAATAAAAGTCTTTTACAGGTTGTAGAGATAGGGCAAAGAGTTAGAGTGAAATTTCAGCACGCACGAGGCTCAAGATCAAACCCCAGTACCGCATGTATTTTCAAGTGCCACCAGAATAGAAAGATCTCACTACTGCTATTTTATCTTTTTATCTTTGATTTTTTTCTTTTGTATATGAACTATTGTTGCTATCCTTTATGATACTTGGGTGGCTTTTTCTAGTGATTTTCAAAGTGTCTTTTATATAATCTGATTTTTTTGTATTTTGGGAGATCAAAAATTTTTTTGTTCTTTGTGTATATATCTGTGTGTGGTTGTCTGTGTTCACGTGTGCATCTTTATTTTCAGTATCATCTTATTTTGTTACCTTTACAGGATTTATTTTATTTTATTTTCCCCTCTAATATTTTGTTATCTTATGTAATCATATTTGTACTGTGAAATGAGTGTCAGATTTAAATGCTAGTTTTTAACACCTCTTTTTCTTTAAACTGCATTTTATAGTAGTCCTGGATCTTATTTATAAATATAATTGAAATTTTCTGTTTATCATCTTATGCTAATATTTTAGTTTGCTTGAATTTTTTATTTTCTATTGTATAAACTATGCCCATCAATACTTTGGGACCTGATTCACTCCTGATGTTGCTCTGTATGTTTCTGGGGTACTAGGACCATGCAGATTCCAGTAGGCCCATATGCATGTATTTATGGATTCCAAGGATTGTACCATCAGCCTTTACATGCAAGTTACATTGTGTATGTGTATTTTATATGTGAGCCACATCACAAATCTGATAATTTACTATTTTATTTTTATGTGGAAGAGCTCATTTAAGATTTTTATAAGGCAGATATGCTATGGGTATGTCCTGCTAATTTTTGTTTGTCTAGGAAAACCTTTTTTGACTACATTTATAAATAATCATTTTGTGGGGTAGAGAATTCCAGGCTGGTGGTTCTTTACTTTTAGTATTCTTAGAGGGCCATTCTATTCTTTTCTAGTGTGTGAAACTTCTGCTAATAAATCGAGATGATGCCAATGATACATTTTATAATTTTTTTCCTAGCAGCATCTTTTATTGATTAAATATTGATTGTTTAACTCTTTTTTTGTATTTATATAGGTCTTTAGATATTTAGTTGTCTTCTGTTTGTTCTGTACACATAGATTTCCCCCCACTTTATGAGTTTTTAAACTATGACCTCTTAATATCACTTGGATATTAAGAAGATATATAATATTAAGAAAATATAAGAAGATATTAAGAGATATAGTACAGGTATTACAGTACAGTTCATTTTGCACACTTATGCTTAATCCCTGGCACATTTTATGTTCCCCTGAAAACCACCAGGAGGCATCACTGAGCACAAACAGTTCAGCCCTAAATATCACTGTATGTGACCCCACAAATTAATATAAATTAAATTTATTTTAAAATATTTTACTACCTATCTACTTTATTTGAAGATAATCATTTCCATAATTTTTTCCTACTTGAGCCTCATAGTGATCAAGTGCTGTAGTCTTGCGTCTCAGCAATTCTCATGGGTCATAGTCCTTTCACGGGAGGAAAATGGGTAACACGAGTGGACGAATATGAAATATGAAATAATGATACCACACGCAGTATGTAGGGTCAACACGTTTCTGGCAGGAGTGCGACAAGTTTAATTTTTTGAGCAGGGGAATTTATAGGGGTAAAATTAGCCACAGGTGAAGAATAATTGTAATCACAAAGCCTAGTATAACAATAACAATACCTAAGCTATGGGTGTGACTGAAAATTCTAAGTTACAAGAGAGAAGGTCACAACTCCTTGCAAGTTTACTTAAAATGCAAAAATCAGGATTAGGAGAAAATAGGAAATATCTAGAAACTTGGTCTTTCTAGGCTGGACTCTATTGTTTTAGAGGTTAAATGAAGGGAGGTACCAAATCCCCAAGAATGAGCTTCCCTATTTCTAAAGAGGGTCAAAAGTCAAAATCTGTATTCTGGTTACCCCCTTGATTACCAGAATCTGCAGCTGCAAAGGACATATTTGAAAAGGAGAGAAAAAATTGTCTTTGATTTTAGGGCTGACTATATCCAGAAAAAGGGGTTTCTCAAATAAACTTTGGTGCTGGAATTTCTGGGCCAAATTATTTGACAGAGGTCAATATTTTGCCTAATATAAACAAAGGAGAGGTAGTCAGATACTGGCTGAAAATGTAATGCCAGGCGTCTCTTTAGAAATTCCTCAACCATCCACGCAGGGGAAAAAGGCGTCCACAGCAAGCCTTTTGAGGAACCTCATGGGGGACGGGAGAGATAGCACAGCGGCGTTTGCCTTGCAAGCAGCCTATCCAGGACCAAAGGTGGTTGGTTTGAATCCCGGTGTCCCATATGGTCCCCTGAGCCTGCCAGGAGCTATTTCTGAGCAGATAGTCAGGAGTAACCCCTGAGCACCGCCGGGTGTGGCCCAAAACCAAAAAAACAAACAAACAAACAAAAAAAACTTAGGCATGCCCTGCAATCATGTGTTTCTTTTTTTTTTACTTCTAATTATCCTCTGTGCTGAATACTATCTAGAATTTCCTAGCCTACTTTCTGTCATTTCTGTAGCAGTCATATTTTAATTTATTGAATTTATAATAGTTACATAGTTGTAGATTTTATAAATGCTCAATTTTCTTTTTCTCTTTCATTTATTTAGTATATTGTGTTGTCTTTATGTTTTCTTGTAGTTTACTGAATTTCTTCATAACAACTAATAAAGTTCACTGTCCCTTAGATCATAATACACTGTATCTTTGATTTCTGAATATTATATTTTTGAAGCTTATATTTTTGTATATTTTATACACTATTCCTGTAGTTTAATGATAGTTATTTGATTACACATGACAAATTGGATTTTGTGAGTACATGTTTGATTTTATTTCACCACCTTAGTAACTGGGTTCCTTTCTTTTTCCTCGTGCATGACACCAGAGCTGTACTTTTAGGTTTTTCTTTTATTCATCAGGGAAGTACTTTGAAAAAAGGGAATACAGGATGTACTATACTCATTGTCAGACCAGCATCTGGAGATTAGAAAGTAGTTATTATGTTGCTCCCTTTCCATGATTCTAGACAGTCTCATTTTGCATGCACAGCTCATTTTTCAGGCCTATCTGGTACACCTATTATTGTGCTTAAACCCCACATTTCTTTATAGTAGGAGAGGGAGGAAGGTGAGTTTTAATCCACTGAACTTCTGTGTGTTCTTTCTCACTAACTCTCTCTCTGGTACCCTAGTGAGTGGGTTCTTGTTCAGCCTAAGGATTCAGTAGGGTCCATGGTGAAGGATTCCATGCTGCGTCTTTTATTACCTACCAATCAGGCCTGCTATATAGATATGACTGGCCACCCAACTGCAACTCTTGCCCCAGCCTCTATGACCCAATTCACTTGCATATTTTCTGTTTTAAAAGTAAAATTTCAATATTAGGATTTTATTTTATTTTTATTATTATTATTATTATTATTTTGCTTTTGGGGCCACACCCAATGGTGCTCAGTAAGGATACTCCTGGCTATGGACTCAGAAATTGCTCCTGGGTTTGCGGGGGTCCATATGGGACTCCAGGAGAATGAAATGCGAGCTGTCCTAGGTTAGGACTGTTTGCATCAGTATTTCCTTGGCTCAACCAATATGTTTGTGTTTATCTGAAACATCTGTTATGGCACTAGAAAATTTAAAATTATTCATATTTATTTAAATTAATGTATATTAAACATTTATTTAAGTATAACTGTTTATTAAATACTGTTTAATATTTAATTATAAATATTTAATGATATTAAATATCAGTAAATATTAAATTATACATGTCTACCTGGTCATTATTTACTTTTCACATTTATGTCAATGAATATTTTTGCTATGTTATAAAAAATGAGCCTTTGCAACTAGATCTACATCTCAATTCTTATTATTCCATTGTCCTTATTTCCCACTCTTATTTATATTCTACACACAATGAATCAAATCTTTATATGTATAAACATATATGTTATATCTTCATATATAGGGAGCTATCTGAGCTTTGTCTTTTTATAACAAAGGCATAGAAAGATACCACTTGTGCAATTTCATAGCCAAGATGTTTAAAATTATTGAGACTACAATCTAAAGAGATCTGCTTATGGTATAACTGAATAGATTCTTATCATAGATAAATAAGTCATCACCAAGCTTTATTTCCAAGTACATTCAAATACATATGAAGTGATTTATTAATGTCATTGATTAGTTTTTCAATTTTTTTATAAACCAGAAAATGTAGATGACAAATAAAGTACTTCTGATGAGATATTTAGGGATAAATATAATGTAAAATTTCCACTTGTTTTGTTTGTCTTGGGAGAAGCCTCACCTGCGTGTGTTTAAGACTTACTCCTATGTGCTCAGAAATTAGTCTTAGATGGCTAAGGAGACAATACGAGATTCCAGAGATTCAAACCCAGGTTGACTTTGTGTAAGGCAGGCACTCTACCTGCTATACTACTGCTCAAGCCCCTAATTTAGAAGCTTATAAGGTAACAGATACAGGGAATTCTGTACAGCAGTGAGAGTCAGAAAAAAATTGAGAGCTCTCGATCTATGGAGTTGCATTATGGGTTCAGTAGGTGTAGAGAGTTTTCTTAGAAAACAGGATGTGTTGGAGCCCAAGAGATAGCACAGCAGTAGGCATTTGCCTTGCACACAGCCAATCCAGGACAAATGGTGGTTTAAATCCTGGCATCCTTTAAGATTCCTCGAGCCTGCCAGGAGTAACCCCTGAGCACTGCCTGGTGTGGCATCTAATAAAGAGTTGTTATGTTGTTGTATTTTGATATGACATCCTGACGATGAGGAAATAGCAACAAATTGATCTAAGAGAAGGTGCCCTATCTTATCACCTATCGATAACATGAAATCAGAATACACTCCATTCTTTGATCTACACAAAAAACCAAGATCACAAATTACAGAAGACTGACTTTGACAACCATGACTGAGCAGAACTCTTCCTGGGACCAAAAAGTAAGATCCTAGTCTAGGCTCCAGCCTAGCATTTGTACAAAAACCAAGATCTCTAATTCCAGAGGTCTGATTTTGACAACTATGACTAAACACAACTTCTAGAACCATGAGAAAAGACTCTACATTAGGCTTCATTCTAGGATTGTGCAAAACCCAAGATCACTAATTACAAAAGGCTGACTACAACAACCATGGTGGAGCAGAGTTTTTAGAACCAAAAAAAAAAAAAATGACTCTATCTTACACTTTATCCTAGGATCTGTACAAATACTAAGATATCTAATGACAGAGGACTGATTTAGTCAGTCACAATTGAGCAGAATATTTCCTGACACCTTGAAAATACCTTGGGGTTCGATAATGAGCATGTCCATAGCCTGTAGTTATTACCAGGGTAGTATGCTTCAGGAGTGAAGAAACCTAGAATCTCTTTGGGCCAAGGGAATTCCCTTTCTAATATCCCCAACACTTACTGTACCTATATGGAAAAAAAAAACTTGCCACACTAGCCTCCACCCTGTTTTTTATTCTTCTTTCCCTTTCTTTTTTGTTTCTTTTTATTTTTTGTTTTGTTGTTTTTTCTTGTTGCTGTTCTGTTTTTTTATCATTGCTAACTGTTTTTTCCCCCCAACAGTATCACAGAAATTGAGTCATCTTGTTTTGCCTCATAAATTGAGGAGAAATAAAGTGGATGATATCAGGAACAAACAGTTGTTTGAAATTTGAAATTTGAGTGGAAATAATAAATGATCAGACCTAAACACCAAACCCAAAGTCAACAACAGCAGAATTAAGACCCCAGTCTACAACAAGTTACACACAAAGGGGACCTGTTACACTAGCAGTCCAGTATCAGATGCATCCTGGGAAGAAGGGTGGATGAAGGACAATACTGGTGGTGGGAATGGCCCTGATTCAATGTCACTACATACCTTAAATATAATGTGAAAAACTTGTAATTCACTTTGGTCACAATAAAAATTATAATAAAACAAAGCCACCAAAAAACAGAAAAAAGGGATGTCTGGAACTTTAAATCATGATGTGAGTTGATGGGCACTTTAGTTTCATTAAACAAGAAAACAATAGACACTCAAGGACAAGATGAAACATGTATCTGGGGTCATTGTTCCAATGTATTAATAGGTGTCAAAAAATCTCCTTGCTTTCTTGAGTATTTATAAAGAAAAATAGTGTGCAGTTGGCATAAAGCAAAACAAATAGAGGAAATTAGAAAGTTTATAAAATATTAAGTCATGCTATAAGTTATTAAACTTGTTTTATATAAAAATTTGTAGCGAAGTTATGGGATCTTCCTGAGTCAGTAACTTTATCCTGGAACAAAGATTATTCTCATTTAATTTATTCTAGGAAAGAAAAAGAAGCAAATATAACTGTTTATTTGAGTTGTGTTTCTCGCTAGGTAAATCCCCAAACTCTAAAAGTCTGACATGCAATTTCTAGTTTCTGTTAATATTCTTTCTTCTCTTTCTGTAGGCCCAGGTGTTACATTTGTCTGATGGAGGAGCTAGTTTTAAAATGTAGACAAGCCAATTATCCAAAAGGAAAAACATATCACCATGATAGGCAAAAGCATGTTCTCAGTGGCCCTGAAGATATCCATATCCTAATCTCTATAACCAACAAATGCGTTATGTGAGTTTCTAAAGGCTAGAAAGTGTTAAGACTGTAGATGAAATTAAAACTATGGCACCAAAATAAAGTGGCCATATTGGATTTTTCATGTTGTCAGAATGTCATTACACTTATCTTAAATATGAAAGAGAGAGGGAGATTTGAATCACAGACGCTACTCTGATGACTCTGAAGAAAAAGGTAAAGGAATATATAAGTATCAAGAAATACATCAGCCATTCACAATTCAAAAGGCCAAAGAATTATCCAGTCCAAAAGTCCTTAGAAGAGCCTTGCTATCAGCCTTGCTTTTAGATTTTGAAACTATTTTGCCCTTCTGACTTTCAGAGTTATATAATAATTAGTATTTGTATCTTTAAACCCAGTAAGTTTATAGTTATTTGCTATAGTAGCAAGAGGTAACAAATATATTTTATACTGCTTTTAAACCCACATGTCCATCTGATTTACTAGTTAGGCTAATGTTAGAAATACCAAACTTTCAAGACTCTTTCTTTTCTTTTTCTGTTTTTTGTTTGTTTGTTTTGTTTTGGGGCCACATCCAGTAGAGCTCAGGGGTTACTGCTGGCTCTGAACTCAGAAGTCACTCTTGGCAGTCTCTGTGAGCCATATGGGATGCCAAGGATAAAACCTAGGTAGGTTATGTGCAAGACAAACACCCTAACTTCTGTGCTATGTCTCCAGCCCCATCGTTCTTAATTATAACTTTAGTGTGCAGAGCATATGTGTTCTGGCTCACTGGGCTTCACATACATTTTGGAGTGTTTCTGTCTAGCAATACATCTATATATTTTTTTATCAATTTTATTATTTCCAGTTGTTCAAGAGTGTCAAATTTGCACATTCATATTTTTTGCTACATAAAAAAACTTGTTGATAAATTTTTGGATAGTTAGCTCAGTGGATTTCCATGGATAATTTAATCTCATTTGGCTTTTAAAATGATTATATTCTCAGAAATATAATTTCATATATTTTATTTCAATTTCCCTCAAACAGGCTATATTTTTTGTATGTCATTGTAGTGAGAACTCTACTATTCCAAATCTCTTAAAATTAAAAAGAAAAGTCATATTTTCATTTTATTATGTAAGAGTCATGACATATTGGCCATTTTATATTCTAGCCTCATCTTAATTTATATTCTCCTTAACTGGCTGAATCAAGCTGATTCCAACTGTGCTGATTAAACCAAATGTTTCTTGCCTGGACTGCTAGTTGTCTTATATCTTGTAGCACATCTGTTTACAGTAAATAGCCCTCATACTTGTGTGTGTCCATCTTTGAAACTGTTTTGTCCTTTTACATTTTGGTAAGACCATAAAATTGTGAGTACCCCCTTCAAAAATCAGAAATAAAAGACCAGTTTTCTAGTTTCTTATAAAATAAATAGAAAGTTTTGTGACATTTTAAGAAATATATCCAGGAAAATGTTAGGTGTTTAGTGAGGGGGAGATTGTGGTATGTGTAAGGGTAGATGGTAATATACTAGGCCATTTTTGAACAGTTTATGTTTAAATTGTCTTATTATTAAAGGGATTTTGTTATCCCAGTCTGGATTATGTTTCTGGGGGTTATTTGATCAAAGGAACACAGTCTTTTCCTTAACATTCAAATGATCCTAAACATTAGAACAACACTCTTTAACAAATTATTCTGCTGATTAACTGTTAGTTGACACCCTGCTATTACTCAAAACAAAGGCATTCCTCCAATTTCCTCTTTATATTAACCAAGACCTTTGTCTTGTAAACCTCCACCTGAATAGGTCTTTTTGTCTCTCATTCAATCTTCCCCCTCCTGGTGATTTTTGTACTATTTAATAAAGAAAAGTCAGTCTGGCTTAACATGAAGACAAATCACAAGGCAAGAAGCAAAATGGCTCCATGATTGTCTCCTGACTCTCTTGGTTTATTCATTCTTCACAGCTACCTTCTTCAGACTTTTTCACCTGCATTTGAAAATATGGCTCATGGGATGATTTCACAACTTGGGTTTATTTTAAAACCTATGTTCAAAAAGGGACCCAGATAACCCCAATGTTGTGAATTCATCCCATGTGCCATATTTACAACTGCAGGTGAATGGGTTTGAAACAGGTAGCTGTGAAGAATTAATAAACCAAGCCAGTCAGAAGAGCATCATAGTGTCAGTTTGCTTCTTGTCTCTTGGTCTTTTTGCTTGTCAAGCCATTTATAAACCATGTGGTACTGCTTTGAGCAAAAATGCTAATTTCGCTGAACTCAAAGAGCCCTGAACAATCCCCCTACAAAATATTTGCTTCTTATATATAATTATCTTGCCATTGTGTCTTCCCTACCACTTTGATTCCTTTAATATAAACTAAAAATACCCATATCATTTAAATGCTTAGTTCTTCAATTTATTCTTTAATGCATCCCTGCAAATTTAAGTGATTATGTATGATGTAAGCATAAATACATTTGATAGGATTATTTTGATAACTAAAACAGGGATTGACAATGATATGAAACAATGCTCTAAATACTTAGACAAATTGCTTTCTAGACTATTAAATCATGTACCCATTAATGGAAATTTACTATATTTATTGAAATACAAAAGGTTCTTAAAATCAATTAATATCAAATATGTATAGATTTTTAAAAATTTTGTAGCATTATATACTTTCAAGACAAGAAATAGGTTTCTTAGGGAGACAAGTTGAATGTTAGTTTATAGGTAAAAAAAATGACCTTAACACTGTGATTTGACCTGTCATTTTCAGTGTTGTGATAGTGGGAGCTGTTATTTTATTTTATTATTACATTATATTATACCTTTTCCAGTATTCAAAGAACTGTACTTTGAGTGCTTTATATAAAAAAAATAGCATAGCATTTTAGCTTTGATCAGAATCAATCTTAGCATTGCCAAGACTGAGCAAACAAATTTGACATTAAACATTTTTATTCCACTTATTTCAAATTGATCATTCAGAATTGACCTCTGTGGCTGCCAACAATCTCCATTTTACTCCTGACTTGACACAGTGTCAAATAAGCCAAATAATTACAGGCAGTGAAGCGTATAGACAGTCAATTTGACACTCCGGAGGAATAATTTCTTTTAAAATTATGAACATAATAATTTTTGTGAGTCTACGCATTCAATAGGAACACATGATGTAATAGTGTCTGTAAAGTATCACTCTTTTAAAATCAAGATTTCTATCTTAGAGGTATTTGCTAGTGGGATCATTCCTAGCAGTGCTCAGCCATTACTCCTGGCTCTTTGCTCAGGAATCACTCATGGCAGTGATCAGGGACCAAATGAGATGCCTGGTCGGACCCACATTAGCTGCATGCAAGGAAAATGCCCTTTCTTCTGTGTTATTATTAATTGGAGCTAATTTTTAATATAACTGTCTCAGAAGTATATTAATATTGTATGAAATTTTCTACTAAAACAAAGAAAGATTTCTTCTTCTCCTCCTCCATCTTCCTTCTTTCTACCTCTCCCAACCCAGTGATGCTCAAAGCTGACTCTTGGCTATATTCTCAATGGTCATTCTTGATAGGCTTGGGATATGGTGTCAGGAGTCTAATTCAGGCTAGTCAGATGTAGAGAAAGAACCATGACTGCTATACTCTCTCTACAGAAACAAGATCTTACCAAGATGATAAATGGAGATATTTTGAGTTACAACCAACTTGGAATGATGACAATTATTCTTTAAAATTTTATATATAAATAAGACAAATTTCATATAGTTATTAAATTTATTCTTTGGTAGTAAATATTGCATATTTATTTCTTTTCTAAGTGTTTTAAATTTTAAAACAAATGATCACCAAGAATATTATGTTCTCCATTTTATTATTTTGTGATTGGATGTGAAGAGGGAATATTAACTGGTTGTTTTCTGTTTCAAATTTTAGAGATTTCCTTTGGAGAATCCTGACTGTGCTGTCCCTGTGTTCTAATGCCTGAAGAGGGAACTTTGCTCTGGAAGACAAAAATCATGCCACAGAGATGGCAAAGGAATGAACAGGATTAATCTAGTCTAGAAAGAATATTTTTCAAAATCAGATCCATTAATATTTTGCATGTTATAGGTTGTTCTGTAAACTGTTTCCTGCTATTGTTGTCACACTCATGAAGGAACCTCATAACTTCCTCCCCCAGAAAACTTTGAAGATCTATTTCTTTCATTGGCATTGTGAAAGTTCTGGGGATGGCATTGGTATAGGGCCAGATAAATTGTACAACTGCTGCTTATCTTGTATGAATTAATGCTAGATATAGAATGATTGACTATAACTTAAATATGAAGAACATGCTAAATAATGTTTTAATCACTACTGAAATTTGAAGGTCACTTATTTTTTTCTTTTTTTTTTAGATGAAGGTAATGCATTTTTTTGTCAATGCATTGTTTTACTCAATAACCTACATGCTATTTATAGGTATATTGCTGTTTGTGTGCATATTACCCAAATATATATCTGAGATTCATCAAATATTACTTTTTTGGTGGTGTTGTTGATTGAATTTTAATCTTAAAATCATTTACAGTGGTCTTAATTCTAACTGTTCAGGGATCACACCAGGTGGTGTTTCAGGCACTGTATGCATTGTGGGGGAATCAAACCAGATTTTTATTTTGTTGTTGTTGTTCGTTTGTTTTGCAAGTGTCTTCCCCTTTAAAGTATTTATCTGGCCAAACTCCAGATTTACATATTGTACTTTGGTCTTTTTATCATAATGTTTCAGAAAATGCCACATATCTCAACACAAAATCATTAGAATTTCTTTGTAAACTGATCTTTCTATGCTTTCATCTTTAGTTAAAGGAGTTATCCAAGACCTGGTTAATTAGAGAATAAATAAAGTATAATTCCTCAATTCTGCCTTCCATTCACATAATTATTCAAATGATCCATCACATTCATTGATTCTTTACTGAATATCTCACTTCAGCATAATTTGCCTGTGTCCTATTACTGTCAATTATCATTTCCTTTCCAGATCCTTTTCTCTGTAGCAGTTCCCTTCTTATAATACCATCAATCTATCTTCCACTACTCTACATTAAATGTATCTACCAAACAAAAATATGATCACATCTGCTCCAAGAGAAGAAAGCTTTGACTTAAATCTTCTGTGGAACCTATTTCTCTAAGAAGATTCAGTTAGGCTTTTTTTTTAAAGATTTCCAAAATAGATCTGTTCCAAACTGTCTCTCTTGGGCATATATGACTAAAATCTACACAGATTCTAAAGACTTCTGCAGAAACTATTATCATTACTTAGAGAATGCAAACTGCACAGAATATCCCCCAAGCAACCAGTTCTATTAGAAAGGCCTATGGTAGGGCAGGACAAATATCTGAGGCAAAGTACTGTATGGTGAAGACATTCATTCCCTTGTCACCATATAATGTGCTCTCCTTTTGATAGTATAATTCCTTAGCACAGAAAAGAAACTTCTATCAGACTTCTTTTTTTTAGAATCAATAATCAAATTTATTGTATTGAAATTGTTCATTTACCTAGAAAATTTTCTAGGTTTTTTTTTTTTGTTGTTGTTGTTGTTGTTTTTTTTTTTTCTGTGGTTTTTGGGTCACACCGGCAGTGCTCAGGGGTTACTCCTGGCTCCATGCTCAGAAATTGCTCCTGACAGGCACGGGGACCATATGGGACGCTGGGATTCGAACCGATGACCTTCTGCATGAAAGGCAAACACCTTACCTCCATGCTATCTCTCCGGCCCCAATTTTCTAGGTTTTAATGTGTTTGTTTATCTAACTCACAGGATATAGGAATTTTCCCCTTTGTTTCAATACTTCCATTTAATATCACAACCACTTCACGTTGCTTTTGTAATCTCTAAGAGTAATTTTCATGCATTTATAAGATAATCCTTACAGACTTGCCTATTTATTTCACTAGAATATATTGTGTTAAAGATATTAAGTATAACTTTTTTTCCTGTATATTCTACCATCATTCCTGCCACATTATATAAACTAATAATTTTGGAATCCAGATTAAATAGTCTACCATTGACCAAAATTTTCAATAGATATTTATCCCCACTCCACTAATGAGAAAAAATAAATGATATTTATTTTGCTCATTGATGTATTTTCTCTATTATAAAATTTGTTTAAATGTCTACACATAGAAAGACATTCATTCATCAAATCGGTCCACAGACAAGATTTTTTAGACTTCATGACACTTAATTACATTACCTCTTCTAAATTCTGGTGTCTAAATATTCATATAGTTTTCTAAAATATAATATCCCAAATTAGTTATATGTCTCCCTACACATCTGAATTCATCCCTGTAAGAAATAAAATGTGTAAATAACATATGAGAAATGTATTTGTGTAATTGAAATAATAATTTTTCACATATCATTGTGGTTCATTTGCAGGCCACATCTTCTATGTCATATATTTTCACAATGTCTAAATGTCTGCTTTCTCTATTGTTTCATATACTGGTCTTTACTAATTCTATATTTAAATATTAGAAATCTAATTGTTCACAACATTCCCACTTCCTAAACATCTCTTTACCCTATTAATTGCATATTTAACAATAACCTACTTGCTAATAATTTTGATTCTCTCTTTGCCCAGTTTGTTTTATTCTTTCATAATTTAATATTGATAATGGTGCATAAACCATCCGCTAATTAAGGTTTGTAGAGTTTATTATTGCTTCCATTTACATCTGAGAAATTAGACTATGTTACTAACATGATTTTTCTCAATATATTCATTAAGAGATGTCAGAATTCATGGAATCATAAAATTAAGACATTTCAGATAAAAGAAAATTGTTTGAAAACATTATATTAATAATAGTGACTAGAGACTGGATATATTATCAATGGTAAAGCACATGGCTTTTTATATTTGAAATCTGGGTTTGATTCCGCAGCAGAAATTAATATAGAAAATAAATTTATTTTTCTTTCTTCTACATCTTTTCTCTTGCTGTCTCGATCCTGCCCCCATGTGCAGGAAGTCTTAGATATATAATCTGCTTCTCCTTGGGTCCTGTCCCTCTAGGTGCTGAGTTATTCAGAAAGTTGGAGAGACTAGATAAAATTTGGTGTTTGAGAGGAGAAAATTGGTCAGAGTCCAATTCTTGCTCTCTGTCTGGTCTTCTCAGTGATTGAACCTGACAACTCAAATCTTGTTGACTGACTTTTCTGTGCTCTTTGTACCCATTCATTTTCCCGGGTTATGATTTGAAATAGTTTTTCTCCTTTTGGCAAAAGTCAAGTGATGGCTTCTGCTCTTGTTGGCCTGCTGTTTCATCAGCCCTACTTTGTTTCTTTAACCTTGATCTCACAAGGAGGCAAATAACCCTTTTTGTTCCAGTCAGTTCCTTTTTAAATGTTTCTCCTTTTTAGCATACCATCTGCTCTCTGCAAGGAATATTTTTAACCAGAGTGGGTCCAGGAAACAACCTTCAAATGTATCTAATTATCTTCCTTTTCTTGTAAAACAGCAAAGACTTTTACAGAATAAAGGAAAATCATACAGATATAATATTTGAATGACTTTTTTTCTTCAAAGGATTTCTTTATTGAGTATTAGCATTTTTTATAATAGCTATTGTATGATCTTCAAACCATAGGATTATGCCATGTTTTTAGAAAAGTGTGAACTTATTTTATTCTAGAGAAAATAGACGTTGTAATGTTCTTTGTACAAGATTTAAATAGTAGACAGTCTTATTCTAAAATCATTTATCGAAGTTGGCTTCATGAGGAAATTCTATTTTAAAGTAGATTGAAAATGAAAAATACAAAGAGTAAGGACTGGGGCCGGGCGGTGGCGCTGGAGGTAAGGTGCCTGCCTTACCTGCGCTAGCCTAGGAGACGGACCGCGGTTCGATCCCCCGGCGTCCCATATGGTCCCCCAAGCCAGGAGCGACTTCTGAGCGCATAGCCAGGAGTAACCCCTGAGCGTTACCGGGTGTGGCCCAAAAACCAAAAAAAAAAAAAAAAAAAAAAAAACAAAGAGTAAGGACTGAACTTCTAATTCTACTAAAACTTCACCAAAGTGATCTTTCTAAGCCCTTAATATCTTCATCTTGAAAACAGCAGATTTGAAGAACCACATCTTGATTTCATTTTCAGGCTTTCAAATTTGGAATTCTGTAAGAAATCTTCAAGAATTTCTCTTTCAAGGAGTAAATTGACTTTAAGTGCCCAGGCTCTCACAAATCTCTACTGCCTATCCAGTGTCATATTTTTAAAGACACCATGTATACCTGCGAGATTACAAGGTTTAAGATATTGCCCTTAGACTTGATACTAGCTCTGTGCAGAAAATACAAAGGTTAAAAAATCCCAAGGTGACTAAAGTCTGCCCCAAACTCTGAGCAAAAGAAACTGAATATTCTAGAGTAATTCTTTTTAATGCAGGGCAAGCACTCATTCCTTGAGGCCACTGCTTATACTTCAAGTTGAAATTTATGATAACAGCCCACATCACTAGTGACAGGGAACAAATATCCAGACAGTTTAGTGCATGCCTGCTCTTTCTGTCCTCAATAGTATCTTGCCTCTCAGCATGTATTGCATTTCACCTTCTTTCCACCAGAACTTATTACATATCTATGAGTGTCATGTAACTGCTCGATCCTAGTATTTCATTTGTTTGGTTGGTACTCAGGACTTACTCCTTGGTCTATGTTCAGTAATCACTTTTGGTGCTCTTTTGGAAGATCATAAACGTTGTTAAGGATGAAACTAGATTGTGGGTGTGCATGTAACACCTTACCCACTGTTCTACTTCTTGGTCGCTATCCCTAGCTTTATAAAGCTGTCTAGAAGTCTTGAATCAAATAATTAAAGATTGAGCTGGATGGACAAGGATTTCTCTCTGCCACCCCAGGCCACGTGGCTCCCCAACCCCCATTCAGCTGGCGGGTCCCAGGTTAGATGAACAGCGGGTATAGAACTCACTCACAGGCAGGCATCAGGAAGCATCATCTTTATTCATGCCCTATTCACCACATATGTGTGGCCTACTCATAACCTTTCAAGCACTAGTTATTCCTGGCCCTGCATCTTAACTCCTTTCAGCCATCTTCCTTTGACCTCCATCCTGGTCAAAGACCAAAAGAGGCAAAGACCCAAAAGCCAGAGAGCTCAGCAGGGCAGACCCCCAATCCCCTGGCTCAAGGGTTTATCTACCTATTCCAAGACCCCTCCCAGGAATGGGCGGGGTCTTGCAGGTAAGGTCACACCTAATATTCAGTTTCCAAGACCCCTCCCAGAAATGGGCGGGTCTCAGATAGGTACACCTAAATCCAGGGTGGAGTTACATTTCCCCCCTTTCTGAATTATAAAGACCCTTTTGTAATTCTAACTCCACCTTTAGCCAAAGATGGGTTAATATTTTCATGCACCAACTTAATAAAGTGAAAATTAATATACCAGCCCTTTTCAAAAACATAACATTTTTGCAAAACATACTATACACCTGTAACTTAAAATTTTCTTTATGCTTTTATACCAAGCACTATTCCGGAACTTTCATGTTCCTATACTTTTAAACTATATTGGGGGAACTTTTTGTTCCTATTAACCTTCCCTCCACACAAGTACTACAGCATAAATGCATAACATACATTTTAAAAACAGGCTAAGTACATTAAAATACACACAGTAAAACATGTTGCAATTGAAAATATTAACTATGAAAGACAACAAAACACATTTAAATTATAAAGAAAATAACTTAAGACAAAGATGCAGGCTGTTAGAAATTAGATCTTTTAGTTGGGCTAAGCTGTATTACCTCCCTTTTTTTTTAACCACTAACTAACTAAAACTTATCCCATCACCAACTATGAGTAAAATATATGACTACCCACTTAGTCCCTACACCTAAAATCATAGTCCAGATGCTGGTTTGTCCCACGCTGATTTCATCATGTGGCTTTTGTAAACTTTCTGCAGGCCAGTTAGCTCGCGCCATTTCACCTTTGTGATTTGGAGGGTGGAATACAGGTTTGCCGCTTTTCTGGAGCAGAGTTGAGCCGAGCTGAGCCCCAGGCGTTCCTGCTTCTGGGCTGATAGGAGCCTTTCACCGCTTCTTTGCTGCAGGGCGCACGTTTTGTGCTGATCCTAGCTGCCTGCAGAACGGGCATTTTCTGCTGATCGTTTTGGCCGCTACTTCTTTGCAGGGTGCATCTGGATGTTCAGAATGTTAAAAGTCCTGTCCGAAATTTTCAAAGTCAAAATCCAAATTCAAGCCGAAGGTTGTTCTCAGAAAATCAGTCCACTTTAAATACAGTCTTTTTTCTCCTCTGTTTCCAATCTAGACTTTTAATCAGTTTTTGAGGAGGCCAAGGTTTTTGTTTATTGTAACAAAGTCTCAGTCCTGGGCCTGGGCCTGGGATGGAGGTGATGCAAGCTTCCATCACCTTTGTTTCAATGGCCTTTGAGCCCCCAGATGGGGTGTCGGCCATGTTTGAAAATTGTTGCACGTGGCCCAGGGTTTTGGGCTCAGTGCATCCGAAAAGAGCCAAAATGAAACTGAAAAGCAGAAATCTCACCATTATCGCTGTTTTCTTGGGTCCAGGATTCAAATCACAGTTCGGGCGCCATTATGTTGCATTAAATAATTAACGATGGAGCTGGATGTTTAGCAAACAGGAACTCTGTCTTAAGAGCGCTAGAAGCTCTCTTTCCCCTAACATACATCTTTCCTTCTCTTAAATTCAGAGAATAAAGTCAGTATTTTTTGTACTAAAAATCACCAACCTGAGTCCTGAGTTCATGTCCTTGGGGAACGTAAACTCACAGGTAAAAATAACTAATGAGCATGACTGCTTTAAATGGAAATATGGCAAACTGTATCACTGGCATCATTTGAAGCTGAAGTATTAATTCAAAAGGACTAAGAATTTAAAATAGTGCCCTCAGTAAACATTGCAGATTTAGCAGCTCATATTAGTTGAGAAAATGAAGAAAAGAAATTCATGTAAATTTATAATATATATTTTAAGAATTTTAAATGGCAAGTATCTGCTTTATTGTTTTTATTAAGCATCAAAAAGAGAGAGAAAAAATCCTAAATTCTGACATGGAGTTTGCTCGTAATAGTTTGTCTTCTTCCATTCTCAGTAATGCCTTTTGATATATAATCACCCCAAATAATCACTTTTCACTGAATGCACACATTCAAACCTTAACATTAATAAGTAATAAGATTTTCTGCAGTATAATATTCCAGAATTTTACCCCATTTTCATACATGTTTGTACCTTTGTTTTTTTATCTTCTAGAAAAAATATTCATTGCTGCTTTTTTTATTTATTGCATTTATAATTTTTGCTGATATCTCAATTATTTCTGCTTGGGAAAACTTGAAAATGTGATTTTTTAAATCACATCTAAAAGTATCTGAGATTTAGAAATTGAAAAAAGGATCAATTCAGAACTGAAAATGCAGGCATAAATAGTGTCCACCTAAAATTTGCTTATGCCATTAGAAGAGAGTTAGATGCTCTTGGGCAGGACCTTTCTGGCCCCTCCTCAAGTGGTCTAAATATAGACCCCCAAGTATTTCACAATTCTTTCTTAAAATGTTGAGCAGAGATGAGTCATGTAAACTCCTCTAGATCAAAGGTAATAATGGCCTCACTCTGTTATTACTGTCTTGCATAAACTCCTTGACTGCCATTATTTTAACAGTGACTTAGTGACATTTGCTTTATAAAATTTGCAGGAAAATAAAATAGCACTCATTAGATAAATACATCCATATGCTTCTTCTTAAGATCATTTATATTGAGTGGCAAGTGTAAACTTATTGTTTTTTTAACAATGAAAATTTTAAAAGAGATTTGGATTCTATAGTCATTATATTCTTTTGTACTGCAAATCTGAGTCTAATCATGACAGGAATTTCTTTAAACAAGACCAATGTCTGGTTCTCAAAACAGGTAAAAATGAAATAGTTCAACTGCTTCTCACACTGATCTTCCTATTTTTCACCTTTTTCCTTTAATATACCCTGTAGGTATCAGATGTATCTATCCAAGCATACAAATTTCTGGAGCTGGATTTTCAGCTTCACTTGTAATTCATCTTTATACTCATTTCAACCCTGGAATGGATGGGTCAGCAGCAAGAACATCACCCAAGAAACAGAAAGATTCACCCAAGAAAGAGCATAAGGCCAGAGGTTTGAGCAACTTCTTAGATCAAACTGAGCCAGCTAAGGTGAACTGATCTGAGCTTCTTCCATGTTAACTTTTATTAGCCAGAGTTAAGAGAACAAAGGTAATTCCCCTGGGTGGTGGCTTAATTGACATAGTTAAAGGTATGTGGTGTTTATTAAACTGAAATTAGTTCCTATCTGAGCTGGGTGAGTTTTTACAACTTAAAAAAGGTGAGAGGAGAAAAAGGAAAGCAGAGAGTACAGGTGTCTACATTAAGTAAGAGTATTTTAGATTGGAAAACATTGTTTGCTCAGTATGGAATGATTACTTGTCAGTAAGGAAGCTCAGATCCAGAAACAACTTCTGTGACAGTATAGTCTTTTTCTGCTCTTCTTTGTGTCTTATCTGTTTCATAAATCATATCAAAGAATTTATTTTGAGTTCATCTAGAGTATTTGTTAAAATTTACTCTCTGAACTCTTAGCAAAACACAAGCTTCTTTGTCCCAACTGTGAGCCTCTGTAGAGAAAGCATAAGCAGACCAAACCCAACTAATATCAGAAAAGTGCCTATTGGGGCAGACACAAGTACTATAAAACATGAAGGTAGTCTTTAGATCTAGGAGCCACCAGTTCCCTTCATACTTCAAAATAACTCTGATGATACAAATATTGAGAGTATTTATAAATAAAAAGTACAGTATATATTCTGTTCATGAGACCAGTAATTAAGGAGCTTACGATGCAAAAGATCAAGGCTGAACAGTACAAAATCATTGCAGTACATTTTATCAAATAAAATGAACAAGTTAAATGCAAATCAATGATCATTTCCCCCTGCAGTATATTTTCTTTTTAAAATATCTTTATTTAAACATCTTGATTACAAACATGATTGTGATTAGGCTTCAGTCATGTAAAGAACACCCCCTTCACCAGTGCAACATTCCCACCACCAATGTCCCAAATCTCCCTCCATCCCACCCCACCCCCACCTGTACTCTAGACAGGCTTTCCAGTTCCCTCCTTCATTCGCATGATTATGGTAGTTCTCAGTGCATTTATTTCTCTAACTGCACTCACCACTCTTTGTGATGAGCTTCATGAAGTGAGCTGGAAGTTCCAGCCCTCCTCTCTTTGTCTCTGAAGATTGTTGCAAAAATGTCTTATTTTTCTTAAAACCCATAGATGAGTGAGACTATTCTGCAACTATCTCTCTCCCTCTAACTTATTTCACTCAGCATGATAGATTCCATGTGCATCCCTGTCTTGGAAAATTTCATGACTTCATCTTTCCTGACTTAAAAATGTTAGTACTTAAAATGTAGAATGCAAGAGAAAAATGGTTTTATCTATTTTATTTCACCAAAATTATTTTACAAATTAAATTTTAATTAAAATTGTGAAAATTTTACTATTATGATCTGGTATGAATCTAGTATTTTTAAATTTATTTTTAAGTGTCACTGTTAAAATATCACATTCTGTTTGTATGTATTTGTTTCTGTATGTTCACTCCCCAAAATACTCACTCCATTTGGAAGGGAGAAGTGTTTTTTTTTTTTTTTTTTTTTTTTTTTTAATGCATAATTTTTTTTTATTTAAACACCTTGATTACATACATGATTGTGTTTGGGTTTCAGTCATAAAAGGAACACCACCCATCACCAGTGCAACATTCCCATCACCCAAGTCCCAAATCTCCCTCCTCCCCACCCAACCCCCGCCTGTACCCTAAACAGGCTCTACATTTCCCTCATACATTCTCAATATTAGGACAGTTCAAAATGTAGTTATTTCTCTAACTAAACTCATCACTCTTTGTGGTGAGCTTCCTGAGGTGAGCTGGAACTTCCAGCTCTTTTCTCTTTTGTGTCTGAAAATTATTATTACCAGGGTGTCTTTCATTTTTCTTAAAACCCATAGATGAGTGAGACCATTCTGCGTTTTTCTCTCTCTCTCTGACTTATTTCACTCAGCATAATAGATTCCATGTACATCCATGTATAGGAAAATTTCATGACTTCATCTCTCCTGACAGCTGCATAATATTCCATTGTGTATATGTACCACAGTTTCTTTAGCCATTCGTCTGTTGAAGGGCATCTTGGTTGTTTCCAGAGTCTTGCTATGGTAAATAGAGCTGCAATGAATATAGGTGTAAGGAAGGGGTTTTTGTATTGCATTTTTGTGTTCCTAGGGTATATTCCTAGGAGTGGTATAGCTGGATCGTATGGGAGCTCGATTTCCAGTTTTTGGAGGAATCTCCATATCGCTTTCCATAAAGGTTGAACTAGACAGCATTCCCACCAGCAGTGGATAAGAGTTCCTTTCTCTCCACATCCCCGCCAACACTGTTTATTCTCATTCTTTGTGATGTGTGCCATTCTCTGGGGTGTGAGGTGGTATCTCATCGTTGTTTTGATTTGCATCTCCCTGATGATTAGTGATGTGGAACATTTTTTCATGTGTCTTTTGGCCATGCGTATTTCTTCTTTGTCAAAGTGTCTGTTCATTTCTTCTCCCCATTTTTTGATGGGGTTAGATGTTTTTTTCTTGTAAAGTTCTGTCAGTGCCTTGTATATTTTGGAGATTAGCCCCTTATCTGATGGGTATTGGGTGAATAGTTTCTCCCACTCAGTGGGTGGCTCTTGTATCCTGGGCACTATTTCCTTTGAGGTGCAGAAGCTTCTCAGCTTAATATATTCCCATCTGTTAATCTCTGCTTTCACTTGCTTGGAGAGTGCAGTTTCCTCCTTGAAGATGCCTGTAATGTCCTGTAGTGTTTTGCCTATGTGCTGTTCTATATATCTTATGGTTTTGGGGCTGATATCGAGGTCTTTAATCCATTTGGATTTTACCTTTGTACATGATGTTAGCTGGGGGTCTAAGTTTAATTTTTTGCAAGTGGCTATCCAATTGTGCCAACACCACTTGTTGAAGAGGCTTTCCCTGCTCCATTTAGGATTTCCTGCTCCTTTATCAAAAATTAGATGGTTGTATCTCTGGGGAACATTTTCTGAGTATTCAAGCCTATTCCACTGATCTGAGGACCTATCTTTATTCCAATACCATGCTGTTTTGATAACTGTTGCTTTGTAGTACAGTTTAAAGTTGGGAAAAGTAATTCCTCCCATATTCTTTTTCCCAATGATTGCTTTAGCTATTCGAGGGTGTTTATTGTTCCAAATGAATTTCAAAAGTGTCTGATCCACTTCTTTGAAGAATGTCACCCAACAAGAATATACTAGACCTGAGGAGAGAAATGGAAGAAAGAGGCCTAGTGGATATATATAGGAAGGGAGAAGTGTTTTACAAAAAGCTTTGTCAGGAATCTGAGAGAACTGGGGCCATAAGAATGCATTAGTTTAACAATAGAGGAATCCAAAACTGATATAGGGGTCAAGGATATTTTCACAAAGGTAGAAACATTCGTAGAAATAATACTCTAAATTGGAATTGAAATATGATGTCCAGGAATCTAAAAAATTTTCAAGGAAATCTATGCATATACTTTTTTTGGTGTCAGACTAAAGTAATATAAATAAATTTATACAACACAAAATTTTCATGCCTAGAAATAGCTTATCAAAGTAGCATTCAAACTAAAGAGGAAAGACCCTGACTGATAGAGTTGTGCTAGAAAAGAGAAAAATCTGACCCAAATGTTAAAGCGTTTCTCTAAATCTAATGTAATTTATTTTTGAGATGTGAGATCATCATGTAGTTTACATTGAGTGAAGCTATTTTGAGTTTTTCTCTTTATTGTCTTTTCAAATCAACCACTGACTCCTTTTACCCCTTTTAGTCTAGCAAATCTCCCCAGTAGATGCTATCACTATTATGGAAACCATATAACCTTTGTCCTTATCTTAGGAGATCTGAATTGTGCATAAATGCAAAGATCCTCCTGGAAACATCTCAGTATATTTCCAGATAGGACACTTCACATTCATCATCAGTTTTGTTGAAATGTTTTAAAGTACAACTGTTCAAGACTTTCCAAATATGCTTTACTAATGCTTATGCTCATCCCACATTATTGTACTCTGAGCAGACATAATAGTTTAGTTGATAAGATTTATCCTATCAGTGGAACAAAATATTTTATAAAGCAATTGTGAGTTGTGTTTGTGTTCAAGTATCTTTCTAATATCTCCATTTATGATGACTTACCTAGATCTTGTTTTTCTTTTTCTTTTTTTTGGGGGGGGTATTTTTGGGGCCACACCCTGCGGTGCTCAGGGGTTACTCCTGGCTGTCTGCTCAGAAATAGCTCCTGGCAGGCACGGGGACCATATGGGACACCGGGATTTGAACCAACCACCTTTGGTCCTGGATCGGCTGCTTGCAAGGCAAACTCCGCTGTGCTATCTCTCTGGGCCCTAGATCTTGTTTTTCACCTAAATGTTCATCCTACTAAACCTACTAGATTTAGTAGTAAAGCACCCACACACACATGCGTGCGCACGCGCGCACACACACACACACACACACAGATGTTCCTCAATTTCCAAATCCCTTATATGTGAACTTGTTTATTATAATCTATAATTATAGTCTATAATCAATATTATGGTTTATAATATATAGTTATATATAGTCTATAATCAATATTCTAATTGCTTTCTTGGACACACACCCAGCTATGAAAACAAAACAAAACAAAAGAACACAACTGTGTTCCCAGTCACATGCTACCAGCTGGGTGTTATCAAGGTGAAGATTTGGATTATTTCCATTTTTCTGCAGTCAGTATTAAATCTCTCCATTGTGAATGTAATATGATGCTTTTTATAATTTTATGCTTTTCGGAGCTTTTGATACTTTAAGGGCCTGAATGTAGTCCTAAAGTTATGTCTAGTGTTAGTAAGCTCAAAATGCAATGAATCTTGTCACATTGTAAAAAGACATTTTGTATATTTAATAAGATTCCTTTCAGTGCAAATTATCATTGATGAGTTCATTCATACAACGTTGAGACCAAAAAGTTTCTAGGCATTTAACATTGTATTTTCTCTGAGAACAATGAGTCAATGTTTGTTAATTCAACATTTTTGTTAAATATAACTACTGCAAAAAATAACTGTGTGTTTGTGTTTACTCTTATGTTGTTAGTTTGTTTTCATTTTGGGTCACACCAGGCAGTGCTTAGGGGTTACTCTTGGTTCTTCACTCAGAAATTACTCTTGGCAGGCTTGGGGATCATATGGCATGCCAGAGATCCAACCCAGGTAGGCTGTGCGCAAGACAAGCACCTTAGCTGCTGTGCTATCACCCCAGCTACAAAAACTTTGGACTCTTTATTTTTTAAATATTTTTGAGGGGGGTCACACAAGTGTGGGTCATATTCAGGGGATGCTCCTGGCTCTGCACTTAGGAGTCACTCCTGGCAGGCTCAAAAGATCATCTGGGATGCTGGAAATTGAACCTGGGTTAGTTGCTTACAAGACAAGCTCCCTACCCACCATACTATCTCTGGGCCCTTCTGCTTATTTTTATCTTACTGTGTGATATCATTATCTGATGATCATTTGCTTTTACAAAATTATTTGATATATATGTGACTAGCATAATAATGTGACTTTAACATGTGATTCATTAAAGCATTGTCTCAATACATAGATATGTGGAACTATATGTGATTATATCTAAGCTATGTGTAGAGATTACAGATATTACTGCTGGCAAACTCAGGGAATCATATGGGATGCCAGGGATTGAACTAGGTCAGTTGTATGCAAGATAAATACTCTATCTGCTGTACTACTGTTCTAGTCCTCAACTCTTGAATGATATTTATTTTACTCTTGATCCTGTTTTTCTAGCTATAAAAGTAGTGACACACTAATACATAACTTATAGTATAATTTCAAAGATAAAGTAAGTTAATATTCACTATTAATTGAATATCAAAAACTTTTAAATGTTATCTAAGTTGGCATATGCATAAGAATGTGCATTAGAATTTTATTAGATAACAATTATCTATCAGTAAATTAATTATTGTTGAAATAATTATTAATATAATGTACAGTCAAAAAGTATATATTTTACATACATTTCAGTATATAATAATTTTATTATATATAATTTTTAGTACCACAACTATGAGAAATTGGAATATTTTATTATCCTTTAGTAATGGCCATATTTGGTTACTTTGCTTATCCCCATTGTAAAGTAGTGTCTAATCTTTGTTTTCTATTATGCTTTCACACAACATCCTGTAACCCAGATGTCCTGACATATGCCAGTTACTGGCATATTTTTTAAACTTTATGCATTTATTGATTAATTGTTTGATTGGTTTTTGGACCATACCCAACGGCGGTCAGGAGTACTCCTGGCTCTGCAATAGAAATAACCCTGGCAGGCTGGGGGACTATATGAGATGCTGGGAATAAAACTGAGTCCCTCTTAGGTCGACCTCATGCAAGACAAATCCCTTACCTCTGTGCTATCTCTCTGGACCTGGCATATTTTTTTAAGTTTGTTCAAAATAAGAATAGTATTTAGTTTTCATTTATTTTTTTGGTGTGTGTTAGAGAGTTTGGGGACCAATTACCCACTGAGAGTTTCATCCTGACTTGTGTTTGGGGATTACTCCTAGCAGTATGCAGGGGCCACAGACAGTGCTGGGAATCAAAATGAGGTTAGTTGCATAAAAAACAAAGACAGTACTCAGTGTACTAAATATTCAGCCTCTAAAGCACTGTTATTTTCAGTGTTGTTTGATTTACATTTTCCCACTGAATACTATAGCTAAGCTTCTTTTCATGGGGTTCTTTCCCATCCATCTATTTTTCTGCTAAGAAGCCTGATGTTCAAATACTTGCAAAGTCTTAGTGGTACCAGTTAGGAAAACTTTTTATCATTTCTTTTCTGTGCCTTCATACAGATAGATGAGCATGGAGGAAAACTTACAAAGCCCTTTTTCTATAGAAATCTTTGTGGACATTCTGGTTTACATCTCATAGCCTGCCCCAGACCCAGCACTCCCTCCATCACTGTTCTGTGGAGGTGAGTTAACCCCTGTTTCTTTATGAGAATTTTCAATTATGAGAAATGGAAAGTTTTTTTTTTAAATACTATGCTTGGAAGAAAAAAGCAGCAGCTATGCTCAGTTTTTAGGGAAATATTTTATTTTATTAAACTTTGTGTCATTGAATCTCAAATTTCTATTGCCATTCTTTTTTTTTTTGCCTGGAATATTGGAGTTCTTGCTTTCCAATAAATTTATTTTCAGCTGGCTTCAAAAAATTTATGGATTTTGTACTTTATTTAGTTTACACTATTGCCATAGGATTAATGTTCTTTGATCTATTTTAAGAAAGCAACCTTATATATTTTATTAACCTATATTTCTTTAAATAAGTGTATGTTTTCATAGCAATAAAAAGTAAGCAAATATAATAAATCTTAGAAAATGCTAGATGTCAAGAAACCTACACTTAAAATATTACTTTATATTTATAAAGAATCTCATTTCTCTTGGATTTTCTTACTGAATAGTACAAATGAAACAACAGAACCTAATATCCATTGATCAGATATTAAAGATAGTGAAGACAATAATAGCACACCTTTGGAATAAAAATGATATTTTCTTTTAATTATTTTCTTTTGACTTATAATATTATTTTTCATGTATATTTTAAGAATGTTTTAGTACTAGAAATTAGTTATTTGGACTATGTGTTTACTATGTCCCATAAAATCAATATGTCCTTAATAACAAAACTGTTATAGTTATAATTTATTTAAATAATGCTTTTAAATAACAATTTATTATAGAATAAAATAGATGAGTATTATATTTGATATTAAAAATTTCCAGTAGTATCTTTTTTTTTTTTTTTTGCTTTGAGGGACACACCTAGCAGTGCTCAGGGTTACTCCTGGCTCTCTGCACAGAAATTACTTCTGACATGCTTGGGAGACTATAAGGATATCAGGGACCAAAATTCAGGTTAACCACATAAAAGGAAAATAGCCTACCAACTGTGCTATTGCCCTGATCTCTACATTAATTTGAAATAATTTAACATGATAGGAATATCATGTTATTTGAAATTTTAAATATGTTATTTGAAATTTGGGAGAAAAAGATCTCAAAGTAAAAACTGGTTTTAGGGACTGTAAAGATAGTATAGCAGGAAGGGTGCTTGCCTTGCATGTGGCTGAATGGAGCTGGTCCCCCAGCATATGGTCCCTCATACAACACCAGAGTAATTCCTGATTTCAGAGTCAGGAGTGACCCATAGAATCATTAGGTGTTGGCCCCAAACCAAAAATATTTGTTTTAAGTGGCTTTTCATTAAAGTCATTTTATAATATAAGGAACACTGGAGCTGAAAATAGCTTGAGAGTGACTGTATTAATTTTTCACTTAAGGGAATCCTTGTAAGGATATTTCCTATGCAGTGAATTAATGGGAAAATTAGAGGAATATTAATTACTGAAAAGATTATTAACTTACTAAAGCTTTATGGTAGTAATTTTGATAGAATGAATTAACTCCTTTAATAGTGTGATATAAATCTGTGGGTCAGAACTTAGAATATAAAAAAAAGTTCTGTAATTCCTTGTTTAGAAGAGGTCTGCATTCATTAGATTCACTTATCATCTGGCAACTCATCATCACAAAATTTTCATGTTCCTTTAGAGTTTTAAAAATATATATGAAGAGGGAGAGAGAAAAACACAGAATGGTCTCCCTCATCTATGGGTTTTGAGAAAAAATAAAAAACATTTGTGTAATGATTCTCAGAGACAAAATAGAGGAGGACTGAAGGGTCCAACTCCTGACATGAAGCTCACCACAGGGATCATTTAGTGCAGTCACAAAAATAATTACACTGAGAACTATCATAACAAAATGTGATTAAATGAGGGAAGTAGAAAGCCTGTTTAGAGTACAGGCCAGTGTGGGAGGAAGGACACTTGGGATATTGGTCATGGGAATGTTGCACTGGTGAAGGATTATATATATATTATAAAATACAATATATATATATATATATATATATATATATATATATATATATATATATATATATATATATATATATATATATATATATATATATATATATATATTGGTTTTTGGGTCACACCCAGCAGCGTTCAGAGGTTACTCCTGACTCTATGCTCAGAAATTGCTCCTGGCAGATTCATGGGACCATATGGGATGCCAGGATTTGAACCACCGTCCTTCTGCATGAAAGACAAATGCCTTACCTCCATGCTATCTCTCTGGCTCCATAAATAAATATATAAATACCATATATTTACATTATATAAATATATAAGTATATACACCATATATAAGTATAGAAATGTGTGAAACTAAGGAAAAATACTATAAGGAATACACATAACCTATACAAGTTGGAGAAAATCATTAAGTATGCCATATTAGTAGTGGATTTTCACATCGGACTACATACATTTGTCAAGTTTCTCTACCAACTTACTATCCAACGTAAATTCCTCTAATTGGAACTACAATATGCTAGGGTTGGTAGCTGCTCCAGAATTAGCTGGTCTTAGATAGTTTCTGATGTAATTCAGAGCTTGCTTGCATCTATTAATAAACTCTCTTTTAATTTAGAATGTGTTCTTGTTTAGCAGAGCTGCTGTGAAGGCATTTATGATTAACTTTTTTTTTCCAGAAAAAAGGTGAATAGTGGGATTGCTATAAAATGTAAACATCAATAGTGAAATTTTAGTATGTATTTAAATAAGAAAATCTATGACAATATATTGTTCTAAAATGTATATTGTGTTACTATGCAAGAATTTCCTTCTGCTCAGAAAAATAATAAAGAATTAATCTATCTAGATAATAAAGATATATAATAGACATCTATTTAGATAACCTATTACCCAAATATTGTATTTTATACTGGAAGTGTCTCAACATTAGAGTATTCAAAGATAATGGATAAAATATGGGTTTGGTGGAGATTGTATTATCTAAAATATCCACAAGTCAGATATTATATCTTACTTCTGTAGTCTATTTTAACTAATAGGTGGTTTGGGGTAAAATAGATTGCTTTTAGACAATATGTTCTTCTTTAAAATGTAGAATTTTTATTGAACACTTTTTGAACTAATAATTCTTTATCCTAAAAAAAAAATCATAAAACCCTAAACTTTTCAATCAGGTATTAATTACTAGCCTAGACCATTTCAGCCAGAAAATTTTAAGAATCCATCAAAATAGAAGCTTCCAATCAAATTTCACTTTATTTTGAATGTTCATAAAACCCATAATAGCTAGATACAAATCAGGTTTTCAGAGTAGTTTCTTTCTGCTCATTGTTTTCTGTGAGATCTATGCTGGGAAAAAAAAGAAAGAAAGGAGCATATGTTTCTTATTCAATTACTGAACCCTATCATACTAAACACATACATTCTAGATGATGCACTGGGATATAAGAATAAACCTATTCTGTTTGTTAGGCTTTTTGTTTGGATTTGGATTTTGGTTCAAGGACAATGGCGATTCTGAAAGGCTATTCATGTACATTGTGGTTAGGAGTGATCCTAACAGTGCTCTGATAATATATGTGGTGCCAAGGATTTGTTTGTTTGGAGGTCACACTGTTAGTGGTCAGGACTTACTCCTGAGTCTTTGTTCATGGATCACTTTTTCCAGAGCTCCGTTGATCATATGGGTTAATGACTAGGGCTGAAGGTTAGCTGCATGCATGCAAGAAAAACACCCTACCTACTACTCTTTCTCTAGTTAGTCCTGAGCAAGAGATTTGAGAGGGCTTGGAACAAACAAAGGAAAGCACCTTCACCTCTTTATTTCCTTACCAGCCTTATTAGTCTTTACCAGGCTTATTATTAAAATATGTGTTTCATTATAATTAAAAGTTTTAGAATATCAAACTTTGCATTTACTGATACATAGGTTTTCACTGTGAGGACATACTTGATAAATGACAAAAATAGCAACTTCTTGAAAAGAATCTCAAATGAGAAAGTAAGATATGCTCATATGCACGCAAACATGTAAAAACACATTCTGCTTGTATACTCACACACACCTCGAATATCCACCATCTACTACATTAGTTCTCCAAGTGTAAAAAGCTACTTTCATCCATGTCTGCTGTGATAACCTGGCAGTTTATGCTGATAAACCTCCTTTAGCTGTTTTTTTGTTTTTTGTTTTTTGTTTTTTGTTTTTTTTATGATTACCTACATGGACAATCTTCAGTTCTCTTCAATGTAAAGTATTGTAATTAGTATATAGTTAATTCAGGACTTCACCATACACTGTGCAAACTTTTTGTCGTTTCTAATGTGTTACTGACAGTTTTAAACGTTTATAATCTTATCTCTTCCACCTGTGACTTCTTTAATTCTGCAATTTTGCAAAATGCATAGCTGTGTATAAGTTCATGATTTTAATAGTAAAACTGTCCATTAGTGAGTAACAAAGAAGGAAAATTCTACTTGTATACAGTTTATATTTTAGCAAGAGGAAGAAAAAAAACAATATATATTATACATAGTAATACGGAATCAGAAATATTTCTTAAAATAAAATACAAGTCAAAAAGATTAAAGCTGGAGGGAAGAGCAATTTTGAAGCCAAGATAATAAATGATTCACTAAGATGATTACTGCACAGATGTTTAAGATTACATTATAAGAATATTTTAAAAGTATAACACATAAAATAAGTATATAACAATGAATCCTCTCCAATTACTAATTAATGAAGGTATCAGTAAAATAGGTTCATCAAAGGAAATATTACAGTATGGGATTGACAAATGATTTAGTAAAGGGCATTAGTCGAAGATTTGTCAGGTTAGATGCAGAACTGGTCAATGTCTCCAGGTTTATAGGTCATGTTTTCGACTATAGATGAAATACAATTTGTCTACTTCACTAAGTCCACTAAATCATTATTAGTCCTTAGTTAATAATCAGTGATGAACATTGAATCAAAGTACATTCCTAAAGAAAACCTTGTGTGCATTTTCATAGAAAAGTGTAAGTAAAAACAAAAATCTCTTTACCTTTGGCTTGATTTTTAAATGTTAATTGGATTTTTATAAGTCTTTAAGCCATGTGTATATTTTTGAAAAAAAATTTGCCACACTCAAAACACCTCTATTTTGAGTGTTTTTGAGTATAAAAACAAAATTATTAATATATATCAAAGTGTGGCACAAGTGTCTTTTGCCAGTGACAAAATGACTAAAAAAAGATATGAGATAATTTTGATCTGTATTTTTAAAAATTATGTAAAAATACTGAGCACAAATGTTACTTTTACCATAATTTTGGTCCAAATATGCTGAAATTTATTGCTACATATATTAGTGACTTTGTAATATTGAATTGAATGCATACTTTCTCCCATATTATTGACATCTTCGTTTTTGTTATCAATTTCTTTAGTTGCTTAGTTATAAATTTTTAATTTAATTCTCTTTGCTTTATTCTTTTTGCCTGAATTCTTTTTGCCTGAATTACCAACTAAATTCACTGATTTGTAAAGTCAAATTAAAAATCTCCATGTAGCTCCAAGACTTCATGGAGCTAGACCAAGTTTATATTCTATACAACTATATTCTGTAATTACCATTTAAAAATTAGTTGGAAGCAATCCACCACTGTTATTTGGAAATAATTTCCTTTAGTAGTAACAAAAATGTAATCTTCAGAGGATGATTATAGAACCAAACAACATTTTAATAAGTCAAAGTAGTGGAACTAGCATAGGCTCTGGAAAACTGCTGCCTTACTATGTTGATTCTTAAGAAATTAATTTTGTTTGATTATTATCATTGATATTTGTAATTTGGGATGCCATGTTCTGAAAACTACTAATACTAAGTCTTTCAATTTTCTATATTAAGGAGATGCAACTAGGTTGTTTATTTTTAAAGCATGTTTTATTTAAAATGCAATTAGTGCAGAAAAACACAAAGCATATACCCTATCATTCAGTTGATTACAAAAGAGGCTCATGAACTAATTTTACTATGTAAGTTTAAAATTTTCTGTTATAAAAATACTTTATTGAACATCATAAAAATTAAGTTTTTATTTCAAGATTTATTTACATATAATTAATGTTGTATTCTGTTCTATTTTATTTTTATAGTATCTTTAAGCACCATGATTACAAACATGTTTGTAGTTGGGTTTCAGTGAAAAAAAAGTATACCCCCTTCAGATAATAGCGTGATTTCACCTGGGAAATCCTCTTCCTCCCCCACAGGACACATGTGTCAGACACGTGTGTCAGAAAGGACACAATAGGAACCGACATGGGGCCTAAGGTCCTTGGGAAAGTGGATCAGTGAAGGATACACTGAGGTACAGGGAATTCAGGGAGATCAAGGGCCATGGTGCTCACGATTCTCAGATATCGGAGAAATCCTGATGGAGGTAAAGCTTTTGCCTTGCATACAGAAGGTCGGTGGTTCGAATCCCGGCATCCCATATGGTCCCCTGAGCTTGCCAGGAGGAATTTGTGAGCATAGAGCCAGGAGTAACCCCTGAGAGAGAGAGAGAGAGAGAGAGAGAGAGAGAGAGAGAGAGAGAGAGAGAGAGAGAGAGAGAGAGAGAGAGAGAGAGAGAGAGAGAGAGAGAGAGAGAAACAGAGACAGAGACAGAGACAGAGAGACAGACAGAGACAGACAGACAAGACAGAGACAGACAGACAGACAGACAGACAGACAGACAGACAGATAGACTTGACCAGAGATGGCACAGTGTCCAGAGATGGACACTTTTTTGTACATGGCTAGCTAGCCTGAGTTTGATCTCTGGCACCACATATTGTTCCCTAAGCTCAGAGTGAGCCCTGAGTACAGATCCCAAAAGTAAACAACAACAACAACAACAAAAATGTATACCCCCTTCACCAGTGCAACCTTCCCACCACTAATGCACCCCATCACCCTCCTCCCCTCTGCCCTGCCTATATTCAAGACAGGCATTCTAGTTCTCTCACTCACTATCATTGTAATAATAGTTGCTCTTGTAGTTATTTCTCCAACTGCACTGACCAATCTTTGTAGTAAGCTTCACATCATGGGCTGGTCCTTTCAAACCTCATCTCTATTGTCTCTGGATATTATTATCATACAGTCTTTTATTTTCTTTTTTTTTTTTAAATCCCACAGGTGAGTGAGACTATCCTGTATCTTTCTCCTTCTGACTTATTTCACTCAGCATAATAGTTTCCATGTCCATCAATGTATAGGAATATTTCATGACCTCATTTTTCCTGATAGCTGTATAGTAGTCCATTGTGTACATGTACTATAGTTTTCTTAGTCCTCATCTGTTGTCAGGCATCTGTGTTGTTTCCAGATTCTGGCTATGGTAAATAGCTCTACAATGAACATAGGCATGCAGAGGGCATTTTTGTATTGTATTTTTTGTTCCTAGGGTATATCATTGAAGAGGTATGGCTGGATCATAAGGGAGCTTAATTTTGAGGAAACTCCATATTATTTTCCAGAAAGGCTGGACTAGATGACTTTCCCACCAGCAGTGAATAAGAGTTCCTTTCTCCCCATATCCCCACCAGCACTGATTGTTCTTGTTCTTTGGGATGTGATGTATCTGTGGCAAAGAGATGGTACCTCATTGTTTTAATTTGCATTTCCCTGATGATTAGTGATGTGGAACATTTTTTATGTATATTTTGGCCATCTTTATTTCTTCTTTAGAGAAAGTGTCTATTCATTTTTCTTACCCATTTTTAAATTAACATATTTATTTAAACACCTTGATTACAAGCATGACTGTAATTGAGTTTTGGTCATGTAAAAATCACCCTCCATCACCAATGAAACATTTTCATCACCAATGTCCCAAATATCCTTCCTCCCCATTTTATGATGTGGTTAGATATTTTTTCTTGTTAAGTTCTGTCAGTACCTTGTCTATCTTAAATATTAGCCCCTTATGTGATGAATAATGAGTGAGTACTTTCTTTCATTCTGTGGGTGGCCTCTGTGTCTGAGTTACTATTTCTTTTGAGGTATAGAAGCTTCTCAGTTTTATGTAGTGTAGAAGGAGCTCTTTTTTTTTTTTTTTTTTTGTGGTTTTTGGGTCACACCCGGCAGTGCTCAGGGGTTACTCCTGGCTCCATGCTCAGAAATTGCTCCTGGCAGGCACGGGGACCATATGGGATGCTGGGATTCGAACCGATGACCTCTTGCATGAAAGGCAAACGCCTTACCTCCATGCTATCTCTCCAGCCCCAGAAGGAGCTCTATTTTATATAACTGAAACCCAACAACAAATATGTTTGTAATAATGCTGCTTAAATAAATATATTATTTTAAAAAGAATACTAGACATTAATAAAATATTAGGATGAAAATAACAAAAGTAAACAGATTTTAAATTCATTTGAAAGACTTGCTTTCTTGGTCACATTCAATAAATAACTTAAGTGTAAAGATGTGTATAAAATTTTTCGTAAGTACTAGTACAAGTGGCAGCATATTCATTTTACACTACATTTAATTTTTAACCTAGAAGCTTAAAAAGTTGTGTTTAAATAATTGAAGGAGGGAGAATGAGAGAGAAGGAGAAAGAGAAGGGCAGAGGGTTAAAGTTTACTGATCTAAGGCACAAATAAAATTTTTATGAATTTGCCTTATAAGTAAGCTTTGATTCAATGGTTCAAATAATTTGAAAATCAGCATTCATTTTCATTTCTTGATTTTATATTTAAGCTTCTTCCCCTTTATAAAAAAAGATTCTAACAGCCTCATGTTTCAGATATTTTTGCCATAATTTCTGGAGAGCCAACTTCAATCTTTCTTAGACTCCAGTATTCACATTCAATTTAATTCAAATTTACTTTAATTTACTATTTGAATAAATCTTTGTGCTCATAATATAGAACTAGTTATTAGATTCAACCACTCAAGATTCTTTTTCAATTTGACCTAGAGTCAATCCTTCATAAAGCACAAGTATAATGATAGTAACATGGCTATTTTTCCAAAGAAATAATCTGTGGTTATCTATCTCATAGAAGGTTAGTGAATGTTGGTAAATGGTACATTAAATCAGAAACTGAAGAGTTAATGAGAATTTTTTTGGGGGGTGAGGAATGTAAGTCATAGGTTTGAATGAACTGGAGACACTGATTCAAATTGTTGCCCTTAAATTATGTTATCAAAAGCCTGCCAAACAAAGGAGTTCTTTAAAAGATTATCATAGAGTCATCAAGAAAAATCTCTTCTGATCTGAGTGATCAGTTAAGTCTTCAAAAGTCAGAATATCTGTGGGTTTGTGACAGTTAAAATGTACATTCCATCTTTGTGTAGATGTATTGAACTTCTCTTCAATGGTGCCCCAGCTCCATTTAAGGGACCTTTTTATAATGATTACAAACTTAGATTTTCTGGTTTATAAGAATCAATATATGACACTACCATTAAGAGTTCCTTTTGAGGGCCCGGAGAGATAGCACAGCAGTGTTTGCCTTGCAAACAGCAGATCCAGGACCAAAGGTGGTTGGTTCGAATCCCGGTGTCCCACATGGTCCCCCGTGCCTACCAGGAGCTATTTCTGAGCAGACAGCCAGGAGTAACCCCTGAGCATAGCCTGGTGTGGCCCAAAAACCAAAAAAAAAAAAAAAAAAAAAAAAGAGTTCCTTTTGAAAAGTTAATGCCTAAGCAAATAACCAAAATAAACATAAATAAATAAAATAAACATAACCAAAATAAACATTCAACATGTGAGTTCCAAGAATTTAATTGAATCATAGTGAATATACATTATGTTCCAAGTACTTAATATTTAAAGATACAATAATAAGCCCTTATTTATCAGTTTTATGATTATTTACATACAATGAAATTTTCACTTTCTTAAATTCTACTTTATTCTTTTATATAATAAGGGCATTGAATTAAAGCTGCTTCTCTCTTACCCCTATTTAAGCTCATGCAGACTACTAATACTATAATACTGCTGCTAATTTCTAGTATCCTGCTGTTTTTTTTATATATATATAAATAATATACGTTGATGTGGTTTTCTCCACTTTAAAAGATTTTAGGCTTTTTTTTGTTTGTTTGTTTTTTGTTTTTTTTTTGGGGGGGGCACACCCATTTGACGCTCAGGGGTTACTCCTGGCTAGGTGCTCAGAAATCACCACAAGCTTGGGGGGACCATATGGGACACTGGGGGATCGAACCACAGTCCGTCCTATGGTAGCCCTTGCAAGCCAGACACCTTACCTCTAGCGCCACCTCTCCAGCCCCAAAATTTTACGTTTTGACTAAATTTGTGTATGAGAATATTTGATAGTATAGGTGACTCAATATAAAAAATGAGAAGACATTTCAGGCCTAATATTGTGATCTTCCTTGAGCACAGAGCCAGGAGGAAGCTGTGACCACTACTGAACATGATCAAACACCTTAGATCCCCCAAATATCCCATAAAATTAAATTTTCTTTCTGGTTTTCTTGTGCTTTCTGTGAAAATTTTCTTCACTAATGCTACGATTCTACTATATTTTGTTCTATAAACCACATGTATTCTCATTCCGAACAACAAGTGCTCACTATTATACATATAAATATATGTATTATACAGTAAAATACATATAAAATTCTATATAGCATTTACATAATATGTATAGTAGAAATTGATACTTAACAAATATTCATGGGGAAAATTGTTTTGATAACCTTAAAGATTCTTTAAACAAGCCCTCATAATCCTTTAAAATATAATGAGTCTCTGTTTAAAACTAAATTGAGTGCATATTTAATAATGCTTACTATATACTTCTCCAATGTGAGAGCTTCTGCTTTGGCCATAATAATACTAATTAGTTAATACAACAATACTAGAACTTCTGTTATGGTCATTTCCATTTTATACCATTTTTCATTGCAAGTTTAGTTGCCCACATAAAGCTAAATGTTTAAAATAATCCTCTCAGAACCATATCACATAGTTTTATTAAATAATCAATTGTAACCTGACAAAGTCATGGTATATTGGAAATGCTTTCACATGATAACCAATGTTAGCAATTTTTAAAGAACAATTTTTTAAATATTTTAAATGGTGAGGCTACCCTTGCACATGTAGAGCAATAAGGCCATGCTTTGTTTCTATGTGGTAATTTGCAGTATCAATTGTGTTTATATGACTGTGATTCTATGGACTTGCAATTAATTTTGAAACACTGGCTCAGTACACAAAATGAAAGATGTTATTTTACTTGCAAAAACAATACAATATATGTAAAATAAATAAGGAAAGAATATTTGCTGGATTTCTGCATATTAGAGAATGAATGGAGAAGTGATTGATTTTTCCCCTTTGGCATTTGTTTGTTGTACTTCATGTTTCTGAAACGTGCAAAGGGATTTGGATATAAAATTTAAAATAATTTTGAATAAGGAACTTACTTCATTGGTTTGAGCAATTGATTTCCAATATTTAGTACTTTCCTATGGAAATATTCTTCTTGACAAAATGCAGAGTCAAGCAAAATCCATGTTGTGTTATACACAAGACATTTATGTTCTTAATAGCATATTTGAATGATAAATATTGAACAATTCAGTGCAGTGCAGTCTTACCTTTTTAAATCTAAACAAGTTGCCCCTCGAGGTGGCCAGTATTTGTGTGAATGTCTTTTTGTTTGTTTGTTTTTGGCCGTTAAGAACATTTTACAGGATCAGTTTTGGAATGTTTTGATCAGTTCATAAAGAGTATTTTAAGAATATACTGAAATATTTAGAAACAAGCTCAGAAGAAGTGAGAAAAAGCCTTGTAAAGAAAGTGAAATATTGCCAGGGGCAAGCAGAAATGCTGATAAATTACAAAATCTCCCCAATAAAAAATAAAACCTGATAAGTTAATCATATCTAAGTATAAACAGTATCTCTAGCTTTTTTCAGAGGTTGTTTGTGCAAACCAACTGTTGCACAAATAACCAGGGTCATGTTCAGAAGACTATGATACAATATGTATGTCTCAGTATATACATAAATGATCATGTATCAGAGTCATTCAATATCTAGTCTCATATTTCTGTTGGCCAGAGATATTTTTATTTATTTATTTTTAAAAAATATGTTCAGAAGTACAGGAACCCTTTAAATGTGGTATTTACTAGACACAGCTGTGAGCTCTGTAGATTCCAGAGCATTTGCAAAAGATTTTTTCTGAACAATCAGAAATCCTTATCATTGGAGAATCAATCACACTAGAACAAGCCAAAAAACACATGGAAAAATAGTAAATATAATGTGGCTGTTTTGTAGTTAGTGACAGTGGGCCACATTATTTGTTCACAAATTTAAGCCTGTCAAGTAGATCACATATATTATATGTGGAAATAATTAGTTTGGGTTTGGAGAAAAATTTTTTTTTGACTTTGGACCACCAGCCTCGCTCAAGGCTTAGTCCTAGATAGATGTTTAGGGATCACTTCTGATAGAGATTCTGGGATTGTATGTAGCACTGGGGATCTAGTTAAAGTTGGATATGTTCAGAGCAAATAAATACCTTAACTCCTGTACTATTTCATACTATATCTTTAGTCTTGGAAATAATTTTTAACAAAGAAAAATATAGTAAATGTTCTGTTTTAAAAAAGAATTAGGAATTAGTACCTTTATTATTATGGTTCATTGTGTTAGATTAATTATCTTTGGTTATTTCTACATTTCAATTTTAAGCATCTTCCTAGTAATACGTCAGTGATAGAATCATGCAGTTGAAACTTTCCTGGAGCCCCAAATAGAATAATTTGGTTCTCAATACCTTGATTTTTAGTTCTGATAATTGACTTATGGTTTTAATTATGTCTTTTCATCTGTATTTTATTTCTTCCATACCCAATAAATTCTGTACCTTGACATATTTATAATTTTTTGTAAATTCCAGAGGTCACATGTCTTGGTCATACGGCCTTGTATAACTGATGGCTAAACACCTAAAACTTGCACTGCACACCCAACTATTCCCAGTGCACACTGTCTTCTGGGAGGCTAGTGCTTCTCAACTTATGTCCTACATCATACTTACATGAAAGGCTTGTTCAAACAAATTTCTGGTTACAGTTCCAGAGCTTCAGATGTAGTAAGCCAAATAAGGCTTGAGAATTTTCATTTTTTTTTACAAGTTTCCAGTTAATACTGAAGTTGCTTTACTAACTTGAGAGCCATTTTTTTAAAGATAACTCCTTTATTTAAGGACACATGGCTATTACTTCCATCTTGTCTTTCATTTTATTTCTTGAACCTTCATGAATAAAAAGCTATATGTGTCATTCATTCAACTAACTTATTTATTGTATTTTGAGTTCTTACTCTTGTTCCAAGTGTTACAGAGACTTTATATAATTTATTTTAATACATAAAGAATTTAAAATATTATCCTTCATTTATAATTTGATATATGGAAATTCTATTTCAAAACAGAAACTTTGTTATGGTTACAATAAATGAGAGAAACATGATTCCAAGTTAGACTGATTTAAATAAGAATCTATTAGAAAAATTGTACTCATATACTTATAAAATAAAAAAAATTTAAACAGATTATGACAAATCCTATTTTATCATTCAAATGGTTCTTAACTTATATATGTTGTGCTGAAAAGTGAGTTTTTTATAAATGTAATAACTGAGCAGGGGAAGAAGAAAAATGTGGGAAGGACTATAGAGTCTGTGATATAGAAAGTGCATCCAACTAAATAAAATATTAGTTGAGAGTACCTTCAGATGCATACATTTTTTTCTAGTCATGATCCAAGGACAGTGTAATCTATCTACAAGAATAATTCTTGTAATTATGTCAAAGTGAACCTATTTATTCAATATTGAGTAACTTGCATTTACTAAGTATAATGTAGTTATATTTGTAGCTAATGTGGTCTTATCATTTTAGAATAAGTTTTCCCTCTAAATTAAATTGGTATTTTACTTCCAACATACTCAAAACACATGTCAGAAATGTTCACTGAACCCTATTGTGCAGCATAAATATACTCTCCATTTTTATATAAAGAAGATGAAGTGGAACTAAGAAACATACAAGGAGATGCCTACTAAGAGTTTTTAGGATTTAATCCAAAGTATATAGCAAAATTAGATAACTAAATTGAAAATATTGGTGTTAAGTTTTCTTGAGTATTATTTTAAAATGTCCAAAAGTGAATTTATATTTGCAACATGTACTTTCTCTACTGGCCTCTGTTGCATTTTATTACCTCATATGGGTGACTGAGAAGAATCAATAAGCATTTAAATGATAATTGTGATAATACTAATTGAATATTTCTTATGAGTCTTTGATTGAATAACATTTAACTACTATACTTTCTGGGTAAATATCAAATTTAGTTGAATACAGTTCATTGGATTTGCTCCAGTTCTAAATAACTCAGAAGACGGGTAATTAATGTCTTTGTTTTTGATAAGATCAAGTATTCACAACAACTTTTTTTTTAAATGGAAATACCAGAATATCGGGCCAATTTGAACTTATTGGGATGTACATGTAAAAAGAAAATAAACTTTGCAAAATTGATTGTTAATTCATAGTAGGTCAATTAGCTATTCAAGTTCAAATTGAAAATAAAAATATAATGGATATAATATACAGAAAAATTTAAAGTTTAGATTAAAAGAAAATATAGAACAATTTTCAGAGTGCATTACATCACTATTGTCCTCTACGTCCTTTGAGTAGTTGAAGTGAATATACACAATTCCTTTCTAAAACCATGATGGTTTTACAAAGCAATGGTGAGTTATCTTCAAACTATGTCTTATATGACTTATAAATGAAAATGCAAGAATTGGAGAGATAGTACAGCAGGAAAGGTGACATATGTGGCCAAACCAACTGGAATCCTTCCAAGAGTGATCTCTGAGCACAGAGTGAGAAGTTAACACTGAGTACTGCAAGGTGTGGACAAAAAGAAAACAAAAACAAGATAAATGCTTTTCTCTTTTTTACACACATTTGTGCTATTCAAACAAATCCTTTTTTACACAGCAAGAATGCCTTTATTTAAGAAATAATTGTAAAGGTTTAATACAAAAATATAGATAGGTATATTGAACTCTGATTCAATTATACAACATAACTAAAAGAATATTTTTTATGTAGTTATAAAAAATTCATGCAGTTCTGAAATATTTAACTATAAATTCTTTCATAAAAGAATGTATCATGGGACATTCTTTAGATTTTTTTTGTCTGTGTTTGCTTCACTGAGAATTGAACCCAGGACTTCTCACAGAATGCTGTCCTTCATAAATGATGCATTTTTAAGTAGCAGTTTACAATAAAATTGTCTCATTATTATAAAATGATGGCTGATGATGGATTATTGATACCATTAATAAACTCATAAAATGAAAAAACAAGATAGTTGGTTGTAAAACATAAATTGTATATCCAGCTAACCCACTTTCATATCTGGCACTTAATGGTCTTTTTAGCATTACCAGGAACAGCCTAAGTGCATCTTGGAGACCTCTCAGCTTTGTCAAGTTGGATACTGCATAACTGCAGAGTAAAAGCTGTATCCCCAACTGCTCTTCTTACTGAACTGCTGTCCTTCTTGGTAGATGATTTCTTGAAAGAACTAAGAGATCTCTTAAAACACCTCTTTGGTGACCACACTTCAAAAACCAGAAAAAAATCATACTATTTTTTTTATCAGAATAAATAAAAATCTTTCAAGCAATCACTTCACATTTATGAATTGAAGACTTGGAATAATAAAAGACAATGCAAAGAAAAGCCATTCAATTAACTTTTTATAAATATTCAAACAGGAAAAAACTCTCTGACCTTCACCAAACATTTCAGAAGATGAAAAGTTTTGTGTATGCTAAATTCTTATGAAGCTGTTATGGGGAACCATTAAGAAATTCTAGATGTGTAACAGCTTATTAATATGAATCTCCTTTTATCGCTTTAGCTCTCTGCCCCTCTCATTCTCTTGCTGTCATTAAGTTTTATTTATTTCTTTTGCTTACCACAAGAGTCAGTTATTCTCACACACATATGTGAAGTAGAAGTTTGACTTCAAGTTGTCAGCAGAATTAAACTTTCATGGAATCTTAGGAGGGACACTGTGTTTAACTGTTCTAGATGCCTTTGGGTACTGGTATTTCTTGGTGTTCCCTGCCTTGCAGTAAAGTCTATAATCTTTATCTTAGGTCACCTTTATACCCTCTGAGTCTCTGATCTTCAACATGTGTGTTTTATAAAGATATTTGTCATAAGATTTAGAGCTCATCTGAATAATCCAGTGTGAAGCTCTTCATCTCAAATTCTTAACCACCTCTTCAAAGATCTTTTCCTCTTTAGAGAATATTCATAAGTCTTGGAAATTTGGATAGGAGATTAACATTAGTTTATAGCATTCTGTCATTCACTGCTTTTGAGTTGGGGAACATGCAAGTTCAGCTTATAATTAAATAACTAGAAATTTAATACCTATACACATTTTTTTCTGAAATAGCAGGGTTTAGAATTGTTTGGGAATTTAAGTTTCAGAACTTTTGCAAGGAAAAGGGAACAATTGCATAGATAGATAGATAGATAGATAGATAGATAGATAGATAGATAGATAGATAGATAGATAGATAGATAGATAGATAGATGATAGATTGTAGTAGTTGCCATAAACAAAGAAATTATACAGTAGTTCTCACTACTGCAATTCTCACACCTTCCTCTCTGTGTCTATCCACAAATTATTACAAAATCAGATCAAGGCCCATATCACAAGACCAAGATTAGATAAAGATCAGCATTGTTGTGAGAAATAGGGCAGCAGTAGGGTGTTCGCCTTGCATGCAGCTGAAACAGGATGGACCTGGGTTCTATCCCAAGAATTCCATATGGTCTCCCGAGCCAGGAGAGATTTCTGAGCGAATAACCAGAGTAACCTTGAGCTTCACCTGGTGTGACCCAAAAACAAAACAAAAAATAAAAAAAGAAAGAAAGAAGACAAAGGAAGAAAGAAAAAGAAAGAAAGAGAAAAAAAGAAGAAAAAGAAAGAAGAAAGTAGATGAGAAAGAAAGAAAGAAAGAAAGAAAGAAAAAAGAAAGAAAGAAAGAAAGGAAAAGAAAGAAGAAAGAAAGAAAGAAAGAAAGAAAGAAAGAAAGAAAGAAAGAGAAAGAAAGAAAGAAAGAAAGAAAGAAAGAAAGAAAGAAAGAAAGAAAGAAAGAAAGAAAGAAAGAAAGAAAGAAAGAAAGAAAGAAAGAAAGAAAGAAAAGAAAGAAAGGAAGGAAGAAAGAAAGAAAGGAAGAAAGAAAGAAAGAAAGAAAGAAAGAAAGAAAGAAAGAAAAAGAAAGAAAGAAAGAAAGAAGAAAGAAAGAAAGAAAGAAAGAAAGAAAGAAAGAAAGTAGGAAAAAGAAGAAAGAGATTGGCATTGTTCTATTAACAGCAAGCTGATATCAAGAAAGCAATACCTTCCTCAGACATGCAATCAACCAATCTTTAATAAAGGGGCAAGAAATCCAAAATGGAGCAAGGAAAGCCTCTTTATCAAGTGATGTTGTCACAACTTGTTAGCCAATTGCAAAAAACGCAAACTCAGACCCCCATCTATCACCATGCACAAACGTCATATGCAACTTGATTAAAAAAACTTGGTATCAGGCCTGAAACCATAAAGTATATAGAACAACACTTAGGTAAAACACTCCATGACATTGAAAATAAAGGCATATTCAAAGAGGAAACAGAACTCTCCAAACAAGTGTAAGCAGAAATAGATGGGAATATATTAAGCTGAGAAGCTTTTGCACCTCAAAAGAAATAGTGCCTAGGATATAAAAGCCACCCACAGAATTGGAGAAACTAATCACCCAACACCGATCAGACAAGGGGCTAATATCTAAAATATACAAGCTACTGACAGAACTTAACAAGAAAAAATAATTTAACCCATCAAAAAATGAGAAGAAATGAACAGACACTTCCTCAAAGAAGAAATATAAATGGCCAAAAGACACATGAAAAAATGCTCCACATCAGTAATTATCAGTGAGACACAAATCAAAACAACAATGAGACTGGCATACATCACAAAGAATAAGAATAATCAAAGCTGATGGGGATAGTGGAGAGAAAGTAACTCTTATTCACTGCTGGTTGGAATACCGACTTGTCCAACCTTTATAGAAAACACTATGGAAATTCCTCAAAAAACTGGAAATTGAGCTCCCATATGATCCAGCTCACCACTCCTAGGGATATACAAGGAACAGAAAAATACAATACAAAAATATCTTTCTCACACCTATATTCATTGCAGTGCTATTTACAATAGTCAGATTCTGGAAACAACCAAGATTCCCTTCAACAGATGAATGGCTATTTTTGTTTATTTTTTGGGCCACACCCTGTGTCGCTCAGGGGTTACTCCTGGCTATGCATTCAGAAATTGCTCCTGGCTTGGTGTAACCATATGGGACGCCAGGGGAATCTAACTGCTGTTCGGTCTAGGCTAAAGAAATGTGGTACATATACACAATGGAATATTATACAGCCATTAGGAGAGACGAAGTCATGAAATTTTTTTAAATGTGGAAATACATGGAATCTATTAGGCTGATTGAAATAAGTCAGAGGGAGAGAGATAAACACAGAATAGTCTCACTCATCTATGAATTTTAAGAAAAATTAAGGACATTATTGTAATATTGCCCAGAAACAATAAAAATAAGAGCCAGAAGGACCAGCTCACACTATAAAGTTCACCACAAAGAGTAGTGAGTGCAGTTAGGTAAATAACTACACTAACAACTATCATGACTATCTTAATGAGTGAGAGAAGTAAAATGCCTGTCTTGAATACAGGCAGGGGTTGGAAAGGAGGGATGGGTGGCATCGGTGGTGGAAATGTTGCACTGGTGAAAGAGTGTGTTCTGTTTATGACTGAAACCCAACTACAATCATGCTTGTTATCATGGTGCTTGAATAAAGATTTTATATATAAAAATAAATAAAACATACAAAACCCACACACAAAAAGAAAGTGATACCACCAGAAGTTAATAATAGTTACATCATTTCTTAAATGTCTAACAATTTAACTCATTTTATTTTAAACTAATTTGGCTATTATAAATAGAACATATATTCTATCTGAATGTTAGAAAATCAGTAGCTACTGAATATTTTCTTCTCTCTAGATCAAAGGTCCAGAAGGATAGATTTAGTAGCATAGGTAATTTAATGCTGAACTCCTGGGTAAATATTTAGGACACTGTAAATCATAATAATAGTTCTTCTAACCATTATTTTTCTATTTGAAGGAAGGTTATAGAGCAAACCTGGTGGTTTTCAGGTGTTACTTCTGGCTCCATAATCAAGAATCATACCTACTAGAGCTTAGGAAATCATATGTTGTTTCAAGTATTGAACTAAGGTCATTGTTATGGAAAACAAGGATCATTTTTGTTTGTTTTTATTTTGTTTTCTTTTGGTTTTTTTTTTGAGCCACACCCGATGACACTCAGGGGTTTTTCTTGGCTATGCCCTCAGAAATTGCTCCTGACTTGGGGGACCATGGGATGCTTGGGGTCTGTCCTAGGATAGTGTGGGCAAGCAGATACCTTACTACTTGTGCCATCACTCCCGCCCAGAAAGGCAAGAATCTTATTCCCTATATTATCTCTCTGATATTCATGGCATTTAATTTTAATAAACTGCTTTTTAATTTTATATACATGTATGTATTTTACATGATTATAGCTACATTAATTAGGGTTTGTAAAAAATCTCAAAGATGATCGTATTAGTTTGTTTAAGACTACAAATTATATGTGAAGCATAAATTGAAACATTATCTACCTGGTTTCTAGAAGAAAAGCAAGTTTCTATCTGTATTGATTTGGAAGTTTTAGTTCTGGAAAGAAATTTCATTACAATGTGCTTTGTAATGGTCTTTTGGATTCTGCTTTGCATTACTATGAATTATAAATTCAATGCCAAATTTATTGGCTTATTATTGATAGTGTTAATATGAACAATAATTGGAAACTTTTAAAAAAAAGACAGATATTAAATTTATTTTTTTTTGTTTTTTCGGGCCACACCTGTTTGATGCTCAGGGGTTACTCCTGGCTAAGCACTCAGAAATTGCCCCTGGCTTAGGGAGACCATATGGGACACTGGGGGATCAAACCACGGTCCTTGGCTTGCAAGGCAGATACCTTACCTCTAGCACCACCTCGCCGGCTCCAAGAAATTAAATTTCTTAATTAGAGGGTGACCCTAAAGATTTTATTTTATTTCTGTAAAGACCCATTACTACATTTCTCTTGGCAGCATTGTTCAACCAGTAGGCAAATAAATATGTCTTACTATCTACAATGAAAATTCTCAATCATTGAATAAAATCTATTGATTTAATTAGAATATAAGATAGCTACTTACTTGTTGGAGGAGACAACCTGTTTTGGGGTGTAGCTCCAGCATTACTCCCAACTCTGCTTGAGAGTCACTCCCAGTGGTGCTCCATGAAATAATTGACACTTGGGGTTTTACCTCAGTCCCCTCTTAGGCAAACACTCAGCTTTAAAGTAATGTCTCCACCATCAAATGCAATCTATCTTTAAGAGCTATAGGCCAACAAGGGAAAGAATAACCAGAGCAGTAGCTTGATTAGAAAAAAAAAATGAGGAAGGCAATGGATTATGTGGAGGATTAAAAGTCAAATCTAGACAGTTTAGGGAAAAGCTTCAATGGTAGAGCACATACCTAGCATGTGGAAATTACAGTAATCATTACCCCCTCCCCCAGTATTGCCAGATGTAGCCTTCTCTCCATAGCACTGAACCTTTTGGGCCTGCATGGCTGGAAATAATATGTATAGTAAGTAACTGCAGAAAATGAGTTTATGAGCTTGGGCAGTGAGACATTAAGAGCCTTTTGGCTTGTGCGATTCTGTAAACTGAGATGAGTCAGAACTGCGGAGGGAGTGCTTTCCTGATTTCCTCAAGAATGTGCATGGATGCTGGTTCAGAGAGCAAAAACAAACTGGACAGTGAAATCAAATGTGTCTACAGGTTCCAATGAAATGTTTAAAGTAGAGAGATAAAAAAAAAAAAAACAGGCCAAGGAGCCAGAGAGAAAGAGAGAGAGAAAGAGAGAAAGCGTTATCAGTAGGGCATTTGCCTTGCACAGGGCATATTCTATATAGTCACGAGGCAACCACCAGGAGTGATTCTTGAGTAAATTCAGAAGTAAACCTTGAGCAATGCTGGGTGGGGCCCTTAAGAGAAAAAAAGGTTAAGAGCCCATATTTTTTTCTTCTTTGACTTGTCATCTTGTCAGTAGTAGATTAGATGCTTGCTCAAGGAAAAGGGAGCTTTGATTCAGAGCTCATTACCTATGTGTAATTTGGATTTGAGATAGAAAAGAGTGAAGAATAAAATCAAATGCCTTTATCCACTTGATTTGTCTTTTACAACAAAATGAGTTTGAATTTACATAGTAATTCCAGAAAAATTGGTATTAGTATCCAAATACTGCCTGTGATCTGTCAAGCCATTAACTTATTCTAAAGTATATCTATCATAGGATGTTGTGAGGATTTATTTTCAGCTTCTAGTCATTTAAGTTAAAATTTTTAACATTTTTTAGGAGGCATGACCTATATAGCACAGCAGGAAGGGTATTTTCCTTGTACACTCAGCATCTCATCAGGCAGCCCCGAGCCTTCCATGAGTGATTTAATTTGGTGGGGTTGGGCCACACTGGGTGACACTCAGGGGTTACTCCTGGCTATGTGCTCAGAAATCTCTTGGGTGTGGCCCCAAAAGAAATAACAAAAAACCACAAAAATTAACTTTTGTATTTTCATAAATAAATCTAATCTATTATATCCACTGTCCAATTTCATATCCTTGAATTATACAAATATTAAGCTTTGATTCCAAGATATTTTTTCACCTTTGTGAAGTTAGAATGAATGAGTTTTTTTCTGACCACCTAGATATATTTTATTTAGCACAATCCATCAGAGACATCTGTAAGTTTATTTCTACATATTCCTTCAAGAAAGCTGGACTTATGATTGTGTTTTGTTTATTGATTTTAACATCTTTTTGAAAAATTTTTCCCAAGCCAGAAATAATTTATCTGTCACTCAGATTTTATAAGATTATTTTTTCTTTATAATAGTGTACACGTTTTCCAACTATCCCAAAAGCTATAGATTTATAAAAGTTTTATTTACTACTGTCTTACAGTTTCAAACAGATTTTTCTTATAATCATTATTATGTTATAAATATTGTGTAAGATGTGGTTCAAGATAAGCCAAAAGTGCCAAGTAAATAACTAAATGTATTAATATGGTATGTATTTTTTCATTTTTTCTTTATTTAAACGTCTTGATTACAAATATGATTGTGATTAGGTTTCAGTCATGTAAAGAACACCCCCCTTCACCAGTGAAACATTCCCACCACCAATGTCCAAAATCTCCCTCCATCCCACCCCACCCCCATCTGTACTCTAGACAGGCTTTCCAGTTCCATCATTTATTCATATGATTATGGTAGTTCTCAGTGTAGTTATTTCTATAACTGCACTCACCACTCTTTGTGGTGAGCTTCGTGAAGTGAGCTGGAAGTTCCAGCCCTCCTCTCATTGTCTCTTAGGATTGTTGCAAAGATGACTTTTATTTTTCTCAAAACCCATAGATGAGTGAGACTATTCTGCGTCTCTCTCTCCCTTTGACTTATTTCACTCAGCATGATAGACTCCATGTACATCCATGTATAGGAAAATTTCATGACATCATCTCTCCTGACGGCTGCACAATATTCCATTGTTTATATGTACCACAGTTCCTTTAGCCATTCGTCTGTTGAAGGGCATCTTGGTTGTTTCCAGAGCCTGGCTATTGTGAATAGTGCTGCAATAAATATAGGTGTGAAGAAGGGGTTTTTGTGTTGTAGTCTTGTTTTCTTAGGGTATATCCCTAGGAGTGGAATAGCTGGGTCGAATGGGAGCTCAATTTTCAGATTTTGGAGGAATATCCATATTGCTTTTCATAGAGGTTGGACTAGATGGAATTTCCACCAGCAGTGGATAAGAGTTCCTTTCTGTCCACATCCCCGCCAGCACGATTGTTCTCATTCTTTGTGATGTGTGCCAATCTCTGTGGTGTGAGATGGTATCTCATCATTGTTTTGATTTGCATCTCCCTGATAATCAGTGATGATGAGCATTTTTTCATGTGCCTTTTGGCCATTTATATTTCTTTTTTTTTTTATCAAAGTATCTGTTCATTTCTTCTCCCCATTTTTTTTGTGGTTTTTGGCTCACACCCGGCAGTGCTCAGGAGTTATTCCTGGCTCCAGCCTCAGAAATTGCTCCTGGCAGGCACGGGGGACCATATGGGATGTCGGGATTCGAACCGATGACCTCCTGCATGAAAAGAAAATGCCTTACCTCCATGCTATCTCTCCGACCCCTTCTCCCCATTTTTTGATGGGATTAGATGTTTTTTTATTGTAAAGTTCTGTCAGTGCCCTGTATATTTTGGATATTAGCCCTTTATCTGATGGGTATTGGGTGAATAGTTTCTCCCACACAGTGGGTGGCTCTTGTATCCTGGGCACTATTTCCTTTGAGGTGCAGAAGCTTCTCAGTTTAATGTATTCCCATCTGTTTAATATGGTATGTATTAATATGGTATTAATATGATGCAATAATATGCTTATATTTATAGAAGTCTGGAAATGGTATTAAAATGCCACAAGTTATTATTTATTTGGGTGCCAAAGAAAGTCTGATTATACCATATCTAGGGCCTGAAATAAATCTAGCTCAAATGTGTATATGGAAAGCGCATTATCCATTGCACTATCTTTTTAACCATAACAGATTTTGGTAAAATAAGTATCTTCGATGAGTGTTTTTTATTACTATAGCACATATGTTGGCATATACAGGTGAGCCTGATTTTCAAAATAAGAATGAATGAGGCTTAAAAACTAGTTATGATGGTCCTAATATTTAACATATATGCAGAGTTTTTGTAGAAGTTTTTTTGAATCCATATACATCAGATGCTCATAACTATTATAACAAGTATTGTATTTCCTGGTATTTTAGTCTTCAGATTTCCTAGGAACTAATATAGTGTAACTTTGTTTGCTTTTAAAATAAAACAGAATATGAAAATTTTTTCAAACAACTAGGGAAACCAAATTTTTTCTTAATATACCTTTATCATTTTTATGTGCTAATCTTTTCAGAGGTTCTCCCAATATTCCTAAAACTATAGATTCCACTTTGAATATACTCAAGAGAGAAATTTAATTTGTGTGAGATTATTGTTCAGAGAAGGGCTGCTAGGAAGGCCAGCATGAGGGAGGAAAGCTGGGCCACAACCCCAAGGACTACCGCAGCTCTATTGTAGCAACTCAGGATCCAGTTTCAGATCCTCTATTCAAGGCACATTTTTACCCTTTTGAATTACCTCCTAAATTTCTTTATCTTTTCTTTATTTAAGTATCCTTATTATAAAATTGTTTATTGTTGGGTTTCATTCATAACATGTACACCATCCGTTACCAGTGACTCCTTCCTGTCACTGATGTCTCCCATCTCCATCCCTCACAGCCTCCTGTCTCTAGGGCAGGCATTTTGTTTCACTCCCTCATTCTCTCTCTTCTTTATGGCACTGTGGTTTACATTAGTATTCATTGGGGCTGTCTTGCATTTCACTTTCTTCCTTTCTTGCCTCAAGTTCTTGTCCAGAGTGATCAGTTCCATCTATCATCTATAAAATTATAAAAATAAATAAAATATAGAGAGCATAGCATAACACTTTAAGTATTAACTTTTTATTTCTAGTATAGCTGCTTTCTGATATAAGTATATTTGTAAGTTTGTATTATTTTTTATTAAAATATTACTTTAAATGTTATAGACTCAATGTGACTTTTTAATTAAAAATGTAAGAATGGCTTTAATGCCACTACATAGTTCTTAGTTTCAAGTAGTGTCAAACCCTGTTAGCAATAAGAAATGACTGCATACAAAATGACTGACTTAATGCTTAATAGAAGAGCACAATAACAACTATGAAATTTAGTTACTTTTATCACTAGTTTTGGTATTATTTTAGCCACTTCAAATTTCTTAGAATTGTTAAAAGTGTTAGCAATTTGTGAAAATGCCATCATGATAATGCACCCAGCTTTTTTCCTGTTACAGTTTATAACATAGAAAATTTATTTTGCTATTGCTGATTACCAAGTAAAATATATTCAGAGACTGTTTCTGAGTAAAAGCCTGGATCATTATATTTTTCCTGAATATTTAATTATTTTTATAAAGACAATAATGAATGAGTGTATTACATTTAAGTTTAAACTTAAAAGAAATTTTAGTCAAGTGCATGTCCACATGAATGAGTGGTGTAATTTTCTTTTACATAAAATGTCTAGATAATTTTACTTCAGGAAATCTTATAAGAATACACTATGTTCTCTTAATTATTTGATGTGTCATTCTCAAAGAATAGCCATTCAACAATGGCTATTAGCAATTTTTTGGAGAAGTTACTTCTTCCCATCTTTTTCTTATATCCATTTTAATAGCTAAATTGTAAACATAACCTAATTAGAATTCTTACTATATACATAATGCTTTAAAAACATAGCTCCCAACCTCCAAAACTAGAACTTGAAGAAACATGGATCTGGAAGCACATTCGATGCAGGAAATAATCCAAACAGTGAAAGGATACAATAACAGGTTCAGGAATTCCAACACTTAAGCCTTCTTTTCCTAAGAAGGAAAGGAGCCTAGTAGAAAGAAGACCAAAATAATGAGCCTTTTCCTTTCTGAAAACCAGGCCTTTATTAGCAAGAACCAGACCACACTCTAGAGTGGAGAAGGAATATCAAGTAGGGAAGGATCCAGTAATCCTATCACCAGATCACACTCTAGTGTGGAGTATGAATACTGATTAGGGTAGGACCAGTAATCCAACATATATTTATTTCCGTGAGTGAGGTCAGTGGTGAGAGATGGTACCATGCCTTAGTCTCCTACTCCTATCATTTGCCTAAACTTGTCATATTATTTCACATAGCAACTCTTACTGTGGATGCTATAAAACATTTCACTTGGTCTTTGTTGACTGGAGAAAATTGACTTTAACCAACCCTTCCTGAAGCCAGCAACACTGGGCTTACTATAGAAGTACTGTCAGCTTGATAAAATGATAAAGTGGTAAAGTAATAAAATAATCTTTTTGTGATTTTGATTTTGGGCTACCAGAAGGTTATTTCTGGCTCTGCACTCAGTAACCATTCCTGGTGGTACTTGGGAAACTACCTGGAATTCTGGGAGTTGAAATTGGGTCAGCTGGGGTAAGGTGAGGTAAGGCGCTAGAGGTAAGGTGTCTGCCTTGCAAGCGCTAGCCAAGGAAGGACTGCAGTTCGATTCCCCAGGCGTCCCATATGGTCCCCCCAAACCAGGGGCAATTTCTGAGCACTTAGCCAGGAGTAACCCCTGAGCATCAAATGGGTGTGGCTAAAAAAAAAAAAGAAATTGGGTCAGCTTTGATCAAGGCAAATGATTTACTCTCTGTGCTATTTAGCCTCAGTAAAATGATTTCTAATGTCATCATTAAAGATAAATAAATTAAAATTAAACATATATAAATTAAACACATATTAATTAAATAGAGCAGTGGGAACATGAGTTGTCTGCTAGTATCATTCTCCTAACTGCCTGGTATTTAGTAGTGACTCTATAATAAAATCAGCATTGAATCTTTAATAATTCATTACTTTCAGTACCCATGGGAAGTGCCTGCTCTAACCTTAAACTGTTTCATTCCAATCTCCAGTATAGTCTTCTGATCTGTGATTTACATGACCTACTTTCAACAAAAATATTTTACATTTATTTTAAGAATGATTATTTTTATAAAATCTCAATGGACTTTGTGCATGTCTGAAACTGAGCTACAAGTGACATTACACAAGCATTAAAAACATGAAGAATGGAATCATTTTCAAAATATTCTTATTTTCCAAGTCTAAACACGAATATAATATCAAGATGTATTAAGGATACCTTGTTGAATGTAATAGGAAAAAAAGATTTGACATGATAATTGCATTTCAAGACTAGAATTACTGATTAAATGAAATGCATTTTTTCATAAGCCCATGTGAACTATATTAGAGTCCTAGAATAGCATGTTTTATAATTGCAATGTGCTGACTTTTATTGACTCTTTAATTTTCAGTAGAATAAAAAAGTGGTAAGTAGAATATACATTGTATTAATATAGAGAAAGATGCTTCCAATTTTATAAATATATCTGCGATTCTTTCCAATTATTTTATGAACAATTTTGCGCTGTGTTATTATGTTACATTCTAATTAATCTTGTACTATAAACTTGGTGGGAATATACAAAATTACATTTTTAATAGCTTATTTTATTATTCAATTTTAGGAAGATAAATTTACATATACTTACACTCGATCTTTGCTGAGAACACTCTATTATATTTTGATATACGTAGGTTTCCCTAGTTCCATTGCAATTGTAAGTTTTGTTACTCTTTATTTCGTGCTTTTTTCTCTAGAATCCTTAAAATGTTATATTTTGCTAATTTGCTTTATAGTTTAGGCATTGTGTATGTGTGTGAACCTTTTATTTTGCTTTTATCTTGTCTGATCACTAACCTCTTGAGTCTCTGGTTGGTTGTATTATATTAGCTTTAGAAAATTTAGACATGTTCTCTTTGTATTTATTTATGTTTTTAATTTTGGCATCATGATTTGCATAGTCATTCATAGATGAGTTTCAGGCATACCATTTTTTAACACTTATTCCATTACCAGTGTGGACTTCTTCCCACCAATCATCCCCTTTTTGCTCCCACCCCACCCTTTTTCCTGACAGACACATTTTAAAATTTGGTTATTATAGTTTTACCTCATGTTTTAAGCTTTGTTGTTTCTATGGTTTAGATTATATATATATTTACGTTAAGCATTTTCTCTACTAATGTGTCTGTGTCTATGACAATGTTTCCTGACTCTGTTACACTCTATTTTTCATATCATGTTTATCCCCATTCGATGTTGTTCATTGAATTTTTTTCTATCGCCCAAGAAGCAAGATAATCTGGCATTTCTTCAGAGAAGCCTTGCTTTCCATTGTTCTCTTGTTCTAAATACCAGAGTTTATTCAACATTTGTCCTTCTTCTAACTTACTTTGCTCAACTAATATCCTACAGTTCCATCCAAGTTGTGGCAAATTGCATTATTTCACCCTTCCTTGCAGCTGTCATATATATATATATATATATATATATATATACATACATATGTACTGTACATATACTTATATATATAAAAACTGCATTATTTTAAAGATATTTTGTGCATTATAAGGATATATGCATTAATAGTAATGTAAATATGAAATGTGTATATTTTGATTACAGTATTTTATATTTTATCATAGACTGGATGTTTATTTTTTGTTGTTTTATTTTATATACCTTTGTAGATGAGCTTTTCTGTGAATTTAACTTGTAGGACGTAGATTCATCTGTTCTATCAATTCTTGAAAATATATTTTATTTCTGTTACCATGTTTTTATTTCCAGCACTCTAATTTGATTCTCTTATATATTTTTTATATTTCTGCTAGCTTCCCTTTTTCTGTACCCATTATTTTAATAAAATTATTAATTATAAGTGGTTTTTAATTATCTTTTAGTTTCATAAAATTTATTATGCCCTCATATGGGGTTGTCTAACCAAATGTGGGGACAACCTAAAATTTGGGAACAATGATTTCTGAACCCACAATATAGCAACAATATAAATTTTTTACTTTGGACGTACTTGCCCATATTACTTTTCCTGGGTGCAAAGAGTAAAAACATTGAAGAAGTTTAGCACTAGGGCCAGACAGAGCAAATAGCACAGAGATTAGAGCCTTCGTGTTGTGCCCTGCTGACATGGGTTTCATCTCCTGCATCCCATAAGGGCTATTGAGTATGCTGGAGTGATTTCTGAGTGCAGAGCCAGGGGTAATCCCTGAGCGCAATTGGATGTGGCCCAAAAAAAGGAGGAGGAAAAAGAGGAGGAAGAATAAAAGGAGGGGGAAGGAGAAGAAGGAAGAAGGAGGGGAAGGAGAAGAAGGAAGAAGAAGAAGAAGAAGAAGAAGAAGAAGAAGAAGAAGAAGAAGAAGAAGAAGAAGAAGAAGAAGAAGAAGAAGAAGAAGAAGAAGAAGAAGAAGAGGAGGAGGAGTAAGAGGAAGAAGGAGAAGAGGAGGAGGAGGAAGAAGGAGAAGAGGAGGAGGAGGAAGAGGAAGAAGGAGAAGAGGAAGAAGAGAAAAGAAGAAGAAAAGAAGAAGAGGAAGAGGAGGAGGAAGAGGAAGAAGATGATGATTTTTGAAGATTTACTAAACCTCTGTTATGGACCAGAGAACTTCAAGGGTACAAATGCCTGTCCTTGTTCTGTTCACATTAGGAGAGTATCATGTTGCAGTGTTTCTTGGAAGGGACCTTCTCAGTGGCCTTACCATATTGGTATCAGTATGATTTTTGGCGATTCATATTTAAATGTGCTTTGATTAACATAAATAATAGCCAAAGTCTCATCTAAAAGCCATTTAAATTAGGCAAGAGTAAAAACTCTGGTAGTACTATTCATTCTGGAACAAAAATCTTTTGCATCCTTAAAATCTGACAAATTAGGCAGGTTACATGCTTTAAAATACAGTGGTATGACAGGCCTATGAATGGCATTTTCATTACCAAAGGAAAAACTTGAAAAGAAGCAAGAGTTAACAGATCCCAAGCAAATCTAACTTGGCAGGCAAATTTATTTGATCTTAAAGATGAAAAATAATAGCATCTGATTTGATATTCCAAACTTTCAGACCCAGTGGGGCCACAGTCCCAATTCTATAACTCTCTGGGTTAGGTCCCATTCTCACAGCTCCAGGCTGAATCTTTTGAAACTGAGATGATACCTGTTCTTTCCTTTGGAATTCTAATACTTCTCTAATAATCTCTGAATGATGTGTTGATATCATTCTTCCCTTGACTTCAAGATGCTTTACAGGATTAAGATTCTTGTGTGCACTTGGCCTAGACAATGCATAACTCTCAGTATGATTCCCTACAAACCCCCACATTATTAGAATAGTGTATGCTGGCAATCAAACAACTTTATGATTAGATCCCATAAGGCATGAGCAATCTAACAGTCTTCATTGCTTTATTTATCTCCAACTTCTTCTTTCTAACCTGTTTAAACTCATAATCTTTGCAACATTTATAAACTAATCACGCACTTGGTGTTCTCTCATGAATAAGGGCAAACTGAACATTTGCAAATCTATAAGTAATAGTTCCATTGATCTAACAATTCCTTCCTCAATCCATTTCTCTCTTCACACACTTTTCCTTTAGGCCAGACACTCTTCTAACATTTTATTAAAAAAAAAAAACAAAAACAAAAAAACTCCTCAAGTTAAATAGCCCATCTCATTATTCACACTTTCTACTTCTACGAAACACTAAAACATAAACACAACTTAGCCAACGTTGTTTTTTTCACTTTATAATAATAATCACCTTTGTGAAAATTTGACATTTTAAAAATTATCCAAGGAACTATTACACAAAAAATAAATTTATTACCTGTCACATTAAACTGGGCCAAGACCTTTGGAATTGGGCAGAGCCATTGTTCAATGAAGCTACCAAATAAACAATAGTTCCAGATTTTGGGCTTTAAGCCAAAAATCAAAATCAATACCATTTCCATCTTTTCTAAGGAATTGGTAACTGATCATATATTAAGTATAGATTAAACTGATGAGTACTAATCAATTCTTATCTTGATCGCTTTGTGCTTATCCTCTCATCTGCCCTTAACTTTATCCATTATTGAGCACATTTTAGGTTTTCTGCTTGAATTTACATACCTATAAATTCAATTTTTGAGTCCCAAAATAGATTCACTTTTTTTTTGTTTTATAATTTTTTCAGGCTAATATACCATGTAGTCTCCAATGTTATCTGCCACATTTATTTGTGATAACAATGCCCATATTTATATAAAACTGTTCATGATTATTTATTTTCCATAATAAGATAAAAGCTTTCTCTCTGGATCTCCTTTTTTCTTTCTCAATTATTTTTAAATTTTAAATGTACACATTTATTTTCAGTGTCTATCAAAAAGCTCCCTAAGTTTTAATATCATAAATTCCAAAGCTAATATTATTAAATCTTATTGAATGACATGAGATCATGTTCCAATTGATATTATCATCATGCCTTGATGATGAAGACACATGAAAACTTTCAAGATACTACATATGATAACTCAACTTTATTTGGATTTAGAGATTTTTTTGCCATTTATAATACATTATTCCAGACTGATGTAATTTCATACTAAGCTTGACAGCCTTATTTTGTCATAGAGTCCTCTCAGATTAATGCTATTCTTTATGTACCTGATTATGATTATTCAATTATATAGACAAATTCATAATACAGTGAGGTTATGCAACCAGGGAGAAGAGTGACTGAAAATTTTGAATAGCAAGTCAACTTAATACTTTAGGCCTGGTTCTAAAAGCTAGTTTTAGAATCCCATCACAAAAGCTATGTTGCATCACACAAGTTATTTTTGCCCATGGTGTTCAATTAATATTATACTAGACTTTTCCAGCATACCAAAGAGTCCTTTGGGAGCAAGTTAGAGGTTGAAGCTAGATGCATTTGCTCTTTTAGGACCCTAAGGGTTTGTACTTTGATGTTCATAGAATTAGACACTCTACTAACCTCTCTCCCAGACTATTTGAGAGTCCTGGCTTCCCACAAAATGTGGTATGGCAACAGCATTGGGAATGACAGGCCCTGGTAATGTGAACTACTGGGATGAAATAGAAAACATCCTTTGAACTCTAGGATTAGTCTGCTGTACTTTGAGCTGTTCTAAGTTTATCTAAAACCATATATTTTGTAGAACTGTATTTTTCACCACACATTCAGTTACTGTTTTGAGAAATTGCTATCACCAATGTACTGAGGCACTATAGCTTGAACTCCTTTCTTCTCTTTCCATGGAATATATCAAATAATGCAATTCATTTATATGCAGTTTGAGTCAAATTCTCTTTGTGTTTTTATGATGGCATAATAATGATTAGGAACACTCCCACAGCAGACATGAACATTATCATAAGAAAAGTTTCAATGAATGATTTCGGATTATGCTTTAAATGTGCACAAAAATAATTTTGGAAAGCTATATTATTTACTTAATAGTTCATTCTTAGGTAATTTGAAAATATAGAATGAATATATATTAGCATCAACCATAGAAACATTTTGATAGAGCTAAATTGATCATAAGCTTGATATATTAGGATATGCAATTGCATTTCTAATACATTATGTCTAAATAGTAATGAAGATAAGGACATAAAATGGCATCAAAGCATTAAAGATGTACAGTATTCAATTCTACATGATTATATGCGTGCTTTCTTTTCATTTTATGATACATCTTGATCAATTTTATGACCTAGAGAAAGCATTAAAAAAGCTATGGATGTATTCAGATCCCAGTAACAATAGCCATATATAGTTCCAAATTAGAAAACAGAAGAAAAATGTACTTTAACTTTGTGAAGCATTTGACTTCATAGTGAAAAATTATATAGTATATATTATATATAAATATATGTTATATAATTATACATTACATATTGTATATTTATATATATAAATTTAATAAAAATTAAATATTTTAAATATTATTAAATCGCAACTAAACGGATCTTCTGGAGACATAAATTAAGATTAAATTTTTTTCTTTGAGAAAATAAAATGAATATTTATATTCTCACATCATATTTGAGCTTTTAATTTTTCTCTATGATAAATTATGTCATTACACATCTAGTTAGATATCACTGAACTGCATGCAAAATTTTATAATTGGAAACTGGTGCACAGAAAATTCCAGATATTGATAGACTTATTTGATGAGTTTAACACCTATTTTAAGAAATATTAATACCAATCTAACTAAGAAATTTAAAGGAGATACTCATTTAAAATTCATTTTTTGACTTTAGCCTGATATTAAAGTCACAGAAAGATAGTTAAAAAACATGAAAATTCCAGGCCAGTATAGTTGCTATAAACATACATGTAAAATGGGTTTAGCTACAAAATATTAAAACAAATTGTATCATTAAAGCATGATCACTAATAATCAAATCAAAGTTACCTCTTGAAAATGGCATTGCATCAGTATATATACATTGTTAAATTTGAGACCCCTAAAAACAGACTGCTAATAATGAGTTATCAAATCAGTTGATGCAAAAATATTAGAGAAAATTTAATATCCTTTCTTTACAAAACACTCTATAAATTAAATATGAAATGAATGTACTTCAAAATAGTAAAATCAATCTGTCTTAAATAATACTTGGTAGAAAATAATATAAATGCATTATATCTAAGAACAAGGACAAGATAAAAACTTTTATTCAGCATAGTGTTAAAGTCCTAATCAGAATACTTAAGCAAAGAAAATTATACAAAATCAATCAATGCAGAAAAGAGGAGTAAAATTATCTGCACGTGTGATGAATTCAAAGATGATATTGTTAGAATGTTTAAACTGTCCAAAGTCATCTACTCATTCAGTGTTAGCTCTATCAAAAATCCAATGGTGATGGTCTCACAGAATATAAAGAACTCTAAAAATTTTTATATTACCATATATATCCTAAATGATCAAAGTAATTTTGAGAAAGAAAAATTTGTTTGAAGCAACATAAATAAGCAGTACTAACATAAAAAATAATACCTTGTGCAAAACAATCAGCACAATCTCCTGATTAATGATAGGCAACCTATAACATAGAGAAGAATGTTAGAAAATTACATATATGATAGGCATTAATATCCAAAATATATAAGAAGCTCATATAATTGTGTCAAAAAGATAAAGAAATTATTTTAAAATGGATTACAGGCTGGAGAGACATATTGCAGGAAAGTGTTTGCCTTGCACATGGTCAACTTATGTTCAATTCCTTTCACTGCATATAATTACCCAAGCACTACCAGGAATGATCCCTGAAGGCAAAGCCAGAAAGAAGACTTGAACACCATTAGGTATGTCCTTGAACTAAAACAAATTGAAGGTTTTTCATCACTACATGCCAGGAAAATTCTAGTCAGGACCACAATATAGTATAACATCTCTTGTCTGCTCAAGTGATAGATCTCACTCGTACATTATTTCTGGGAATGAAAATTAATATAGCCATATTGAAAAGCAATATGAGGGGCAGAAGCAATAGCAGTGGGTAGGGTGTTTGCCTTGCATGTGGCCAACTAGGGGTTTGATACCTGCATCCTATATAGTCAGCTGAGCCTGTCAAGAATGATTTGTGAATGCAGAGTCAGATGTAACTCTCGAGTGCCACTGGGTGTGGCCCAAACACCAGAAAGAGACAGAGAGAAGAAAAGAAAAAAATAAGAAAAGAAATTATAAAAAAGCAATATGAATGTATCTCAAAAGTTCAAAAAAAATAGATTGCATGTCCCATAATGTCACTTCTCTGTATATAAGGGGAAAAAAAAGAGAAAATCCTGTCTGGAGGGGCTGGAGCAGTGGCGCTAACAGTAGGGTGTTTGCCTTGCATGCACTAACCTAGGACAGACAGTGGTTCTATCCTCCAGTGTTCCATATGGTCCCCTAAGCCAGAAGTGATTTCTAAGCTCATAGCCTGGAGTAACCCCTGAGCATCCCAGGTGTGGCCCAAAAATCAAAAAAAGAACAAATAAAATAAAGAGAGAAGGAAGGAAGGAAGGAAGGAAGGAAGGAAGGAAGGAAGGAAGGAAGGAAGGAAGGAAGGAAGGAAGGAAGGAAGGAAGGAAGGAAGGAAGAAGGAAGAAAGAAAGAAAGAAAGAAAGAAAGAAAGAAAGAAAGAAAGAAAGAAAGAAAGAAAGAAAGAAAGAAAGAAAGAAAGAAAGAAAGAAAGAAAGAAAGAAAGAAAGAAAGAAAGAAAGAAAGAAAGAAAGAAAGAAAGAAAGAAAGAAAGAAAAGAAAGAAAGAAAAGAAAGAAAGGAAGAAGAAAGGAAGGAAGGAAGGAAGAGGAAAGAAAGAAAGAAGAAAGAAAAGAAAGAAAAGAAAGAAAGAAAGAAAGAAAGAAAGAAAGAAAGAAAGAAGAGAAAGAAAGAAAGAAAGAAAGAAAGAAAGAAGAAAGAAAGAAAGAAAGAAAGAAAGAAAGAAAGAAAGAAAGAAAGAAAGAAAGAAAGAAAGAAAGAAAGAAAGAAAGAAAGAAAGAAAGAAAGAAAGAAAGAAAGAAAGAAAGAAAGAAAGAAAGAAAGAAAGAAAAAGAAGAAAGAAAATCATGTCTGGAAGAGGGAAGTGAGATCTGCACTTTGGTATTCACTGCAGTACAGTAGTCAACATATGGAAACAATGTGTTCGTCATGCAATAAAGAGATACACAGGGGAATATTGTACAGTGGTTAGGTTATTAAATAAGACTGACCTTAGATTGTTCTTTTGATCTTTGTTGGTCTGATTATGTGTCCAAAGATAAAGAAACTATATCTGAACTAGCAAGGCTGCAGCTAGAAATATAAGGTTTCCTTGTGCTTTGTACTTGGTTCTCCATCAGGTTAACCAAGAATATATGGAAGAAGTTTCTACATATCTGATTGAAGTTTCCATATCTCAAATAGAGCATGAATAAAGATAAACAGGCAATCAGATCAACGCTTTTCAAGTCTAAGCCATTTGTTCTATAAAGATAAACAGGCAATCAGATCAACGCTTTTCAAGTCTAAGCCATTTGTTCTATTGTGCCAGAATTGGTATCAGAGTAGACTCAGAGTTCAAGTGGAAGGTATTTAAAAGTTTATCAGGTGATGTGTATTTAGGAGAAGGGAGTGGTTGATATCCTGAGGCAATAATCTGAAAATAATGATTGCAGTAAAATATTTGCTAGTGGAATTAACTGGAAAGAATACAAACAGCCCGTTGGATGTTGACAATATATTTTCCCATGATCAGACTTCGTTTTGTTGCTTGTAATGTTTCCTTGGTAAAATTTTATTGAACTGTATTTCACTGAACTTACTTGTATATATACCAGCACTTAATTCTCCACTTAAAAAATCTATAGCATAGCATTTTAATTTAAATTTACATTTATGCATAATATAATAATGCCAAAGGAATATGTGAGTAAAGATATATAATATTTAAAAATACCTTTAAAATTCAAAATATATATGAGTAAGGATATAAATTAGAAACCGTCAATGTTCCTGTAGGCCTTTTTATTAAATGAGATACATAATCTAAATTGGATGAATTTTGTTTAGGAGACAGATTACCTCTGTTTCTTAGTTTTAATATGTTGTCATATGACTAACCAGCACAGAAGAGGAATTTCTTACATATGTGTACTAAATAAGTTATATATGATTAGCCATATTTACATAATTATGATCCCAGATTGTGACATTTCAACACTTATCATTATAAAAGACATCACCATAGAGTTAATGAGAAAATATGAAAATACAGAAATTGATAAAAAAAAAACTACTCACAACAGCATGGATCAATTTAAGAAACATAGCACTGGGGCCAGAGCTATGGCACAGCGGTAGGGGGTTTGACTTGCACGTGGTTGACCCAGGATGGACCGTGGTTCTATCCCCTGGCATCCCATATGGTCCCCCAAGACAGGAGCGATTTATGAGTGCATAGCCAAGAGTAACCCCTGTGCGTCCCGGGTGTGGCCCAAAAATAAAAAGAATAAAAATAAAAAGCATAGCACTGAATCAAAACTGAGGTTCACTAGAATATATTTTGTGCTGATTTAACTTATATGAAGTTTAAAAGCCAACGATATGAAACCAAATTCATGTAACTGCTGATGGAGTAGAATTGAAGAAATCTACAAATACTTTTACTGTTCCTGTCAGTAACACTCACTGTTACCTTTGGCATGGGACTTTATTATTAATAAGGGAAACTAGAGGATCTCTGGTAAGACCATGATATTGATTCATTTATATTGATTCAGTTTTATATTGAGATAAATTATTAAAATTTATATTTTAACTTTTTCACTATTATCTATGTGTGGATTTCCTAGGTGTAGTTATTTCATGATTAATAAAATTAAGTTGGACTTGAGGGGATGATGATAATTTTTTTGAATGCAGCTAATCCGAGAACATCAAGGATATTGATAATATTTTTTCGATCTGTATATACCAAGAATATTTTATTCCTTTTTTATGGTTTTTGGGTCACACCTGACAGCACTCAGGGGTTACTCTTGGCTCTACGCTCAGAAATAACTCCTGGCAGGCTTGAGGGACCATATGGGATACCAGGATTCGAACCACAGTCCTTCTGCATGAAAGGCAAACACCCTACCTCCATGCTATCTTCCTGGCCCCTATTCTTTTTATTTTGAATCAAAATCTTTCTTAGGAAAACTAACAAACATACAATTCATAAAGTATATGTGTTAAACACTGTAATAAGCTATTTTTTTAAGATTTAGTCATGTATCTGTGGATTAAAGTGTATTTTTCTACAAAATGGTGCAAGAATTCTGCAATTCAGTGGAAGTGTTTAATATAATCCAATCATTTAATTGATATGCAAGTTAAATAATTATAATGATACATATGCAAATGCAATTACGAATGCTCATAAATGCAGATAAGTATAACTTCCCACTTGATAAATATTTCAGTAATTCTGTAACAAGGGAAACATTTTCTTCAGAATGAGTGCTATTGCATATTATGACATTTATTCAAACTTAAAATAACTCTGTTGGGACAGGTGCAATAGTATAGCATGTAGAGCATTTTTCTTGCATGTAGTCACCGGGGTTTGATCCCCATGTCCTGATATGAGAATCCCCAGAATCCTTACAAAAGTGATCTGTGAGGGCAGTACCAGAAATAAGCCCTGAGCACTGCTGAGTGTGACAAAAATCAATCAAAAAAGGTATCTAATATAAATATATGAGATTTTCTGGAGTTAATATCCTGCCAGAATTATCATTATAAGAGATGAGTAGTAAAAATTGTAAAGAATTAAATAAATTTTCACTAGATCATAAAGTTATTCATACAACTCTTATCTTTTTTGGGGGGGGGTTGGTTTTTTGGGCCACACCCGTTTGACGCTCAGGGGTTACTCCTGGCTAAGCACTCAGAAACTGGTCCTGGCTTGGGGGGACCATATGGGATGCCAGGGGATTGAACCGCAGTCCTTCCTTGGCTAGAGCTTGCAAGGCAGACACCTTACCTCTAGCGCCACCTCACTGCCCCCCAACTCTTACCTTAACTGTGAACCTGTTAGAGAATTCAGATGCTTACCTCTTTCTCTCCTAAGCTTACCTCATTCATTTTAATCAATTAATTTCAAATTGATTGTCACTTTTCTATTGTTTTTGCTACACATTCTAACTAACCAGCCCTCTTATTTTTTACTTCTATACTTCATCCCTCTTTCTAATTTATTCACTTCTTATTTTCTATGATTTCTATTTTTAAACTCATCCCTATGTGTCTGTCAGCTTTCTAATTTTTTTTTGATGTATGTGTATGTGGTATGTGCGCATGTGTGCTATCTTATTTTTAAAACTTAAGGCATCTGGATTAATTTTCATGCTCCTGAATTTTACATAAATCTCTTTTGGTCCAGAAATTTTGCCCAAGTTAAAAGAGTTCATGCATTTCCAGTGCAAAGTCTGGTTCTAATTTCTGACACTGAATGGGTCCTCTCACCCACTTTATCCTCAGCACCACTAGGGTGACTGGGCTTCTCTCCAACCCCTTTTGCCAGATACATACTGGAGCAAATTAAAGGTAGTATATTATATTTGATACACATAAATAATTTTGCTTAAAAGATGCATATTTTATCTTTTGTCCCCAACATCTTGGGGATAATAATAATAATAATAATAATAATAATAATAAACAACTAGATTAAAGTCTTGTCTATTACTCACTAACATAATACAATTTCAAAAAAAAAAGCAGTGAAATTCCTATGTAAAACAATCTTTACTAAATCTCTATGTCAAAACATCTATTGTATACAAATGCTTTACAAATGATCTTTGAATGAGATATGCACTATTAAGACCATAAAAAAACCAATATCTAATGGTGACCATTTTCCAATGAAATTTTAGATGCCACATATAAGGCAAAGTAATGTCTTTAGTTCAGTGATTTTAAAAGCATATTTTAGGGGCCGGGAAGGTGGCGCTACAGGTTAGGTGTCTGCCTTGCAAGCGGATGGACCGCGGTTCGATCCCCTGGTGTCCCATATGGTTCCCCAAGCCAGGGGTGATTTCTGAGCACATAGCCAGGAGTAACCCCTGAGCGTCAAACGGGTGTGGCCCAAAAACCAAAAAAAAAGCATATTTTAATTTTTATCATAAAAGCTTTTATTTTACAAAGCATCAAATGGACATTGTAGTGCAGTTAAATTTTCTAAAAACATGTGGAATGAAAGGAAAATCATTGATCAGACAACTATTAATATTACTGCAGTACTTTTTGTTTTGACAAATAAACTTGAAAAAGAACAACCTATAGTTTCTACACTAATACTGATTAATTTGTTCTACCAGTAAGAGAACCAAGAAAGCAACAATTAAACTGTCATGCAATTATTTATCATTAAAATAAATGAAGTTGAAAAAGATGTATCTTATGTTTGATGCTCTAGAGAAAATTACTTAAATGGTTAAATATCAATTAAAATAGCAAAGCATGAGTTAAACAAGGTTATTTTATAAGGAAGAAATTGCAGACTTGATTTCCTTTTGTGACAGAATGAGTAATGAATGGCTCCCCAGGAAGGATTTCCTACAAAGATCACAGAATTTCTTGCTGACTAATATTTTTCTAAAAGTCTAGCAACATTTTTATACTGTCTAAATGTTAAAACAAAAAGAGTTAAATGAGTTAAAAATTAAAAATTAGTTAAAAGTTAAAAATTAGTTAAAAGGTAAGCTGACTTATAGCCATGATGTACATGTGTGTGTGTTCATATACAAATAATTAACACAAGCAAATAGAAAACGAATAAGTATATTTGAAATAGATAGTAGCAAAGATTTCTCAGGAGTTATTCTTACCAAAAAAGGATAAGATAAAATCTCAACATTTAACTTCTTTGAGCTGGAATAAGCAGTGTGGCTCTTTCTAGAAGAAATTCTCAAATTTTGTTTTAGTTAAATGTTATGTTCACCAAGAATATTTGACTTTTCAGACAGATAATTTACAGGAAAATATATTTTCTGCAGATAATGCAATGTTTAGGCCTTAATGAAATAGCCATTTATCTATATGTATGCATGTATGTGCATTTATCAAATATGGAGATAATTCATATTATTTAATTAATTCTGGACAATACACAATTGACTTTTAGGGGGAAAGAGATTGTTTCCCCGAAAAAATATTCTATAATTAAATCTTCATCAGAGCATAATATTAAAGTATTAAACCTCATCAAATAATCTGAGTGACAATTTTTCTACCCCTTGGTCTACCCTAAACAACAATATAGCTACTTCTGTGTATTCTATTATTTATATTTAATTCCTTTTTTATTATCATTATTTTTAATTGGTTATAGTTTATGCAGTGTTGTTATGATAGTGTTAATATTTATGATACTGAGATCCTGGTTCCGGCTCTCTCTCAATCCTCTCTTGAGCTGGAGGCTAGCTCTAGCTGGCATGGGGTTGGGGGAGACCCCATGTGGAAAGCCTTCTCCCTAACTTGGGTGTGCTGGGAGCCTTGACAGGCTACCAGCCTTCCCCTCTTCTGCCCCTGGCTCCAGGCCTTCTGGGGTGGCAGCCCAGGCGGCCAGAAATGGTTGGTCCTAACTTGGGGTTTGCTGAGATTTGCTCGGTTGCGCTGTTTGTCACTGGCAATTTCTGACCACTCTGCATATGGAAAACCCTGCCCCCCTGCGCACTGCTTGTATTAAGAGTATTCCTTATCTTTATGTTATGTTTTGCGTATCCAGAATGTCCATTTTGTATTCTGCCCTTTCCCACACCCCTTCAAAGCTCATTTTTACTCCTGAACTCTCTCACCCGCCCCAAACATCACTAACCCACATTACTCTTTTTTAACTTCAGTATTGCACAATCCTAATCACAGACCAAAGCCATGCATTGTGTGTAACAACCCCGAACTGTTTCAAAAGACATAAAATGGACACATATGTCTTTAGAATTTTCTGTGTTTTTCCCTGATAACTATGTCTTACTAAATATTCTCTTATACAGTGACGATTCTAACCACTTTTTATCTTCTCTTTATGAGCTGTTCAACAAGGAATTTTGGTGAAAGAGTCCCCCAGTTTAATGCTTATGATTGAACCATGTCATGGGGATTATTGGACTTGTTCTTATGCTCCCCATATGCACCAATAACGCCACGTGGCATTGCTCCTTTTTTGCATAGGCATATTAAAATGAGAAAATACTATACATACAAATAAGATCCTATCTAATAGAGATTGGAATACACAAATCTTGTAGTGCAAAGGGACCTTACACCCTGAATATTGACATAATGACCTGGCACAGGGCTCAGAAGAAAGGGCATTTTCCATTCACCCCTGAACCAGGGAAGACATCCACGAAACATCCAAGTTTGTCTATAACATCACCTTGAAGCAATCCTCTACCAGGGAAGACCCTACCACTGCTCAGACATCTACCTGCTCAAAAGAGACTTCCCTTAACACTGAGAGGACTTAACAACAACGACCTGTTTACAGGACAGGGCTTCCTGCATTGCCCTTTAATGGTGAGGTGAAATGAGAGGACGCTCCACATCCTGACTTCAATGTAGGATACGCAGATTCCAGGATCTTTAATATAGAAACATGATACCAACAACTGAGACTGAGTGAAAAGTGTGTTGGCACTACGGACAATGTCTTGGATTGGACGATCTAACTTGCCTGGAGCCTAGAGTTGGTCTTATGCCAGGAAACTTCAGGGGTAGGGTGTCTTTGTATTTAGGCCAACGTTATTCCTTTCCATGCCTCTCATATTTTGGTGGGCCTATACAAACAACAATTGCCACTCTAACACCGTTTTTAATGTGCTCCTTTGACTCTAATAGTCTATGGAGCTGGTTGAATGCAGACATGGAGACTGCATTTGTATCTATGTATTTGTATCTATCTTTTTAATATTTTTTCTTTAATAAAACATTTTGATCAAACTAGAAAAAAAAACACTAAAAATTTGAGGTTAACTTAAGCTAATATGCATGTACATGGAAATGTAAAAATACTATGCCTCTAATGTTTAAGGAGTTATGTAAGTTTTATGGCTTTAGATTGCCTTGTGTGCTGTTAAGAAATATTATAATGTGCTACAATCTGGGGACTCGAGGGACAAAGTAACTGTATATGGATTCTGTTTTATTTATCTTAATGTTCTTTGGCTGAAAGTTCAAAGTTAAGATAACAGCAAGGGGACTTCTTCTGAGAATTATGTTATGGGTGATTGTCCATCCACTGTAACTTTACCTTGTCCTCTTTCTTTGCATCTTTGTTCTCATAATTAAAAATAAAAAAGATAAAAAATATGACAAATATATTCTTAGATTTCTGAAAATTAAAGAAAAAGTTAATGTCTTTAACCAAACCACTTTCCTACATTCAGATGGAAATATATAATGATGACAATATATAATGTTTAATATCCATATCTATGTATCCCCTAAGTTATAATATGTATGTATCAATATATCTGTCATCTACTCAGTTATTAAAACTGCTAAGAGGATAAAGGAAAAAATATTCATGATACTGTTGTACAAAGTTAAAATGTTCAAAGTACCCAGGACTACACAGATACTCACACACATATATGTATGTGCAATGAATATTATGCAGCAGCAAGTATGATGAATTCATGTAATTTGCTACAACAGAAATGTAACTAAGAGGCGTACGATTGAGTAAAAAGATCATCTGGAATATTTGAACAATGACTATTTATTGTATTGCCAATTAACAATCAGTGTGGGGAGAGAGAATAGGAATGAAAATCAGACCAGAGGTGATCTAGTGATCTGGTTAGAACATCAGCAGTCTGTTCTCAGATATCTCTCAGGATACTATTTCCTACCACTTTCTGTATTGTTTTCACATACTGTTTGCAATGTCCATCTTGGAAAGATTTCTCTTGGAAAACAATTGTAATGAAGTTCATTTAATCTATGTTTACTTTTTATTTATGCCATCATCATACCTGAACCAATATGAACTTTTTCCTATTTAATTTTCTCCTATTATTTTTAAAGTTTTATATTTTATATTTTGCATTTTTATATGTTGTATTTATTAAAAACTCTATCTCTGCTTCATTGTATCATTTTACATCTGTATCAGGACTGGCTAAACTTCCCTTGGTGGATGTTAACTGCTTTTCAGTCTTCAGTTCAAGTTTTCACTTTCAGGCATTGTGGAGGCTGTTACATAATATTTCAATCCTCCCCCTGAGTCGAAATAATCTTCCTTTGCCATTCAAGGCATACTTCTGCAACCCACACTTCTCTAGGCCTGCTTTGGGCTTTACCTTGTTTGAAGGAATATGAGTTCTTCCTAAATCAAACACTGAGATTTAGCACAACAGGAAAAAAAAAATACAGGACTTTTGGACCAACTCAGGGTACTTTTGAAGCATCTTATAGATTGCTGTCTTTGTGAATCTATGGCTTTAGTATTAATTTATAGTGTATTGAAAATTATTTCTCTTGGTAGCCAATCAATTTATTTCCTACTATTTCATATATATTGATAGAAGAGTATTAATTCATGAACTTCCCTTTATTCCTAAACTAAAGATAGTTGGTTGACTTCTTTCTATAGTATCCAACGTGATATCACTATTTATAAATCAAGAAGTATTATTAATAGACAAAGAATTTTTGTACATGAGAATACTTCGACTATATTTTCAGAAAATTAAAGATTCTGGATGAAATAAAACTATCTTGATACATTTATTTCTAAGGCAATATTCCTTCTTGCTTTATTATTTATTGTTTATTCTGCTATTGTCAGAGCTACTTTCAAGAATATGGTGATATTCTAAAGTCTCCTGGTACCACTATTAACTTATTTGGGTAAAATTATGTTAAAAAAAAAGGAACTTTAATTCTCCATCACACACCAAAGTACTCATAATCCTTTTAATCTTTAAAACCTCGGGAGCTCAAAATTACATTTCATGGTTTTACATTCTTATAAAAACAAGAATTTTGCATATTATTCTTGAGTTTAACATGAAAGAAATGAGAGGATTTATTTTCTACTTCATATTTTGTAGTCTCTTCTAATTACTCATGATTATTCATTATGGTCCATTTAAATATGTCTACAAGGAGAAAACTTCCTTAAATGCAATTTAAACATTTTATGGATTTATTTAATCAATCATTCTCACAATAACATATAAGTACTTACTTACTATTCATTTATGTATGTGGTAGTGGTGATTATGTTAAGGGACCAGATGATACTAAGGATTAACTGATCCACAGCCTACCCCACATTTATTTATAATTCTGATGACTCATTGTATTTCAAACAAAGTTACTGCCCCTAGTCTGCAACACCAGTTTCTTTGAATATCAATTACATTGTAAGTAATTTCATAATTCACTAAGAACTTTGCATTTGATTGAGGATTAGTATATCTCTTACCATTTTATTCTATGTTCATCATTTGAATAATAATCCAAAGTACCATAATAATTTCTCCTACATCTAGTATGTAAAAAAACATAGTAACAAACAAATAAATAAAACCACTCATATAGTTACAATTGATAAATATTAAACATATCAATTATTTATGAACTCACAGTACAATATATTATAGTTTTAAAGGATGTACTTTTGTATTTTCTGCCTAACCCATGTTTGATTTAGACCAATACCATGCTGCAGTCAGTATTCTTTCTATTACCTAGCCTCTTGTTTTTATAATCATCAGACATACATAAGTATAGGACAGTCATCAGTCATTCCTACCTATCCCCACTATATAGATCTTATACCCACAGCACTTACTGTTCAGTTACATTCGTTAGGCTGTGAACAACATACACCACAGAAGAAAACTACCTGTAAATCTCATTGAGTAGGAACAGAGGGGTGTGTGTGTGTGTGTGTGTGTGTGTGTGTGTGTGTGTGTGTGTGTGTGTGTGTGTGTGTGGTACTTTTATTGATACTACTTTTTTGCTTTCTCTATGTTCCTTTTGACTCTGTATTATTGTCAAGGATATTTTAGCTGGTGGTGTAAACTTGATGATTCAAGGCCAAATCTTGAGCTGAGTATTGGCTTATATGATCAAAAAATAATCAATCGACCATTCAATGCATCTATATTGACAATTTTTGTATTTTATTAAACCCTGGTTTAATTATAATTATTAACTAGTATGTATATAAGTTACAATGTAAATACTAAAATATTTATATGACATTTTATATATATAGAATTTTTGTGCATTTTAGAAAATCTATATTTTGATAGAGATGAAACATAAAATTACCAGGTATTTGAATGAATTAGTAGAGCTCTTGGAAAAGAAAAATACCAAAGGCTCTTTGGATGTTAAGGCTAATAACAAATGTATCTTTAACATTATCTGAAATTTTTCATTTCTCTGTTAAAGCTACAAATAAATACACTTATTGTTTAAAAATATTTGTTGATAAAATTATTCACAATTTGCTTATGTCAACAAAATTTGAATCATAAAAGTTGGTGAAATATTTAGGATGATCATTGTATTATTTCTATTGAATGAATCCTAAAATGATATATTCTTAAAAGTTAAGATAATTCAGGGACATGATATAGTAACTGAGATGGGGGTGGGAAGGCTCAAAAAGAGGCCAAAGAAATTAAGTTGCAAGTATTTGAAGACAAATATACCTAAATCAATGATTGGAGTCTATTTCTTTTTATTCCCCTCTCACACATCTTTTGATCAGGTTTTTTATCAGTTTTATATTAAATCCAAGATTAAGAAAAGCTGTATCTATAATTTATCTTAAATAAAATGTGTTAAATGTAATTTTGTGAGAAGCAACAATCGTAACTTTGTATTACACCTTTGAGATAATATGTTTAGCATCCCAAATCTATAAAAAATATTTATAACAAAGCTTCTCTAAAAGCTAGGAGTTTACCTAACTCAAAAAATACTTTTTAAAATAGAAGAGACCTCTTCTAAACATTGTTCATATATCTGAAATGTTTTAACCTATGCTGTAAACATTATAGATCCCCTGAAGTTTTAAAAACAGTTCATCTCTGTGGATAATATGTTTAGTGGGCTGCTATGGTGGCAAAATAAATGACACTGAATCCTACTGGCATTTAAGACTACAAAAACAAGAGTACGGATTTGTTTTTATTGCTATAATTCTGCCACACTGTAGAAACTGAATGCCCATTATAAACTTTGGTGGGGAGGGGATTTTGGGACCATATCAGCAGTGCTTAGGTGTTACTCCTGGCTATGCACTCAAAAATCACTCCAGATAGTCTCAGAGGACCTTATGGGATGCCAGGATTCAAACTGGTGTCTGGTCTGTCTTGTGTTGGCTGGGTGAAGGCAAATGTCCTGCACTGTGCTATTGCTCCAGCCCCGATTATAAGCTTTTTTTACATTTTAGACTTCTTTTTTTTGGTTTTTGGGTCACACCCAGCAGTGCTCAGGGGTTACTCCTGGCTCCACGCTCAGAAATCGGTCCTGGCAGTCTCAGGGGATCATATGGGATGTCAGGATTTCAACCAATGACCTTCTGCATGAAAGGCACATGCCTTACCTCCATACTATCTCTCCGGCCCCCATTTTAAACTTTTTTAAAGAGATAAAGTATATTTTAATAGTCACTTCATTGTTTATTGCTTGTATTTGAAATATAGGAGGATAATTAACATTCTATTTTATTATATTAGCTTTATATTGAATCTGTTTTGAAATATAGAATCATCTATTTAGGAAATATCAAGGGCTTTTCCATGGCAAGTGTGTATTTAAATAAATCTCAGCTCATGAATGATTGATCTTAAAGAATTAGAAAACATCTCTAGAGTGAGCAATTAGATCTCTTTTTATTGTTGAGTTCTGGCTCAGTAGGCATGAAATTCTAGGGCATGGATTGCGAGTTATAATTCTCTAGCGTCCTAAATTCATTGGCAAGTTCTGATATTTCCAAAATGAAATACCAACTTTATATTCAAAAGTCTGTTTTGTTCAGTGAGCTCCATAATTCATTTTGATGTTTCAATCTCTCAAGTATTGGCTGAGATCAGGTTCGTAAGAAGATAATCAAAATTGCCATATATTTTAACAGAAAAGAGATGCACAAAGTAACGCACTATCTAAAAGAAAGATGAATATATTAAGGTAATAACTATATTTTACATATGTAACCAACTTGCTAATGTTAGCCAATCTTGAGATTTAAGATAATACATTGGACATAGTTAGTCTTGCTTGTGACAAGGCCCTCCCAGCATTGAGTGTACATTAGTTTACTAGAACTTAGGATACTTCCAGCCCACCTGCAAGATCTAACATGAAACCCCATCAGGAAGTGGAACACAAGCAGTCATCTCCACTTTTCCTCAAGTCGGAATCAAATGCACTTTAGTTTGATGGTATACAAGGAAATTCCTATAAACCAATCAATCATCCCCCAGTCCTCAGAACAAACAAGTATAGTTTAGAAACCTCTTCTTATTGAAGGATTCCTACCTATCTGCACTAGGAACAGAAAGAAATGGAAGCAGAACTCACTGAACTATTGGACAATGTCAAAAGCTTGGGAATATCCAATAAACACACATGTGCTCTTTACTTTCCCAGGTGAATACTTTCAAGTGACACTAGCTAGAAAGAAATCTAAATGAGAAAAATGTATCCACACACTAGTCAGAATGGTCTCTACGAGAAAGCCCAGAAAGAGTAATTTCAATCAGAATGTAGTGAAATGGGAGATCTCGTTCTCTTCTGGGAAGTTGTTTCATGATTCAATAACGTCAAGAAAGTAGCTTGAGTCTTTTCAAAACATTACACAAATGTCTTTTGCATTACCAAGTGATCCATCGTTGTATATCTACCTTAAGAAATAAAAAGCCATTGATCTGGTAAAACATATGTGTGCCCACTTTAATAGCAGCAGTACTTATAATAGCCAAGATCTGGTAGCAATTCAAGTATTGAACATAATTAAATGAATAAAGAAATGGTGAACAATTGACCAAAAGAAATGGTGAAAAATATGGTGAACAACAACAACAAAAAAAGGCACATTCTAGAATACACCTTCAAGTAAAGAATGAGCAAGTTTTTATATTTTTCTTCAAGTTGGATAGAATTGAATATTTTTATAATAAAGTTAAAAAAGTAAACATATACATACATTCTGGGTGATGTTTCTCAAATACAGAAGATAAAGATACAAAAAAGGGATTAGGTAACCAACCTGAGATATAATCAACCGAATTATAATCTGAGAAGGTCATAATATGGGAAAGGGCTGAGATATTGAGGGGGTTCTTGAAAAACTGGTGAAAAAATTGATATTAACTCTGCTACCGCAAAACTATTTAAATAGTATTCTAAGTTATGACTCCTCAAAAATATAATCACGATAAAACTCAGAAAAACAAAAAAAGTAATAATTTTGGAGTGGTAGTTGGTACATGGTTAAGACACATGCAAGAATAACCCCAGTTCAATGTGAGGCACCCAGTGGCCCTGGGTATCACCAGGTATAGACATAGAAGACTCCAAACAGGTTTGGTATGAGTCTTGTGACCTTGAAAACTATTAAGATTGATGAGATAGACTAACCTGAGTAGCATCATTCCTTGAATTGTCAGTCTGAAATGAACTGACCTTCCAATCTGGTTGACAGTGTGGCCTCAGGTTCCCAGAACAAAAGCAACAAAATAGATAAATAGCAAGGAATACACTTTGTGAATGGAAAAATATTATAGCAGGGAAGGCAAATACCGTGCAAGCAGATAACCAGGTTTGATCCTTAACACCCTTTACAGACCCCAGAGCATCTCCATGAGTAAATGGTGCACACAGCTAAGTGTAGCTTAAAAAAATAAAACAAAAAGACTATTTGGAGATCAAGAAGGAAGAATTATAGAAAATTAATATCATTTAAAATGTAATATTTGAAGTGATATAGAAAAACTTCATGCATTTTATGTGAAAAGTCTCTATTTTTTATTCAATAGCTATTCCGTTGACTATATGGTTTTCAATTTTGGATGTTACAAAAATCACAACAGCCTCTATTTTTCATTGTTACAGTAGATACTATAAGGAAAATTTCTAGAAGAGTGACCTAAATTTTGCTATGTATTCTACAATTCCTCAAGCAAAATTGTGTTATTCTCTTTGATATTGCTAGATACATTTGTATAGCTTGTATTTAGCATGCTTGACATATATATACTGTAGATTTTGTTCTCGGAGTGCTACTGTTTTGAAGAAACAACACCATGATTCTTTCAAAACACACTCACAATAATAGCCTGGGACTAAATTAACATTTTTCGAAGCCACTACGGTTGTAGGAAAAAAGTCAATATAAATGTACTCAGTTAAATTTTATTAGCACTTATCAGGATCAAGCTACACATGTATGGTATCTGTGCTTTGTTTATCTTTGTTTTAATAGGCATTTCATTGACATTTTGATAGACTTCTTTAGTGTTTGAGGTTATTAAATTCTATGCTTCAAGTTATTAAAGTCAAAGCAATGTGATTAAAATTACTCCTTTGATCGTGCATGGTTCACTTATTTTTAGCTCTGAATCTCATAGTGGAAATTTTGAAGGATAAAAACTAAAGAATTTAGAAAAGTCTGAAAGAAACATCACTAAAAATATTAATTCTCTTACACATCTTTTAAACTTATGTTTGAACATTTTGAAATGTACTTATCATTGATTGCAAGCAAATACATTTATATAAAAATAAATATTGAGCTTCTCTTGTTCAAACTTACTTTTATTATTTCTTGGAAGGAGGTTAAATATATAAATATTACTCATTAAAAGGAAAAATATCCTTCCAAAATATGAACAGTAATTCAATTTCAAATAAAGTTTACTTCATAATAAATATGATTTTATTTTGTTTTATTAGGATTATATGGCATACATCCTGTAATTAGATAGTTAACTGAGATTCAAAACCTTGCTAACAGAAATAAAAAATACCATTCATTTATCAATATTCTTTCTCATAAGTATTTATATATTACTGTGTGTGCATATCTGTTGCTAAAACTTTATAACAAATAAATGATAAATATTATCAATACTCTTTTATAATTTATGTCATGATGCTTACATGGGCAAAAATTATCTTATTAATAAATGGCAAACCAGAAATAAATCCAAGTAAATATCACTACCAATATATACTATTACATTCCCATTCTTCCTTGCATAAAACTTATAAAATCATGTTAAATACTTTGGATGTTGATAGATAATAATTTTACTTTTTCTTGTAGCTAATGTGTAAGGGCATTCTATAAAATGCTTAAAGAAATTTATCATTGCAAGATTGAGAAGAAAATAAGAATTTTTCAAATACAGTACATTTTGATTTTTATGAGAAAACAAAAAACAAATAACTATAATTTTCAAAATAAAATAATTTACACATTTCTGGGGATAGAAGGTACTTAATCTATTGTAAGCTTCATATGTATACACACACACACACACACACACACACACACACACATAGAGGGAAAGAACATACCAAGTGGTGCTCAGTACTTACTCCTGGCTTTCTGCTCAGGAACAAGTTATGAGGGGCTTATATTTGATTTTGGAAAGTAAAACCAGATCGACCAAACATCCTACCAATTGTACTAATATTCTTCTCCAAGCTTTCTAGATGGGCTTACATTTTCCTACCACCTTCTTAGATTGTTGAAAATCATAAAATAAAGTTTTAACTCTAGAATATGTTGAAGGAAACAGAATTTTTGTCTAATAACCTATTCATCCTTATTTTTTATCTTTCTTATTTTTAAATATTACATTATTAGCTTAATATTTGTGGGGGACTGTGCCATACCCAGTAATGCTCAGGTATTACTCCAAAGTCTGTGCTGTAGATTCAACCAGGTTCAGGGTGTCAAACCATGTACTGCATCTCTAACCTAATGTATTTCTCCCATGTGTTCAGGTCCTTATTCATAATTTATTTATGTTATATTAAAATATATATGGGACCATACAGAGTAGAAAAATAATTAGCAAAAATATCAATAAAATGTAAAACAACAGAAGCATTTATACATGGACAAAATCATGACATTTATTTGTCTAAATGAGCGCTATTCCACATTTAAGATGCTTAACAGAACATATGTGAGCATGGGTTTCATATCGGAGATTCTTAGTATAGAACAGTTTATCATCGCTGAATCTGTTAAGCATTCTTAAATGTTCCGTTAAGCATCTTAAATGTTGTTATTGCAAGTAGAAAGCTAAATTTTAGATTTGTTAAATTTGGCTATTTGAAACAACTTAAAAAGGCACAAGTGACCATTGGCTATCATATTGAGTGACTAAGAAATTACAAACTACTCATCTTACTGGTAATTTTAAAAATCAAGGGACCTCATTGTAACTTAAGAACAAATTTCTAAAAAGTCAATCTGAGAATAATCTATAACTTCTCAATCTTTCTAGTCATTACTTATTGTATATCCTGTCCATAATAAATTTGAAACTGCAGTAAGCACTTGAAATAAATCTTAAATTATTATTTTTTAATTAATTTATTTATTGGGTGCTCAGGAGTTACTCCTGGTTCTGTGCTCAGAAATCGCTTCTGGCAGGCTCGGGGACCATATGGGATGCTAGGAATTGAGCCCTGGTCTGTCCTGGGTCAGCTGCATGGAAGGCAAATGCCCTATCACTGTGCTATTGGTCCAGCCTCATGAAATTATTAATGTTTATTTCAATGGTCACATGTGGCCAGCAACTACCTTCTTGGACAGCGTAGACAATCATAGCACTGTTGATTTTGAGAGAACAATACAAATCAAGGAACTCATTAATCAGGAATAGTCAAGCTTTATGTAACCCAGTATGCTATCCAGAAACAGATGAACTCACTGCTGGAGCTAATTTTCAGTAAGTCTGGCCTAGACCCAAATATTTATGAACAAATTTTCACATGACACTGATACATTGATACTGTATTGAGAGTTTCTTTGCACCCATAAAAAATTAAGTGTTTCAAGGAGCTGTGAGAGCAGTTAGAGCACTAACTGCACTGACAACTATCATGACAATGATAGTGATAGGGAAAAGTGGAAAGCTTGTTCCAAAGACAGGCAAGGGTTGTGGGGTAAGAAAATAGGGAATTTTGGTGGCAGGAAGGTTGCACTGAAGAGTGATGTACATTCGATGACTGAAACCCAACTACGAACATTTCTGTAACCACAGTGCTTAAATAAAGAAAAAAAAATGAAGTTTAAAATAATGTCAAATGTTTGTCATTTTCTATTTGATGTAAGAAAAATCTTATAAAGGGGTCAGAGTGAATACAGTGAGTAGGGTGTTTGCCTTGCAAGTGGCCAGCCCAGATTTGATCTCTGCATCCCATATTGTCCCTTGAGCCTGCCAGGAGCAATTTCTAAGTGAAAAGCAAGGAGTAACTCCGGAGTGTCATTAGTGTATGGTAAAAAAAAAAAACACACATAAAAAAGTCTCATAGAGTAACATAGTAAAAAATAACACTTTCAGGGGCCAGAACGATAGCATAGCAGTAGGGTGTATGCCTGCTAGGAGTGATTTCTGAATGCAGAGTCAGGTGTAAGTTAATGCAAGAGAGCCCTTAGGTGTGGCCCAAAAACCAAAAACAAAAACCTAAAACAAAAACCTCAAACCATTTTCAATCATTTTTATCTACTTTTGATAATTTTGCTATTGTATCATAATATTTGTCCATTGAAAAATTATATGGTGTCCTGAAAGTTGAATATTAAATATCACATTTCTGTTTAACATCTGAAAATACGTAAATTTTGTTTAATGTAATTAAGATAATAAATATTCTCAGAATGTAATATACAATAGGATAAGGATACCAAAAATAATGGGAAACATTTCTGGGCATAAAGATAAGGAAATTCATGTCTAGATAAGTGAAATGATAGAGTTTAATGTTCTTCATTACTAAGCCACTACCAGCACTTGGTATAAAGGTCCATTTGTCTTTTTCTGAAACAAGCTCTATTCCAAGAATAGCCATATTATCATCCCCAAGATAATTATGGGATAGTTCAGCTGTGCATTTACATGTCAACCTGTATTTTATTTTTAGAACTATAAATGACTATATATTCCTTTACTTTGTGCAGATATTACAGTGACATTTATTCTCATATGCTGAGCTTTCTGTTTCTCTCTCTCTTTTTTTAATTAGTAGTTTTACTGGATAATGCAATCTGTCAATATGTGTTGAGTTTTGGATACCCTACAGAAGAGCTTCATATTAATTGTAAGTAGAAGCTATCACGTATTACATTAAGAAAGCAAGGTTGAAAATATTTCAGATGCACCTCAAGAGATAATAGAAATACCTAAATGAGCAACAACTCAATAGTCATTTTGCATAGAAAGGCTATAATAATGCTTTTAAAGGTCTATATTACTTTTAATTATTGATGAGTTGTGATGAGCACTCCTATCAATAACAGAAGCCACAGATATTAAAGGGTAAATAAAGGCATAATATTGAAGGGGCATTTTATTATATTAATGAAAAATACTTGCAAATAAATTTAATAATCTTGAACTCAGTGGTTTACATTTCAGAAGCAAAATTAAATATTAGCAAACTATTTTAATCATTTATGAGATATTTTATAGATGGAGAACTTCAAATGAACATTTATAATCGCCGAAGAAAGACAAAGTTAGTATTGCTTACTTGATTTTTTTTTCAACTATTTCAAATTTTCCCCTCTATTTTCTCTGTCCTTTTTATTATTTGTTAAATAAGGAAGTTTGTAAAAGTGTTCCTCCATTTAAAGTTTATATTATAACCAAGTCAATTCGATTGTTGGACTTGTTCTAGCATCCCCAAAGGCACAAATCTCACCATGTGGGCCCGGAGAGATAGCACAGCGGCTTTCCCTTGCAAGCAGCCAATCCAGGACCAAAGGTGGTTGGTTCAAATCCCGGTGTCCCATATGGTCCCCCGTGCCTGCCAGGAGCTATTTCTGAGCAGACAGCCAGGAGTGACCCCTGAGCAATGCCGGGTGTGGCCCAAAAACTGAAAGAAAAAAAAAAAGACAAATCTCACCATGTGGTATTGTTTTTCCTTTGCATAGGCACATCAAAATGGGAAATTATATACAAACACGTTCTTATCTAATAGAGATGGGAACACACAAATCTTGTAATGCAGTGGGACCTTACACCCTGAACATTGTCATAAAGACCTGGCTCAGGCCTCAGAAGAACGGGCATTGTCCATTTACCCCTGAACCAGGGATGCCATCTACAAAACAACCACGGTTGTGTACTACATCACCTGAAAACAATCCTCTACCAGGGAAGACACTACCACTGCTCTGACATAGTCCTATTTAACAGAGACTTCCCTTTAACACCCAGAGGCAACAACAATAACAACCTGCTTTCAGAACTAAGCTCTCTGCATCACCCTTTAATTGTGAGTGAAACTAAAGGATGCTCCGCATCATCCTGACTTTTATGTAGGATAAATGGACATATTCCAAGATCCTTGGCTACAGAAACCTGACACCAACAATAGTGAATGTGTGAAAAATACAGACAATACAGACAATGACTTGGGTTGGACAACCTGTATGTCTGGAGCCTAGAATTGGTCTTATACCAGAAAACTTCAGGGGTAAGGTCTACTTGTATTTAGGCCAAGGCTTTTCCTTTCAATGTCCCCTATATTTTGCTGGGCCAATGCAAAAAATTTCCACACTAACACCGTCTTTGCTGTGGTCCTTTGACTCATCCTTAATGAAATAATGTATTATGATCAACGGTGTCAACAATACTATAGTCTTTAATGTTAAAGGAGTTGCATAAATTTTGTGACTTTGGATTGCTTTGTGTACAGCTAAGAAATGTTATAATGTACTACAATCTGGGGGCTCGAGGGACAAAGTAAATGTGCATGTATTTTGTTTTATTTTTCCTAATGTTTTTTTTTGGCTGAAAATTCAAAATTAAGGTGTCAGCAAGAGGATGTTTTTGAGAATTCTGTGTATGATTGATTGCCTTCCCACTGTAACTTCACGTTGTCCTTTCTTTGCATCTTTGTCTTCAATAAATTTTTTAAGAAAATAAAACAATAGTATTGCTTACTTGAGATCTCATAGTGCTTGAAAATAAGGCTGCTGGAAGTCCTTAATCATAACCTCAAATTAGTTCAGTAAATCTTACTACATTACTCATTATTGGCAGTGGTTTTCCAAACAGAACCAATATTCTTTGGATATATGCATGCGAGTACATGAGGAAAAGGTGATTAAAAATTGCTGTTAGTAGAAATCATAATAATTAAAGAGCTAGTTTTGAAATTGCAGTGCTATGAAGGATATATAATTATTCCTAGGTCTTAGACAGAAAATGTGACTTGAAGAGGTTGTGACATTCCTTATTTCAAACACCTGGGAAAAACTGAACCTGGATTTAAAGGAAAGAAACATTTTCTTTAAGTTCATATGTAATAGACATAAAGGAAAGATATTTTCTTTTTTTTTGCAAATGGCAGAAACTTGACTTTCTAGTGTTAAGTTAAAAATTAAGGCTTTTGTTGGCTTACAGATTTTAAGTATAATGTTGAGTTACTAAATGACATGAAGTTCAGGAATAAATCTGTTTACTCAAATATCTGATAAATTGACATTCTCTTTCTCTCACTCTCTCTCTCCTTTCTCCTCTTTCTTTACCCCTTGTTCCTTTCTCACCCCCTCCCTCTCCCTCTCCCATTTTCTTTCCCCTCCTCCCCTCTCCTCCATCCCTCTCTTCCCCAGCCTTGAAGTTCCTGTTTCTATTTACATTTTGTAAACATTTTTTATTTGGGGGAAGGGGAGGGGTAAGCACAACTGACTCTGTGTAGTCCCAACTCAGTGCTCTTTTGTGGCACTAGAGATAAAACCCAGAGTGACCACACGAAGGTAAATGTTTTAAATATTGCACTAATTTTTTAGCCCAATGAAATATTTTAATTTGAGAAAACCCAGGCTTTTACAACACTGCTTCTCCATCCTAACATCACTTTCTTAACCACATCAACACTGTATTTTATGCTACTTTGGAAAGAAAATATACAGATTTTCAAGTGATACCAACAGAAAGTTTGACATAAATCAAGCTTATGATGATTTATTTTCCTGACAAGTGGATTAGTACCTCACAGAAATTGTAGAAAATGACAATGTTTTTAAAACTAAAGCTTATCGATATATTTAAATGTAGTGTTTAAAAAAAATTGGTCTTTAATTCTTTCATACGCTTTTAAACTCTAAATGGGTACCTTGATGAACATTTTAATGAGTAATGGAAGATATAAAGTAAGAAAAGTCTATAAAAAGTAAACACCCTATAAATACGAAAAAACACACACAAACATATCAGAAAACAAAAGGAGAAAAATAATATTCATTTTATGAAATAGTCTGCTTTATGAATTTCTCAAATGGAATTTGAGATAAAATAGTGTTTTGTTGTAGTTGTTTTATATGACAGTTTTACTCTTTAGGGTTTTACTCATTGATAAAATAGTCTCAAACGGCAGTAGTCTAAATCTGATGCACAATTTTATATTTCAGTGCACATATAATAAAGTCCAAACAGCTCAGGAGTATTAAAGCAGATTTCAGTCCTCACTGAGATAACGTGCTTCCTTGTTCTGGGGCTGTTGTCAGTGTGAGGAGTTAATGTTCCATCGCCTGAGCTGCTCTTTCCATCTCTCACAGTGACAGGAGAGAAATGATTTTGCATGTCCATACCAAAGGCTCAAGTCATGATAGAATTTTACTGATCCCTGAGTAATCGCTCTCTCCCTTAATTCACAATCTATCCTTCCCCAAATGGGCTAGTCTTAGCAAGTATGGAGGAACTGGTAGATAAATGAGAGGCTGGGGAACGTTAACATTTACAAACTAGGAAATTGCTGTATTTGAATTCAGTGTGAATTTGGCCACACATTAATAGCATTAATAATTAATAGTATTGATAATAATATTAATGGCTAATGGTAATGAAGAATCCGAAGTTCAAACTTAAAATCACAATTAAACCCATTCAGAACATATAGCCATTTTCTCTTCTGGTAAAATCGTTCTCTATTTTTGAGACTAAGTAAAAGGTAAGAAATTGAACTTTCTGATTCATCACAGCTAATTCAAATATGGTTAGCAGAAGAAAGATTGATCATTTTCTAATCCATGTCTTTTATTTAGGAACTGTGGCTGGCTGCTCTCATTTCTCTGGGATTCTCACAATACCCCATAGTTTCACTGAACAAATAGATTTTATTTATATCTATTGTTTGTTTATTTTGTGGAAGTAAAATGATTAAAATTTATTTTTATTAATGATAGTACACAGTGCTAATGGTACAACATATGATAGACATTTATTTACCGTGCTTCAACCTAGTTAAGTATAAGCACCATTCCAGGGGTCTCAAACTCAATTTACCTGTGGGTCGCAGGAGGCAAAGTTAGGGTGATCCTTGAGTGCAAAGTCAGTCATAAGCCTTGAACATTGGGGGGTGTGTCCCAAACAACTAAAACAAAACAAAAAATGATTCCTCTAGGGCAGGGCCACTAAATGTTTGGAGGGCCGTTTGTGCCCCGCAATCCTTGAGTTTGAGACACCTGATTAGTGTAATCAGCACAACCACAGATATGGGTTTGGAAATGATGTTTTCTGTGTTCTTACTGAATTTATTCAACTTGAACATTATGATGTTTCTAATCAATGCAGCTTTTGTTTAATTCATCAACTTTGTGTCAGATTAATGAGTTTCAAGGTCATAGAAAGGATCTACAGACTCTTAATACATATATTAAATGACTACTTTAAAGATGATGTTTCATGCTAAATAATACCTGTTACATTCCTTTGTTTTTTTTTATGGAGTAAAGGTTGAAATTCACTTTTTAATAGCTACTTATATTTATTTACAGCTATTTACTGCCATGTTTCTACCGATCCAATTTTACAGATGAAGAATCAATAAGGGTAAGTGCTTTGCCCAGCATCATCCAAATTGTGAATTAAAAGCTACGATTAGAATTTCAAATTCCAATTTCTTGCTGAGTCACTGAACTATGCTGCTGTGGAAAGCATGAAAGCACTTCTTTGGCAATTTTTAAAATAGCCTTCAAATTTCATGATGAAAAGTAAATACCTTTGAAGGGAACTCCCTTATGATAACATTTACTTAATTTAAATGAAGTAGATTTACATAATAACATTCAATATCAGCTTTATAAATTAGCTGATTTATAATATAAAATTTATCAAGCATGTTCATGACAAGTATAATTTTACTATGGATATAAAATATAAAGATTTAATTTGTTTTCATGTTTTTAAAAGAATACACGAATTTTTATAAATAATAGGCTAGGAAGATGATAAATAGGCATTTATTTTTTACTCAATAATTGTTTTCCTTTTTTGTTAGATGTCTTTACAGGTTTTTTACAGCATTCAAGGCTTATAGACAGCTATTTGAAGTCATTTTTATCTCAAGAAAGGAAATGCATTGTTAAATTGAGTTATAAAATTGCTTCTAATTAAAAATAAATCATAAATTTCAAAGCTCATTCAAAAGCTACTGTGAGGTAAACCCATTTTATATGAATAATTATATGATACAATGAATTAATAACATGAAATGTGCTTATGACAAAAGTCCTTAGTCACACTAATTCTTCATAGAAGACAACCTCAAGATATAATGTTCAAAAGAAAAAAAAAAAGATGTTAATGACCCTTCTAGTGGTATTGGAATGGGAGTTGAGCCAAAGTGAATAGTTGCAAAGAATGGAGGAGAAGGCTAGTCATAAAAAGTAAAAAAAAAGAAAGATTGATGGAAGTAAGTGATCTTTCAAAGGTCCATAGACCTAACACCATTTGGTCCTTGAAAACCAATAAGTGTGGGTTCATCCCTGTTTCCCCAACTTCTGCCTTCCCTGCCAAGAAAAAGAAAAAAAGATCAGATAGATAGAACATTTGCCTTGTATGTAGTCAATCTGTGTTCCATTCCTTTTATATAATATGGTCCTGAATTTCATTAGGAATTATTCCTAAGGGGAACAGCAAGGAGTAATACATTTAACTTTCAGAAATTTTAAATTTCTTTTATTAAACTGGAAACTAAAGGCCTAAAATTTAGTTACTGATTCTTACAGCCAGTCTATTTAGGAGAATGACTGAGAAGTCTGTAGATGAAAATTAGAGTTAAAATGCAAATGTAGCAAAAGTATACAATTTAGTTTGATTACAGTATAGGTCAGCCTGGCAGATGAGTTGCTTGAAATAGATTATCAAGATTGTATGAGTTAATTCTGTGGCATGCTGAGACCTAACTGGCAGTGTTTTTAATGCCCTGCACCAGGAAGCGCATAATTACTGCTGTTACTAGGGAGGATATGAATGTGGTCTCCTAGCAATATGCTAAACATCCTCTCTTGAGTACTTAAAGTGCATCATCTGCTCCAATTGGTAAAGACTGCACGCAAAAATATTTAAGTAGTAAAGTTTATTTTTAGTTCAAAACAGATTATTTAAATATATAGATATACAACTAAACTGATTTTTATTTTAAGAGTAATTTTAGTGAGTAGTTGGGTGATAAAGGAGGCATTTGTCTTGTCTATAAATGAGAAAATCTTACTGCCTAGATATATTAGATATAGGACCTTAATAGCATAACTAGTGGCTAGGGACGTGGCTCAGTAGTGTATGTATTTCAATCAAAAGACCTGGACTCATTACCCAAAAGAATGGGGAGTAGGGTGGAAAAAAAAGAAAAAAGGAAAAAGCTAAATATAGATTACAAACCTGTATGATTAATATGATTATGGTGATTTAAATTACTAAATATATATTTTACTTTCAAAGACATGATAATGTAATAATGATAAATGTTAGTTACATTTTGTCTTATTCAAATGCTAAAATATTGTATTCTATCAATATCAATACTTTTTTTTAAGGTTTTTTTTTGGGGGGGGGTGGGAGAAAAGTCACACCCGGCAGCTCTCTGGGGTTTTCCTGGCTCCAAGTTCAGAAATTGCTCCCGGCAGGCTGGAGGGACCATATGGGATGACGGGATTTGAACCACTGTCCTTCTGCATGAAAGGCAAATGCCATACCTCCATGCTTTCTCTTTGGCCCAATAGCAATACTTTCGTTATTTTTATTGTTTCCATTACCATATTTAGATGGACCATTTCTCACAATAATATACCTGTGACATATTATGTATAATGTTCAAATAAAAATATCTCTTTAGAATTTATTATTTTGTAATGAATACATTCAGATTAAAATAATATTTAATCTACACTTGAATCATAAAATTACCAAAGTTATCATTCTGAGAGAGCTAGAAAAATAAATATATATACCAGTTTTTATGTAATAACTTAAGTAAAAATGAATAAAATGAATAAAGTGTTTTCTGTATATATATATTTCAGAAGCAAAAATATATGGACATGTCTAAATTATAAGTAAAGTTTAATAGAAATAATAGAAATAATTTCAAACCATAAATATCATAAGATTTTATACATAATTCTTTGATTTAATTTTATAACTTAATACATGACTAAATAAATTTCATATTAACTACATAGTGGAAAGATAAATTTTAAAATATTTTGCAACTGTTATGGCATAGTATGAAACACTAAAAACTGATTTTCTCTTTAAATCTGAGTTATAAGTATATCTATGTAACCAACCTAACTTAAAACTTTCATGGAGTCTAACTGGGGTCCATTAACTGTAGGATTTCTTAAATGTACAGATGACTAGTTACTCTATATTATATAAATAAGGATGTACTTTAGGTGTTGTCTGAATATATGATGCTATACATATAACTGTGTATTATCAAGAAATAAAAAGCCTAGAGCCAGAACAATAGTATAGTAGACAAGATGCTTACCTTGCAGACAGCTTACCCAGCCAGGTTTGATCCGTGGCACCTCATATGGTCCCCAGAGCATATCCCTGAGCACATATCCAGAAAAAAGCCCTCAGCTGAAAAAAGCAGAAATAAAAATAAAAACTAACCCTATTCTCAAAGAGTCTATTATCACTAAAACACTCAGTTAAAAATTTTTAATTATGATTATAAGATAGAAAAGAAAAATTCAATCAGAGACATTTTTATTTCTTAATTTTATATTTTACCTATAGTTCTATATAATTTTGAATAATTTTCATGAGCTTATAAGAAGGCAGAATACAAAGATGTATTATAGTTTTATATCAACTATTCATTTAGTAAGACAAATAATTTTGAAAAAGAGTAAATAATATTTTCATATTTAATTTTAATTGTCCTAAGATGACACAGGAAATGAGCAACACATTCCCTAAAATACAATCACATTAAAATTGTATTATACTAACCTGCTGATTTTAAGTTTTATAACTTGATATTAATATAGTTTCAGTTCAGTGACTAATCGTTGTATTATGCTTGGTTGGATATGTATTTTTGTTTGTTTTTGTGCCATATCCAGTAGTGCTCAGGGCTTACTCTTGGCTTTGCACTCAGGAATTAACTTCTGGTAATATGGGGTACTGGGGATTAAACTTAGGTTGACTGTTTGTAAATCAATTACCTTACCCTCAGTTCTATCATTCAAGCTCAGGAATATGTATTTAGGCCAGTGCAGTGCAATTTCTTAGAATAAAATTTTTAACGCCTAAACCATTTCTTAGAGGACTTTGAATCAGCTACCTTGAAATAACCATCTTAATATGAACAATACTTCTTATAAGCATCAAGTCATGACTAGTGAATGAGTGTGTTGATAACATATGCTGGAGACTGAGTTATGGATAAATATAAAAGACTAACCAACATTAGAGGGTCTGGAGACATAGTTCAGCACTCATGACTCTTGTCTTACACTCATCTGACCCAAGTTTGATTTATTGGATCCTAGGGTTCACTAGGACTAATCTCTGAGTCCAGACTAAGTAAGACACCCTCAGCATCAACAAGTATGTCCCTAAAACCACATAATATATATAATTACATTTTATATAATATATATTATGTTATCTATCTATAAAACAGTGAAGGGTCTGTGCTTCAAACCCAATAAATAGGTTTGTGGAAACATATGGTTTTCTAAATTGATAGAATATTGGAAACTGTGAGAAAATCTAAGGAATGAATGTAAATATATCTTATAAATAAGCAATATCTTCATTTTCTGATGCAAGGTGAGAAATGTCCAATCACTTAAGAGTCTTCCTACTTGCATGCTGGGAGGTATGACTTTTGCCTTTCTTACATGTTTTCATATATTGGTTATTATCTACCTAATTCTTTTTTAGAACCCTTTCACTATACTCATATCTTGATTCTCAAAATATTTTCAAGGCCTCATTAAATGGACAAGTGACAAACAGTTCTCTGATACCCAATGTTTTTTGACTCAATGTTGGTCACATGCTACTTGCAAGATTTTCTCAGACTTATCTCTGAAAAATTCCCTGTTGTCTACTGTTGACTTGGCTTACTCTCACTGTGCCATGACATATTCTTAATTTAGTATAACATTCATTTTGAAGGTAAAAATTTGAGTGTCTAGGGTTTGTAAAGAAATGAAAGTATGGGCCTTTCATACACCCAAAAATACCAGATGAGGAGATGTGCCCATTTTTGTTTTGATTTTTATTGCATCCAAGTAAGTTCTCTGTCAGTTTACTTGATACAAGGCATTTCAGATCTGTAAGTTATTCTAGGAGTTCTGTGGGAATTAATCCACTTAGCACCTGGAATTCTTTGAGTATATGTAATTTTCTCTGAATTGATGTCATTTGGGAAAAGGTAAGTGTAATACACTTTCCCCACTGGAAGAAGGTGAAAAAGAGGCCAGGGTAGATCATTTATTCCCCCAAATACCTGTGAGAAAAGCAGGAACTCACACTATTCCTGTATAGATAAGTTCTTTCAGATTTACTGATCACAGCTTTTTGAGGTAGACAGATCATACCCTAATGTCATAGGCCACAGTCTATATATTTTGCCTTGGATTCTTATAAATTGTCAACATACAGTGCAATATAATATCATAAAATTAGAATATTTGAATATATAGTCAATATCCAAGAAAAACATTGGGTCAATAACTAGTTAGTTAAATATGAAGAGAGTCTATATTAGTATACTTCTATAGAATATTTTACTTTTATGAGTAGCTGTTTCCTATTTATTGTGATAATTATCACTTTTGTTAGTGACCAATACAAAATTTTTCCCAGTATTTTTTTATTAAGAAAGATTTTAGAGGGGCCAGAGCAAAAGTACAGTGGGTAGGGTGTTTGCCTGGGACATGGATGACCTGTATTCTATCCCAGGCATTCAATTTGGTATAAAAGGAGCCTGCCAGGAGTGATTCCTGACCATGGGTGGAACTAGGTGTAACCCCTAAACACAGCCAGGAATGGCCTACAAAACAGTAAAAAAAAAAAAAAAAAGGAGGGGTGTAGAGTCTCTAATTAGCCTTCCTTGGAGCATGTATAAATAATGTCAGATAATTTTGGTCTTCGGGTAAGTTTAAACATATCCTAAGAGTTTATTAGTTCCATTTTAAAGAAGTCTTCATAGCTGCTCATTTCTAATTTTAATGATTATGTTTAGCTTTTAATTCTATCAGGGACCTATCATATAATTGCTAAGCATCAGCTTTATTTTTCTTGTCTACTTAGCTACTTTTCCCAGCACATGCTACTGACTTATATGGCCACCTTCAAAGTATTTTTTGTTTCTGGGCCACACCTGGTTGTGCTCAGGAGTTATACTCTTGGCTTTGTGCTCAGATATTATTCCTGGAAGTCTCTGGGGAGCATATGGAATGCCAGGGATCAAAACTAGGTTGTCTATGTGCAAGGCAAACACCCTACATGCAGTGTTATAGCTCGGACCCCAACCTTCAAAATATTCTTGTACTGTGTCTTCAAAATGACTGTGCTCTTTCATGGGTTTTTATTTTTGAAAACTAATTTTACAAAAATTCTCATCTTCCGTAAAGAAGAAAAGTTAAATTTCATTGACATTTAACTTAATGTGTGTATTATCTCTCTTTTTTATCCTTAGAGATTATAAAATGTCTACTAAATGACTAAATAATATGTAATTTGCTTATGATTAACATTAATTTCATATCATTTCATCAGATTGCAACATGACAAAGCTGCTGCCCTATATTTAAAAAAGTTTAGAGTTTTAAAGTCAAAGAGATATTGTTTCTTTTGCAAAATGAGATCTTAAAATAATGTAGCATTAATCCTACTTGAAAGATTTTTATATTATCGATCTAGATGCAACCAAATTGTCTTCTATAGAAAGACTTTCACACCACCTAACGTAAAAATTTTTGAGCTAGAACTTAGTGAAACATTGTTACCCACCCCCCTACTTCCTGGCTATCTCACCTGGAGAGGGAGACTTTCCCATACCTGGGAGGGTCTGGTTGGTAATTTAAGGGGTTGCCTCAAGGGTGAGAGAGAGATTCTGGAAGAGAAGTTCAGCAGGAGAGAGAGATCAGAGACAAGATGAATGCAGAGGCTGATTAGTTTAGAAGCCATACCTGGCGGTTAGCTTGTAATAAAGCTGAATTTTACCTGAAACTTCATGACTGCTGTAGGTTATTTCCTTCCCATTATCCAAGCATCAGACCAACTTATCTAAAGGGGCATCAGGTGCCAACCTACTCCATACACCTCCAAAGGACAATACAATTTTTAATTCAATAGAATAATTGCTTCTAATCCCTCTAAAACTATATATCCCACTTGACTACATACACATAAGGCATTCAGGTTTGCTGCGTTTTTGCCACAATAGGAATTTTTATTAACATTTTAATAGATGCCACACCCAGCAGTGCTGGGAAACTGTGATCACTGTCAAGGGTTCGAAAATAGTGAGATAGTGGTTCAGGGGCTTTCAGGACCAAACTCAAAAGTATTATTCAGAAGGGGCATATGGTGCATATGGTGTAGTGACTCAAAGTCAAGGCCTTCCATATGCTAAATATGTACTCCTTTATATACACTACATCCCTGGCTGGTCCATGGTCTTTCTGTTTTTGCTTTCTCTTTTATTAATGTATCCATTGCTTGATGCTCTGTAAATACATGCTTTCTGTTGCTCTCTCATATCATTTAATTCTTCAAGAAATCAACAAATCTTCTTTGGATATTTTAGCATTCAGTATCAATGAGTATGATATTTTAATGCAAAAATCTCAGCAACACATCTAAATAAGAATATTTGCCTTGCTGCTGTAATTATGTACCTGAATGAATTATTTCTCATTGCCAGGATATTTGTTTGGATACAATAAACACCAAATCCATATTTATTTATCAAGTTACATAAATTCTCATTTAGAGTGAACTATTGTTTTATTCAAATCACCTTCCATGTTCCTGACAGGCATTAAGTAGAAGAATGTAAGTAAGGGACATCTGGTATTTGTTAGTAGCTTATTTTGACACCTCACTCATTTGTTTAAATAATTCACATATTCAGTATAAGCTAACATTCCAAAGAACAAGGTACCTTCTTTCCCATAGTAAATAAGCACAAATTTGCACGTTTATAGGTGCAAATGAATTAATGCATGGAGCAGAACTAAGCTAGTTTGGTATGTCTGTTACCTAGCCCCGGTTAATTCACTAACTAGTCTTTTCCTATTATTTCCATGATATTAGACTAAACAAAAGACTTGAGTTTGCTGAATAAATGTCAAACTGATTGACAAAATAATTTAATCATTAACACTTATATACAGAGTTTATAATTTTTGTGAATAATAGAATGATATAAGTATATAATACTCTACCCAATTGGTTCCACAAGCATCATGAAAAATTCAAGGGAGACAGCATTGTTTCTCCTCTTTAAAATCCCTAGAGACACTTTTCCTTGCTAAGGGAGAGTTAAAATCTCATTTTCAAAGTATGACATGCTTTAATTTTAAGTTTCAAATATACTAACATCTACATCAGAATACTATTTCCTCATATTATTTTAGTAGAATATATTCATTAGACAAAGAAACCATGCGGGATGTTTAATTATAAATTTTTTCCATGTATCCATCTTCTACTTTCTTCTTTTTATCCTTTCTTTACCAGTCTCCTCTACTACTGATATTCCCTCCTTTGCCTTTCATTCATTTATTCACCTCCATTTTTTATTGACTCAGTTATTTTTCCTGTATGCTCCTTTGACTTTTCCTTTGCCATTATGAGTCAGTCATTATTTGAATGTGTTATCTATGTAGATATAGTAAAAAGAATTAGGTATTAATAAGTAAACTTAAGCATCTCTAATGTCATTAATATAAATACATAGAAAAATAAAACATGATTTCTGACCTCCCAATTATAAATTTAGAACCATAGCTTTCCTAATACATCAACTCAAGGTTTATATTGTCAAAATACTAGGTTTAATCTAGCATAAAAGTCTTGACTTTCATTGGAGGCACATGGTAAGATGTATGTTTTTCTGTTCCATAAAAATCATATATATATATATATATTTTTTTTTATCACACCTGGTGACGCTTAGTGGTTACTTTTGGCTATGTGCTCAGAAATCGCTCCTGGCTTTGAGGACAATATGGGATACCAGTGGATTGAACCGTGGTTCGTCTGAGGTTAGCTATGTGCAAGGCAAATGCTTCAGCTCCAAGTCCCATAAAAGTTTTAATTGCCTTGAAATATTATCATGAGTAAAAAGACTTATAATATTGAAATCTGAAAAATATTTTAAGAGAAGTATATGTCCTTTTTCTACTGTTCATCCTGAGAATATATCATATTAGTACTTCTTTGATCTGCACCATGTTTGTAGGATAGAATAATAAATTCCCAGTAGTGACTTGAAATATAATATGAATACTATGAATATAATATTATGAATAATATAAATATAATAATTTGACATATAATGTTATACTTTATTTTCCCAGTGCTTCACAAAAAAATAAAATTTATTTTAGTTTCTCCAATTATTATACTTGTGTGCTTAAAGAAAAAGAAATCTACTTTTCTTTTTAATTTGTTTTTATTTTTTCCTCTGATAATAAAACTACTTCAAATAAGTTATTTTAATATTTCTTTGGGATTTTTGGAACAATTACTCTCAGCAACTGAGGGAATTCTTATACACAATAATTTACAGATATTACAGACAATTTAATCCATGTTTCCTTTGCAATTTATCTAAAATTATATACAAATTTTTCCTTTCTGTACTAGTTTATGAACACTTTATATACCACTTTTGTTATAAAATGAAAAATAACATTGTGTATTCGTGACTTCCCCAGATGCTTTCATCAAAACTATAAAATTATCATTTTCATATTATCTAAAATTAAATATTTGGTGTGATTCAAGTATTTTGAAACTTATTAATAAAATTCAGTTACATTTTATTTTTTATTAATTTGTATAATATGCACCTGTCATAAATGCTTGCTTTTATTTACTCTTCTTGTTTGTTACATCCCTCCTCTTTTCTGTCTTATTTTAAGAATTATCTATGTTTTTTTACCCCTCTAGTGAATTTTAAGTAGTTTATTGCTTTAACATAAATATAACAGTTTAATCTCAATTCATCACAGTTCTACATGCCAATGTGAGACATTAAAAAATACCAACTCTAGACATATGTATCTGAGGAAAATATTTTTTGTTTTTTTATTTTGGTCCACACCCAGTGACACTTGGGGGTTACTCTTGGCTATGCGCTCAGAGATCGCTCTTGGCATGGGGGACCATATGGGATGCTGGGGGATTCCATCCTGAGTCAGCCACATGTAATGCAAACACCCTACCACTGTGCTATCACATGGATCCCTTGTTCTGAACTTTTTTTTTTTTAGATTTTGGGTCATACCTGGAAGAGCTCAGGGGTTACTCCTGGCTCTGCACTCAAAAATTACTCCTGGCAGGCTCAGGGACCAAGTGGGAATCAAATTGGGATCTGCCTGATGTTGGCTGCATGAAAGGCAGATGCCCCACACCTGTGCTATTGCTCCATCTTTGTTCTGACATTTAATGATACAAATGTTATTTGACACATTTGGAAAACATTTCAAAATAGAATAGCCCTAACTGTTTTATGTTTTAAAGTTATCTATAAAATTTCAATATAGCAAAAAAAAAAATTTCAATATAGCAGAATATATAATAAAACACATCACTAGAACAGTGATTGTTAAGATATGTATTTGTATCTTTAGTATTTTGTTTTCTAGGCAAATATCACATAAATATTTTTATGTAAATTTTGCAGCTGAGAAAACATTGTAAAAGAATTCTAACTACTAAAGGATTTATCTTCTGTCATTTGAAAAACCGAGGGATAAACGAAAAGAGGAACTTTTTCTTGGCATAAAAGCAAATTTAATTATGAAGGATATTCACCAGTACAAGATGTCAGGGTTTTTTTTTATTTTATTTTTATTATCTGGGGGGGGGTTCACACCTGGTGTTGCTCAGAAATTATTCCTGGTTCTGTGCTCAGAAATTGCTTCTGGCAGGAACAGGGACCATATGGGTTGCCGGGATTTGAACCACTGTCTGTCCTTGATTGACTGCGTGCAAGGCATATGCCCTATTGTTGTGTTATCTCTCCGGCCCATACAAGTCTGTTTTAAAAAGCATAAACAAAATGACCAGTTTATACTGTTGAAGGAAAAATTATTAAAATAGATATTAGCTGTTTATAATAACTTAGATAGGTGATCAGATATAGATACCTGGTAAGCCTTTTTCCACCCCACCTTCTTGATCCCCTTGATCTGGAATTTGACCTTGAGGCATCAAGGCCTGCTGCCCTAGTAATCATTAGCCAAAGCCCTTCCTAAAAGGAACTGACATATTTGAGCAACAGAATGAACTTCTGCTCACCCCTCCTAAGGTTCTCGCCTTATTTGAAAATATCTGATTGGACATTGTGTTTGAACCTGGACTAGGGATTGGTGCATTCCACAAGCCCTACTTTCCATATTGACCCTTCTCCTAAAGTTCCTGAACCTATAAAAGACACCCCCTAGGTTGCCCAGGGCTTCTGGTTTGTCTTTTTGGAAAATTTCGGGCCCCAACTAGCTGGACAATAAACCTGATTTTGCTGATTGCATTATCTGAAGATTCGTGGTCTTTAGTTGAGGTGGTGGGCTTTCTTGGACCCTTAACAATACATATTCTGGTAGTTTGAAAAATGATGGAAAATGGGACCATAGTTAAAAAACTTTAGCAATGGACATGCATCACATGTAAAGAAAATAGCAAAGAAAACATGATGTTTTTATATGGTAATGAGAGCAAGGAATACAGTGAGGTCTGTTGTGCTTTTTTTTTTTAATAACTGATACTCTCTAGCTTGGATTCTAGAGACATTATCTTTACAGAAGTTTTCTTAAGTTTTATTATTGACTCAGTCAGAATCAAGAAAATATAAGAAAGTGGCCTCTTCCAAGAAGAGATTGACAGACCTTCTAAACTTAGGTCCCTGCTTCTCTGTTTAAGCTGTATTTAATCTAACTCAGTCCTTTTATTTGGGGGAGGTTAGGAATATAAAAAGAAAATTTGAAAAAAGTCTTACTAGTTCTTAATATCTAAGGAGAGAGAAAGAGATAAAGAATTGAGTCTTTCTAAGGTAAACTAATCTTTGGTTTATTAATAATTGACTATTTAGATCTGCCTTTTAAATGTCAACAAATGGCCCCTGAAAGCAAACCTTTTTGGAAATCTCTTAATTTTTGCAAAATATCAGATGTAACACAATCTTTAAACTAAGCCATAGTTTTTCTGTTCTTAGAAAGTCTGTAGATATGCAAAAATTATGAAAACTATTCTTATTATTCATTAAAAAGTTATGGCAAAACCATGAGGTTGCAACATGGGCTTGTAATTTTCAGTACCAGGAAATGTATAAAATGTGTTCTAAAATATTTCAAACATAAAATAAAATATGAACTGACACATAGACTTGTGAGAAAATCTAGGAATTAAATTGGCATTATATTGTTAGAAGGGAATATTAGAAAGTAAGTTTAGAATTGATTGATGTTTGTTTCTGTAACCTTAATTTTAATTTAGACAAAACATAAAGGGTACATTCTGAGAAATATTAGGGTAGTCAGATATTTTAAGTAAACCAGCAGTAAACTATGGAAACTAATTACAACAAGGGACTAATATCTGAGGACTTGAAGGTACCAAAATGGAAGTTGTGCCTTAAATTTATCTAGCTGGTGAAACATATGAACTTTATCAAGCTGGAGCCCAAGTTTTTCCTTCACTAATCAGTTTACTTCTAAGCAATAATTATGTATAGCCAATCCACTCCACTCTAAAATATTTTTTGTTTGTTTGTTTTTTGAGGCCACACCCAGTGATGCTCAGAGGTAACTCCTGGCTATGAGCTCAGAAATTGCTCCTGGCTTGGGAGACAATATGGGACACTAGGGATCAAACCACAGTCCGTCCTGGATCAGTTACATGCAAGGCAAACACCCTACCTCTGCGTTATTGATCCTGCCCCCATTTTAAAATTGTAGTAAAGCAAGAATGTAAGATGGACCGAGGTTGTAATGCAAGAGGTGCAGTACTGGTATGCTGGTATTTTAAAATAAACTTTTTTGTTTCTTTACAGTAGTGGTTCATCTCCTTGCAGTCTTTTTTGGGATGAAAAATGAGTCCATAGCTAGCAATATTTGGAAAAAAAAAAAGCTAAAGAAGCAAATAATTAATAGGCTTGGAAAATTTAACCTAAATAAAATATGACAAAAAATAAATTACCAAAAAAATCCAAAATGAATATAAAAGAATAGGAAAAAAAGGGAAGTTTAAAATATACATTAAGAATATCTTTTCTAAGGGCTGGCGTGGTGGCGCGAAGCGGTAAGGTTGGCACTAGCCTAGGATGTACTGCTTTTGATCCCCCAAAGTCGCATATGGTCCTCGAAGCCAGGAGTGATTTCTGAGCACATAGCCAGGAGTAACCCTTAAGGGTCATGGAATGTGGCCCCAAAAAACAAAACAAAACAAAATATCTATTCTCTCAACTCCTTACAATAAAATTTTAATTTTTATGCTCTTCCTGGTATCACTAGTAGAATTCTGAAGCAAATTTTAATACCTATTAAGATATTTAATGTTCCTCTACCTTTGTCGATTCTTTCATCTGGAAAATAATTAAATTTGCATTAAAGGAATTAATAGCAGAATAAAAATTAATTCAATTAATATATAACATACATATTAACCAAAGAGAAACAGTTCCAAAAAGCAGAGAAGTAATGGAAATGCAATTAATCATAGGCCCAGAAAGAAATGTTTCCAAAATAAATCAGGGTAATTCACAGGAAAACAGCAGAGACTTGAAACAAATGTTGGTTTATCTTGTGTTTATTTTTCTTAAATGGAGATACCGTTGTGGGGACAGATTTCTCTCCAGCAGCTCCTCTGTCTAATGAAAATTGAAGTTCTTGAAAGGAGATATGAAGTGTTGGTTTTTCCAGATTTCAGAGTGCCTAAGACTCTGTTAGCATGCTACTAAGTGTTTATCTCCTTTTTACAAGTAAGAAACCTGAAAAATTGAGCAACTCTTCCAGTTACCACCTAGAATAACATCCTCAGCTAAAGAGAAAAGATGGTGCCTTCTGAAGCCATGCCAGCAATACCCACCACCCACAACTACCGCTTGGCCGATGGCCTAGCTTCAACACTCAACTGCAGAACTCTGAAGAGATACCAAAACAACAAAAACTCCAGGTTTGCCAGTATTTGAGCTGGCATGTCCTGGACTCTTCTTAGAATGAGTGTGAGCATTCCTCTCTCTGCCCACATACTTCTGGAAGCCTTCGCAGGCTAGACTATTACCCCCCCCCAAAGTAACAATATTAGACACAGAGCTTGGAATTCCTAAAACAAACTACATGACCATATAGGTGGACATGCAAAAAAATAAATAAATAGATAAATAAATAAAGGCAAAGAATGCCTAGGAAGTTTAGGCCAGCTATGTGGTGTTATGTCATAAGTCACAGCAAACAAAGGTGTGATTGTGATGAAGATATAGTTGTTGCATCTTCCCCTTGATAACAAAGGTATCAGTTTAATTCTCTCTTCTTGATAAGAGACCAAGACACAAGTGAAAACTCCTCATACTAATGTAAATGCATTTCAAAAAGACCTAAGGACTGCTTCCTTTTCAGAGATGGTTCTTGTTTGTTTCTTTAAAATAACAAGGCCTGGAAAGATAGTGCAGTTGTAACCCACTTTCCATGTGTGCTATTGATCCATTTTGATCTTCAACACCTCTTGTGGACCCAATGCACCACCTGAGCACAGAGCAAGAAGTAAACCACAAAAACAGTTGGTAGTGATCCAATCTACCTATCCCACACCCCAAAAAAATACTGCCTAAATTAGTCTTTCTATTGAAGTCATATTTTGTGAAAGATAGGTTTTGTTCCCCTTTGAAACCAGCTAATGGTCAATATTAGTCAAGGGCAATCAATTGTCCTTACCTCAAGATAAAAAGAAGGACAACAAATTCTCAAGTTTGTATTTCTCCTAAAAGCTAACCTTAAATTTGTTTTAGATTGATTGGTCTTTAATTGTAATATTCCTCTAAGGACCAGTCACTTGGGGTTTTATTATTTTAATATTTCTCTTTAAGAATACCTTCATGCAAATTTAAAGGCTAGATGGCATTTTTTAAGTCAGGAATTTGACATCTTTTCAGGTAACCAAACCCTGAATATCCCTTTTTATTTCTCCTCAATTCTTGTTCCTTGAATATTGGTCTGCAGGCTGCCTAAAAGAAATATTTACAACTTCCAATTTGTGGAGCTTACATACACATGATATCTCAATTTTATAAGAATTGCACCTGAAAAGCAAATCTCATTCATTTATTTTGCAGCAAAAATAATAAGTAAAATATTATGCGATCTAGTATCAGGGTCCATGATGGCCCACTGACTTAATAGAGACCACAAACACTCTAGAAATGCAAAGAGCAAGGGCAGGTTTATTGAGCTGGCTAGCCAGGGCTTCTGAATCTGTCAGAGTCAGATCAGAGAGCCCTGAGCTAAGAACAGGGAAAGCCTTTATAGTCAAAAAGGGAAAGTAGGGAGTGACATAGCAACTGTTACTAAGTTACATAAATCATATTTTGTGTAATTGGATGATTTTCCAGGGTGCCACAAATTTGAGTCACAGGGTTGGGATGGTTGGCACATTGAGGTCAGTTTACAAGGAGCCAACCATAAAGCAGAGGGTCCTGCAGATGGCACATCATGTCCAAGTATGTTCTATTGACATATGCATTTTGATGGGAAAATTCTAGGGTAGGTGGAGTATAAAAAATAAGAAACAGAAACTCAGATTTGATCATTAATTGAATTAGCCACTATTATCCTTAATTTTCTTAACACTTATCACTAATCACTTTTCTTAATTCTACCTCAATACTAGTTGTAATATAGAATCTTATCCTTGATATGTAGCAAATAATTTTAGTTAAAATATACATTATCATAGGAGCCAGAGTGATAGCACAGCAGTAGGGCATTTGCCTTTCACGTGACCATCTAGGACAGACCTTAGTTTGATCCCTGGACGTCCAATATGGTCTCCTGAGCCAGGAGTGATTTTTGAGTGCATAGCCAGGAGTAACCCCTGAGCATCACTGGGTGTTGTCCAAAAACCAAAATATATATATATTGCCAGATAAAGCAAAAAAATATATGTTATTATAAATAATTTTGTGTTGTAAAATATAAGACACAGATGCCAGAGTAATGGCACAGCAGTAGGTAGGGCATTAGCCTTGCTCATGGCTGACCCAGGATAGACTGATGTTTGATCCTCCGGTGTCCCACACGGTTCTCCAAGCCAGGAGCAATTTCTGAACACATACCTAGGAGTAACCCCTGAGTGTCACTGGATGTGGCCCAAATATTCAAATATAATATATATATATATGACATAATCTTTGAGGAAAATCTGTAATTTATATATATTATGAACATTGACCCAAAATGCACAGTTAATAATGAATGACAATGTATAATATATTTATAAATATATATATATATTATATACATGGTATATATTTGCATTTGGGTAACATTTGCCTAAAATGCACAGTTAATAATGAATGACAATGTATAATATATATTTTGCTATATATAGTATATATTATATATTGTGTTGAAGAAAATAAATAGGATATAAAAAGAAAAATCAACAGGACTAGAATTCCTCTAAGTATAAAACAAATTGACTTGTTATAATCTATAGAATACAATGAAGTCAACCTCTACCCTCATTGTTAATATGCACATATGTTTGTATCTGTATTAAAAAAGTTTCTTTCACTGGCAATTTGCTGTACACCATTTATCATACATGGAAACGTTTGTAGAGAAAAACTTTTATGTCCTAATTAACTTTAAGAAAGGTAGCATTTACTACAACTTTTTCAGTACAGAAGAACTATCACATTTTAAATCAAATCAATATATATTTTAAAAATTCCAAGCCGAGAAAACAAAACTATTAATTTTGTTACTGTAATTTGTTTTATGTTTTTAAGATAATTTTTTCTATATTTAGGTGTGACTTTTAAAACAATAGCAATCATTTCACCATCCAAGCTTGTGAGTAAATTCATAAGCAATGTGTGAAGGATTTTTTGGCAGGATGATGTTTCTGGTCTTGAATCTTTAAGAGAACCATATCATCTGCTGAAAAACAGTGGTAAAAAATAGAATTCATTTCTATGCATATTAATGGACAACCTGCTGTTTCAGACATCCTAGAAGAAGCTAGTCTGGAGTTCAAGTAGTAAATCAAGCCTGAATGTGAGAGCATCCCCTGCGTAGATTATTAATATGCTGGAAGCTTTACGGAAGCCATATTGGATTGGGTCTGTGTTGGGACTCAGAGAAAGTAAGCACACAGCAAACCCCAGTCTGGTCAACTTTCAGCGATCCACGTCTAATCAACATTTGTATTACATTGATGCCATGACCAAACTTCTCTGTGGCAATGGTTTAAATAATGAGGATTTTCAGTAAAAGTCAATATGTTCTCTTCTGGAAAGTACATGCTGTATTTGAAGCTGAACATTTGGTTCTGTAGCTCAGCTTGAACTAAATGAATAATAATTACGATTTGTTACAAAATCACTTTAAAAGTCACTAGTGGCCAAACACTAAACTGTAATAATATTGGAGACAGTCTCAACTGCAAGCAATTGTTGTCTAAAACCCATCAATCTTTATCCTAGATAATTATATCTTTCAATTTAGCATACACTTATTTTAGAGAAAAATGGGAAGTATTGGTAAATTTAATATAGACAAATTGTGATCACTCTGAAGACAAAATTAGAATTACACAGTGCCTGATAGTGTTGCTTTACCTTCAATTAAAAATGGGAGTTTATATATTATGTATTTTACTGTGCAGATCCTGTCTGTTTCCAAACGTCATAACTGAAACAAAGCAGTATTAGCCACAATATACATTAAGATTGTCACCAAAACAATGTATATGCCAACTCTACTATCTCTTTATGTTATCTATATGCTTTGAATTTCAAACATTCTAGCTAAAATAGTATATTTATTTATAAAATAGTTATGTTTTTTCAAATACATTAGTTATAGAAACTGACTACATCTTAAAAATTGTATCAATAAGTCATGTGTGCGCATGCATGCATATGTGTCTATGTACACTATTATGTTAAAATATTATATAAGTCTTTCTTGAAATGTCAGTATTTGTGAATACCAAAATAATCAGGACTTAGAGACAAAAATATGGGACAGCACCTTGAGGGTATCTTACCCTCATAAATCCTGCTTCCTTATAATTAAATTAAAATTAAAGAATTTTGAAACAGGAGGAGAGAGAGGAAAATTATGGTGATATGCTCAATAAAAAGGTAACGAAAGAGGGGCCAGAGCAGTGGTGCAGTGGTAGGGCATTTGCCTTGCACATGGCTGACCTAGGACTAACAGGGTTTTAATCTCCAGGTATCCCATATGGTCCCCAAGCCAGGAGCAATTTCTGAGCGCATAGCCAGGAGTAAGCCCTAAGCCTCAACAGGTGTGGCCAAAAAAAAAAAAAAAAGATCAGAAAGAAAAAGAAAAGAAAATGTAAGGAAAGAGGGAATAAATTAATTTTGATGAAATAGTGAACGAAGAGTATACATATATCTATATATGCATTCATATATACATATTATTTAGCTATTTGATTTACAATATAGTTTGTAATATGGTTTTGTATGTCCAGCATTCTAATACCAAAACCTTCACCAGCTTGTAGGGTTCCTTCCCAATTCTAACTCCCATTCTTGGGGTAAAAACATTATTTTTTCTCTTAAAAACAAATCAAATATGATTTGAAAAACCTATATGTTTGTTGTTACCTGTATTCCAAGGTTATATTGTCTTTAAAACATACTTTAAGGCAAAAATTGTATTACTTGTTAATTTATGGATCTTTGGGCCCCAACAAAAAGAAACTAGAAATCATGCAATGCTGAGTATCAAGCCATGGTTAGCTGTATGCAAGGCAAATGCCTTCACTTCTACACTACATCTCTAGTCAGAACACTTACTTATTTTTTAGTTCAGTGTTTTTCCTTTGATGCATTTTTATAGCATTGTAGTGGCTAACAGGTCACTCCTTTTTTATGATAAACTCCTAGATTATAAAAGAAATGCAGTGCAGGTATTCAGTGGTTATATTTATTTTACAGTAAAAGAGGAATGTGTAATGAGATTATGTGATCACTGCACTTTGTAAAATACTGAGACTATTTCTTATCATTTTCAAAAAAATCAGGAAAATGAATTTTTGTGTACAATTCAGCAAACTCCATTAATGACCATATTATTCTCTATCCTGAGTTTACATAAACTTAATTGCACCAACTAATATGTTTTTCTATTTTTTCCCAATAATACTTTTCAAAATAATTTTAAGGTTTGGAATAATAAAGCAGTAGCATGAATAAACATCTCACAGTCAGATGGTACTATGTTCTGTTCTTCTCTGGAATAACTGAACTCAAGAGTGTATAGCCTCACTTGTATGCCACTGGAAAATTGCAGTTCATAACAATAGATGAGCTAGAAGCTCAATGTTTTCGTTTAAGTTAGACTGTTCTTCATGGGCGACAAATCCAGATAAAAAAAAGTTGAGATTATTCTTATCATTAGAGACTGAGGTTTAGAAATTTGTTAGTATTTAGAGTTTAGATATAGTAATTTGCATTTTTTGAGAAACAACAAAAATGAGAGAGATCAATTATTAGTCTATTCTGGTTGCAGCTGATAATGGAGAAAGAAATTAAAGCCAGATAATCTAGTGGTATAAATTTGATGTTGAAGGATTTGGGGACACTATCATGTTTGAGTATAAAGGCTTGACATAAAAATGCAATTTTCCCCCATAATCTTAATAAATATAATGATTGAAAATGATCAAAACTAGAGTAAATGTTGAAGAATTTTAAGTATATAAATGCATTATTTATTGAAATGTTATCTGATACCATTAAATTATGATAAGATGCTTTGTAGGTATGAATGTAGCTTGACTATAGATCTCTAGTAGCATATCTACTTGGGAAAGAGCTTATAAGTCACTTCTTAGGAATGTGTGCAAATACATTTATAAATTTGTTACTAAACATAATAAATAAGATCACTATAATTATGAGAAATAACTAAACAGTATAACTACAAAGTACAATAAAATAGCAAATTACATTAATTTGCATGGACATAATTTTCTTTCTATAAATGTATTTTCTTAGGAAGAGTATGCTAACTTGTAGCCTCTGTTATTTACGTTATTTTTAAAATAGTAATTTTTATTTTGACCAAAGTGAAATACATATCTTTCACAGTAATAGTTTAGGTACATATTAACATTGAATCAGGGATTTCCATCACCAAAGTTGTCCTTCCTCCACCCTCGTACCTAGCTTGCATTCCATATCCTCTGGGTTGCTAGTATAAGAGGTCCTCTCTGTGTCTAGCTTGTTGTAGAGTGGGTATTGATTTTTTTGTCATTGACTTTGGATTTGGTGTTTAAGTCTGATCATTTTTATTACTACTTAGTGATCATACAACTATTTGGTCTTGGTACCCTCCATTATTTCCCCCTGGATGTATTTTAAATTAATATCTTGGGGGCAGAGAGATAGCTCAGTTTGCATGCTGCAAATTCTGGTTGAATACCCAGCATCACTTGGTCCTCCAAGCCGAGAATAAACCCAAGCATAGAACCAGGAGTAGCGCTTGAGTACCACCAATGTGTTCCCAATACACAACAAAACAGACATAAAATTAATTTCTGAATACTTATTTAAAGTGATGTTTTATATTTAGCCAGTAAGTGCACTTCATATTTCTCCCACTAAAATTTAATATAATGACAAGTATTTTTCTAAATGTGAAATAAGCTGTTTTTGAAAATATGCTACCATTAAAAAAATAAAAGTTTCTTTGAAGGATATTAGCTAGGCAGTATTTATACCAAACAATAATAGTTGAATAAAGAAATTGATTCAGTATAGTCAAGGAGAGAATGAGTTTCAATTTATTTATTTGTGCTACATTTACTGAATTCTTATTTTCTTAAATAACTTAATAGATTGATAAAAAAATCAGTAAACTTACTGTCCATATATAATTATTTAATTCGCAAATATAAAGCAAGAAAGAGTGAAACTGGACTACAGGTTATTACTTATATTTTGCATTTTTGGTTACATGTTAATATTCTAAAATTGTCACCTTTTTTTAAAAAAAAGGACACTATAATCTGTTTTAGTTACAGGATTTAGTTTCTGGTCCTGCTGAAAACTCTATAGAGTTCACTAAATCTAACTCCTTAAACTCAAATACCTACACAGAGAGAATCTGGTTATATCTGTGGAGGGCTGGATCAAAAATATGTGCATTTGCCTTGCACAGGACCAATGCCAGTTTGATATTCGGCATCTACATATGGTCCCCTGAGCCCACCAGGAGTAGTTTCTTAGTGCAGAGCCAGGAATAACGCATGAGAATCAGTGGAGATGGGCCAAAAATAAAAACAAAAATAAAATAAGCAAAAAGAACAGTATGATATACTTTTGACATTATTAAACTTTGAAATATTAATATTCTGAGATGTTTTCTCTAAATTTTTAAATTATAGCTTTATTTTTTTAATATTTTATTAAAGTAGGATGTATTATTTGTTTTTCTTTGAACACTTACTTTTCTAGGAGCATTCTTTTAGTGGTCCAAACTGGAAATGAGTCAAATGTCTATTAACATTTGAATAGAAAAATTATGGTATATGCATATATCTAGCAGTAAAGAAGGAATAAATATATAAGGGAGTGATTAATATTTACTCTTTACCCTTTCTAGTAGACTAAAGTGAATCAACACGAGACATATAATTTACCGTATTTTCCGGTGTATAAGACAACTGGGCTTATAAGACGACCCCTAATTTTGCAGGTAAAACATAGGTTTAGGCCTATATTTGCTGTATCAGACAGAACGTTCCTGTCCTGCAACTGTATGTACCACAGTGAGCCAATCACAACAAGCAAAGGTTCAAAGGTTATACTGTCATAGACTTCCTCTCTGACTCCGGCCAATCTGAGCAGGCTTTTGACAGTGTAGATTCAGGTCCAGAACATTGTCTAATTTGCATGCATCAAAAGCCTGCTTGGATTGGCTGAGTTAGAGAGGCGGTCCGAGCAGCCTTGCAGTGATTGGTCCCTTACAATAGGCACCTTTTCTGGCAATTCCCTGGTGCCATCAGTTAATCTCCCCCACTACATGAACCAAACAACACCCCATTCTCGGACCCTAGCACTAACCACCAACCCGGTTAGTTGGGTTTTGCCAGAAGTGGCCCCCAGATCTCCTGAGTACTGCTTGGGAGCCCCCGAGAAAGAGATTTGGAAACTCTGCAGCCTGATTTTTTTGTTTGTTTGTTTCATTTAGTGGCATATTGAAACATTTTTAGGACATACTCAGCGTATAAGACGACCCCGATTTTCGGTTAACCATTTTTTGTTTCAGAAGTCATCTTATACGCCAGAAAATATGGTAATCGCTAAATAATTATGGTTCCAGGAAGAGAACATGAAAATGTATACATATGGCATGAGTCCATTTTTAGGTAGTTATTAGGTTTAGAGGATCTAAATAATAGTTTAGAGAGAAAAGTGAGAAATAACAGTCCAGAATGAGAGGAGTGGTTGGAGGTATTATTACAAAAAGAAACACAAATTTTGTAGCTTGGGAAGTATGTTTATTATCTTCATTTAATGTTTTTATGGGTGTATAGTTGTGTAAAATTTTGCCAAATATAACGTGAAAAATCCTCTTGCCTTTTTTAATTTTTGCAATTCTAGGGTCTAGAGTAGTTTTTTCCAAAATTTAAAAATAAATAAATATAGTATTGCCCTTACAGCTGACAGATTATTTTGTTTATAAATTTGTTTTTTCCCTATGTAAATATTATAGCAATGTAAACATGTATTACCATAGAGTCAATTGCATCAGCTCACAGAGCCAATTGTGTACATTTATTTCCAATTTTGTGGACATATAGATAACTTGAACTGAACCATGGTATAAAAGCCTATATTCATTTTTTCTAGATTCTCATGGTTAGTAGCATAAAGTCTCTCTCTCTCTCACTCTCTCTCTCTCTCTCTCTCTCTCTCTCTCTCTCTCTCTCTCTCCCTCTCTCTTGGTTTTTGGGTCATACCCAGAAGCTAAGGGGGTTATTCCTGGCTCCATGCTCAGAAATTGTTTCTGGCAAGCACAGGAGACCATATGGGACACCGGGATTCGAACCAATGACCTTCTGCATAAAAGGCAAACACCTTACTTCCATGCTATCTCTCCAGCCCCAGCATAAAGTTTCTCAAAGTAGTCTCTGATTAACCTTTGGATCTCTGCAATATCTTTCATGATCTCCCCCTTTTCATTTCTAATACAAGGTATCAGGTTTCTCTCTATTTCTTTGTGAGTTTTGCCAATGGTCTATCAATCTTGTTTATTTTTTCAAAGAACCAACTTCTTTCTTTGATCTTTCAGATTGTTTCTTGGGTTTCCACTTCTTGATTTCTGGTCTCAGCTTTGTTATTTCCTTCTATCTCCCTATTTTTGGTCCTTTTGTTGTGCTTGCTATAGCAATCAGGCAAAAAAAAAAAAGATATCAAGGGAATTCATATAGAAAAGGAAGTCAAGCTCTCACTGTTTGCAGATGACATGATACTCTACTTAGAAAACCCTAAAGACTCGACCAAAAAGCTTCTAGAAACAATAGACTCATATAGCAAGGTGGCAGGCTACAAAATTAACACACAGAAATTAATGGCCTTTTATACACCAATAATGATGGAGGAGAGATGGACATCAAGAAGGCAATCTCATTCACATTAGTGCCACACAAACACAAATATCTTGGAGTCAACTTGACCAAATACATGAAGGACCTATACAAAGAAAAAATAAAGTTCTACTCCAAGAAATCAGAGAGCGCACATGGAAATGGAAACACATACCCTGCTCATGGATTGGCAGGATTAACATCATTAAAATGGCAATACTCCCCAAAGCATTGTACAGATTTAATGTGATCCCCTTAAAAATACCCATGACATTCTTCAAAGAAGTGGATCAAACACTTATGAAGTTCATCTGGAACAATAAACACCCTTGAATAGCTAAAGCACTCCTAGGGTAAAGGTAAATGGGAGGCATTACTCTCCCCAATTTTAAACTGTAATACAAAGCAAAAGTTATCAAAACAGCATGGTATTAGAATAAAGACAGACCCTCAAATCAGTGGAATAGGCTTGAGTTCTCAGACAATGTTCCCCAGATATACAATCACTAATTTTTGACAAAAGAGCAAGAAATCCTAAGTGGAGCAGGGAAAACCTCTTCAACAAGTGGTGCTGGCAGAACTGGTTAGCCACTTGCAAAAAAGCAAACATAGACCCCCAGTTAACATCATGTATGAAGGTAAAATCCAAATGGTTTAAAGACCTAGATATCAGAAATGATACCATAAGGTATATAGAACAGCACATAAAACACTCCATGACATTGAGAATAAAGGCATCTTCAAGGAGGAAACTGCACTCTCCAAACAAGTGGAAGCAGAGATAAACAAATGGGAATATATTAAGCTGAGAAGCTTCTGCACCTCAAAAGAATTAGTGCCCAGGATACAAGAGCCACCCACTGTGTGGAAGAAACTATTCACCCAATATCCATCAGATAAGGGGCTAATATCCAAAATATACAGGGCATTGACAGAACTTTACAAGAAAAATCATCTGATCCCATCAAAAAATGGAGAGAAGAAATGAACAGACACTTTGATAAATACAAATGGCCAAAGGCACATCAAAAAATGCTCCTCATCACTGATCATCAGGGAGATGCAAATCAAAACAACGATGAGATATCATCTCACACCACAATGATTAGCACACATCACAAAGAATGAGAACATTCTGGTGGGGATGTGGAGAGAAAGGAACTCTTATCCACTGCTGGTGGGAATGCCATCTAGTCCAACCTCTATGAAAAGTGATATGGAGATTCCTCCGAAAACTGGAAATTGAGCTCCCATTCGACCCAGCTGTTCCACTCCTGGAACACAAGAATACAATACAAAAACCCCTTCCTCACACATATATTTACTGCAGCACTATTCACAGTAGCCAGGCTCTGGAAACAACCAAGATGCCCTTCAACAGACGAATGGCTAAAGGAACTGTGGTACATATACACAATGGAATATTATGCAGCCATCAGGAGAGATGAAGTCATGAAAATTTTCCTATACATGGATGTACATGGAGTCTATCATGCTGACTGAAATAAGTCAGAGGGAGAGAGACACACAAAATTGTCTCGCTCATCTATGAGATTAAAGAAAAATAAAAGTAATTTTTGCAACAATCCTTAGAGACAATGAGAGGAGGGCTGGAACTTCCAGCTCACTTCACGAAGCTCACCACAAAGAGTGGTGAGTGCAGTTATAGAAATAACTACACTGAGAACTACCATAATCATGGGAATAAATGAGGAAACTGTAAAGCCTGTCTAGAGTACATTTGGTGGTGTGGTGGATGGAGGGAGATTTGGGACATTGGTGGTGGGAATGTTGCACTGGTGAAGGGGGGTGTTCTTTATATGACTGAAACCTAATCACAATCGTATTTTTAATCAAGATGTTTAAATAAAGAAAAAAAGATCAATGTGGCAAAAGAATAAGTTGATTCATATCTTGCACAAGATAAAAAGATTAATTCAAATAAATACTGAAGTATGAAAGCCTAAAGGAAAAAAAAAGAGCCTATATTACAGAAACCAGAAAATACTATTACAAAATTGGGCCTTTTTCTCAGACAATACTGTAGTAAACATTTACAGTATTTGCTGGCATATATCTTCCTAAAAGTCTTAAAATTAAGAGCGGATCACTGGTCCCTAAAGCTGGAACAAGTTTCAGCATGCCATATACCAGCATATAATATGACTCCCGACCTTTAGGAAGTTTTTCATGGGTTGAAGGGTCGTCTTATACACTGGCAAATATGGTAAGTTACCCCTTGCTAAAAGAGACATTAAAAAAGTTCACTAAAATTCTTAGTTTTTAAGTGCGGAAAGAATTCTAGAACATTAAGCTAGAAACCTGTAAAAATTATATTACTAAAGAGAAAAGCAATAAGGAACAGGTTTTCAAATACCTCTAGCAAGAAATTATTTTTCAGAGATTTGATGCAGGAAGGTAAGATAAGGTAGATGATAAGGGATTCCCCTGGAAATGAGTTTGGGAAAGTAATAAAAATCAAGATACAATTTAAAAGAAAGAAATTGCTTTGTCACAAAGCCCAAAAACATGAAGCCTGGACCCCATGTGGCAATACCAGAGCTGAGGTCTGAGAATACTTTTAAGTAGCAGTTGGGGTATTTAATTCCTTTATTGTACCTCAAGGGGTACCTTCCATTAGCTCTTTCAAATTTCCTACATATAGATATTTTACTTTAATATTCATCTTCTAAAATTCCTATATGTGAGAGTAGATGTCACATGAGACCTTGGGGTGAAGTTCAGACTTTTCCTAAAAAAAATAAATCACTTGGGCGATAGAGATATTTGCAAGTGTAGTGCACTTACCTTGCATGCAGCTGATACAGATTCAAGCCCTTGTATCCCATAATACTCCCAAAGACTCAAGGAGTGATCCTAGAGTGCAGGGCCAGAAATAAATACTAAGTACAACTCTTGTGATCTTCTAAATAATTAAGTTCATAAATATTTACATTCCTTGTTCCTGCCTGATACCATAGTTTCACAAAACTTTGGCAATGGGGACCTAATCCTGTCATATAGACTAAGGGGACCTTAATAAGCAATGGATGACTTTTACTATGTAGATCAACTTGGACCCAGACAGCATTACCAACCCTAAGCCTCCCACCTTACCCTAGACTTCCTCAGTAGATTAAGGTGGATCAAGCTGGAAGGCTGTTTGTTGCATAATATTAAGGATCTTTCTTATCTGGATTCCCACACTTCCTCACATCATATTCACAAGTTGGTTGTAGTTACCAAAAGTGGTCAATACTATTTGGGCCAGATATGTGGCGCAAACAGTAGGACATGTGGCGCAAACAGTAGGACATTTGCCTTGTACTAGTTAATCTTTCTTCTTGATGCTCTTCATACCTTTTGGTGTGGAGACTGTTGCTCTGACCTTTCAATACAGCAAACATGCAAACAAATTCCATTAAAGATTTGGAGGTTAGATCAAAAGTATAGCAGCTAGGACATTTTCCATGCATATGGCTGACCTAGTTTCAATCTCTAGTCCCATAAGCACTGTCAAGAGTATTTTTTGAGAGTAACCCCCAGAGAATTGCTCAGTGTGTCCCTAAAGCAATAAATACATAAATAAATAATAAAATAATTCAGTCAAAACCTACATTGTATATTCACCTTATTTCTTGGAAAAATAAACCTTAGGTCTGTTTTGCTTCTGGTGTGCAGAAATTAGAGTATTTCTGGCTATCAAAGGGAATTCACTGATGTACTTCAGTCTCATTCTTCAGATCTGTTTTCCAATATATAGTTGCTTCTTCTAGGACAGTCTTTGTGAGAAATTGACCCCACAGAGACATCCCATGTTCTGTTTCCAGTAACACAAGTTTTGGGATCCCTAAGACACAAAACACTGGTTATCAACATTCCTGCCTCTCTGCAACCACTGCCAGTGGGCTGCTCCATCTTAAAGTAAAAGCTCCAAAACATATCAACACTGGATATGCCTCTGAGCTATATATATGCTCTCTAAAGTTTTTACCAGCAGATACCCAGAGTTCCTCTGAAATGATCAGCTGCAGTGGTGGATAGCTGATCAGCAATTCTCAACTGTGAATCTTCTCAAAATATATCTTTCTCAGAATCCCTATGTCAGATAGATCTTTTCGTGTTTAGCCAGGGAAGTCTCATAAGGTTCAAACACAATGCTCTAAGAAATGGAAACATCAATGAGCTATGCCTGGATGCCCTTGAAATTCCAGAAAGCTGATGTGTACTTGCTTTCTGGAAATTCCAGAAGTCGGTTTGTGCCATGTGAATTATCAAAATTTGCCACCGAAGAAATCCACCAAGGGTCCTTGCATGGCTCTTCCCAGAAAATCCCTGAGGTTCAATGAGTTTTTCCAAGTAGATGGCTGAAATCTGAATTTCCTAAAGGCCAAGGATCAAATTTTCCAGGCTCTTTGCAGAAATGTTAGCAACACAAGATCACATTATATAGACATTGATATGCAACTGCATATTTCTGATCTTGGAAGCACATCTACTGAAGAGCATGCCTCTCCAAACTCAACTCAATGTTTTTTGGTCTCGATTTCCCCCACTGGAGGAAATGTCTACTGATTTTCCAGCTATGAAAAGGACACAGCCACAACTATGCATTATGTTGGTGAGAGGATCTCAATGGTGAACCTATTGCTCAGCATATTGCTTTATTTGGGGCATGTACAATAGACCCAATTTATATCTCTAGTGCTTCCTAAGACTTTCAGTAGTGGAAACATGTTGGACGCTGCAACTGCTGCTCACAGCTTTAATCCATGCCTACTCCCATTACTATGGCCTGGTGAGTATTTCTGTTCTTCCATTTAACTTTTAGATTTGAAGGTTGTGCATTTCACATTAAATACAGTGGTTATAAGTTTGTTTAAAATATTTTATTTTTCACAAAGTTCTTCATGATTAAGTTTAAATCATACAACATACAACATCCTTTACCAGTGCACATTCCCCCACTACCAATGTCCCCAGATTCCCTCTTGCCCCTCTCCCCCACTCCTGTCTCTGGTGAAAACAATTTTCTTTTCTTTTTTTTTCTTTTAGATCCTGTTGTTTCCAATACCATTACTGAGGGCTAACATGCCATAATTTTATTATCTTCCAGGACCCAATTCTTGTCCAGAATAATCATTTCCAACAATCATTATCATAATGTTCCATTCTTCTATTAAAATAAAATTTTATTGGTGACTTATTTTTTTTATTAGCACAACAAATATGGTCCTGCTTGTATGGTTTTTCAACGTTTTTTCCATGAATAAATCTTCTGAATTATACTTGGCAATGCGTAAAATCATATTAATGTTTTACTTTCATATAACTCAGCTAGATGCATTAGTGCATTGCAAAAAAGAAAAATAATTCAAAACTCAAAGGGTAGGTTACTATAGTTCATATATCTGTATGTGGCCTAAATGTAAATATTAGCATTTAAATTCAAATATTTTTACCTTAAGGGTAAAACAGAAAAACCATCACACATATTCAGGCAGATAAGAATAAAAATTAAGAGGTCAAGACAAAGTAGGAAAATAAAACTTAAAAGTCTTGCTGGAAAGCCAAGCTAAAGTTCACCTGGATTGCAGGTCTAAAATATTCTTGCTTTTTCTGGTGCAGTAAGTACTCTGGGCATTTTGACGACAATAGGCCTTAATCAGGTGAAATCAATAAACACAGATTCAAAGACATTTACTAGGATTCCAAATAAACCTTCAAATCCTTTGCCAAGAGGGAACTTTCTCATGAGATACTCTATTTTTAACTTTGCAAACTGTTGTGAACAAAAGTTGTTTTACAGAAAGGATCATAGTTTTAAGCTTCAGACCTAAGAGAGTCCAACTTGCAAGAGGAGTAGAATGTAATATGTTCTTCTCATAGCAACTTAAAAATCCATCACCTATTGCATATTAATTCCTCAATATTTATTTTAAAACTCAAAATGAAAAAAGAGAAAATATACTCAGGTTTGTGTCAATTCAGAAAATGGATTAACTTAAAACAACTGAAATTACATCAATTAAAATGTTTTTAAATCAGAGGTCAAGTTTATATAACATGTACTCAATTAATTTTATTATGTACATAATATCTGTGTTTATTATCAAATCACTGTTTAGACACATAATGGGTATTTTGATTTTACCAATTATGTTTTTAATAGTTGTTGATTTCATATGTGCAGTAATGCCACCTGTATATAATTATAGAACTAATTTGTCACTTCCAAACAATGACTTGCTAAATACTAATTAATGTTACTCTTTTCTAAAAAGCGTTCTTACTAGAATGCACAAGTTGGGTAAAATAATTTTACCTAACTTAATTTAGTTTATAAAAGGAACAAGATTGATTTAAAAATTTGGGTCTGACAGATCTAGATTTAGTTTCCTGTTTCAATTTCCAATTTATATATTTATATATAATTTATATATATAATATGTATTTATATATAATTTATACATTTTTTAGAAAGTTACTAAACCTGTGTGAAATTCAGATTATTTGCTATTAAAATTGTAAAGATTGGAGATAACCCATGTTCAGTAGACTTCATGTGTTGGGTTACACCTATTTTACCCAAAGAAAAATTCAAAAAAAAAAAAAAAAAAAAAAGAATGGTCCCCCATGCCTGCCAGGAGCTATTTCTGAGCAGACAGCCAGGAGTAACCCCTGAGCACCGCCGGGTGTGGCCCAAAAACCAAAAAAGAAAAATCATCCAGGTTTATTTGTATGTTGTTTACAACTTAAATTTACCCCCCAAACAGAGATTGTGTTACTTGTAAACCTGAGTGAGTTTACTGCCCAATCCAGAGGAAGTTTCTGTACTCAATAAAAATGGCAGTTCTGGCAGGCAGCTGGCTCGATACTAGATAGAAGACTCCCAGACTACAAGTGTTTCTCCCTCAGCCTGGTTTGGATTATTTCTTGTGTGACCCTGATTCAAACTCATTCACCTGGGCTTGTAGATATAGCACATGGGGTAATTTTACAGTCATGCATTTTCTGAATTATCTGTTTTTATTAAAAGACCACATCATTTTTAATATGTCTTAGAGTCAGAAAACAGAAATAGAAATACACTTAAAAGACATTATTATAATAATAAACAGACAATATCGATGAGAGAGGATAGGACCAGTCCAGGATATGAAGCTTCCCACAGAGTGTTGAGTTCAGTTAGAGAAATAACTACACTGACAAATATCATGACAATGGTAGTGGAAGAGAGAAACGAGGACAGGCAGTGGATAACAGAGGAGGTAGATGGGTAGCATTAGTGGCGGGAAGGTTGCACTGGTGAAGGGTAGTGTTATTTTTTTGTTTGTTTGTTTTTTGTTTTTGTTTTTTTATAACTAAAACCCAACTACAAACATGTTTGCAATCATGGTGCTTAAATAAAAATATTAAAAAAATAAAAACATGCAAGAAAAAAAGTAGACTTCCAAAAATCAAGTGAAATAAGAAAGTTTTGGGTATTTACACAAGTACAATTTTAAGTTACCCAATGTACTTACTGTGGAAAAAGCTGATTTCATGATGACAGCAAAAGAGGATTGATCAAATAGAAAGCATGCTAGAAATTGAAGGCATAAGCAGAAAACAGAGATTTGTTTATTTATTTGTTTTATTAAATCACTTTGAGACAAGTAGTTACAATGTTGATGATTGAGTTTTTCAAGTATTTGTTTAACTACACTTTTTTTATTGCAAAAAAAACCTTCTATATGCTGAAAACATCAATACATACTTTCCTATGGTTTTTACTGGGTGTATGTTCTTACTTTTTACATTTATTTTTAATATGTAACTTCCAGTAAGTTCTCAAAAATCTCTATGAATAATTACAAATTAGTCAAGGTCATGAATGATGAAAAAATCAATGCAATCTCTTTGTATCCAATTATAGATTATATAAATTGTGTTAGTTACTACTGGCTGTAAGAATTTTTGTTACCAAATATGTCACTATTTATGAAAAACATTGTATGATTTATATGATTTCATATAAAGTAAAGCAACTCTAATTAAAGTGATTTATGTCATGAACAGAACCTATTTAATTAACATGACAGAATCATAAAAAGTATTGTCCCATCAGTATAAAAGTCTTGGTTCTAGAATAGAGAATTTGTGATAATTCAAGTCCCTGACATAAGACTTGTAAGCTGATTCCTATTTTTCAATTTTTTTTTGGGAGGGGGCTTTTGGGCCACACCCGGTGACACTCAGGGTTTACTCCTGGTTATGTGCACAGAAGTAGCTCCTGGCTCGGGGGACCATATGGGACGCCTGGGGATCGAACCGCAGTCCATCCTAGGCTAGCTGCTGGCAAGGCAGACACCTTAACTCTAGCGCCGCCATGCCGGCCCCCTTTTTCAAATTATTATTTTAATTATTCACATTGTATATATCATTAATTATTTTTACTGAATTATTCATGCTTTTACAGGTTGATGGACACTGAAATTTTTGTTATTTAGAATTCTATATAGATTTAAACACCATGGTTTACTATTAGATTACACTTAATTTATACAAAGATCATCCCTAGTTCCTTTGTATGCTTGTTTTCAACATGGATTTACACCAAAACAGAGATTGTTTTACTTGTAAACCTGGGTGGGACTGACTCAGGATAGCCTGAGCTATCTATCTTTCCTTACTGCCCCACTCAGGGGAGGTCTCTGTTCTCAATGAAAAACAATTCCTGCAGGCAGCTTGATGGAGATACTAGGCAGAAGATTGACGGACTATATGTGCTTCACCTTTAGCCTGGTTTAGATTATTTCATGCGCAATCCTGATTCAGACTCATTCACTTGGGGTTAGAAATAAGACGCTTGGGGTGAATTTACAGTTTACAGTGTTGTTAATAATAAGTTTTTATGCATAAAAAATCCAGATCCCCCTTAACTCTATTGTTCACTGTATCTACTCCTTGCCTCAATTCAATATAAATTGTTTCACTTCACTAGCACTTATTATAACCTGGGAATTAAAACATAATTATTTGGGTCAGAGCGATGACACAATGGTAGAGCGTTTGCCTTGCACTCAACCAATGCAGGTTGGAGCCCCGGTTTGTTTCACAGTATCCTGTATGGTCCCCGTGCCTGCCTGGAGTGATTTCTGAGTGCAGAGCCAGGAGTAACCCTGAGCACCGCTGGGTGTGACCCAAACACCAAAAAAAAAAAAAAAAATCAAACAAACTAACAAAAAAAATCATTTGAAGAGGAGATTATTGGTATTTAACTTGAATTTTCTAAATTCTAACTATTTTATGTATTATTTCTCATCTATCCTTGTATCTCTTTGCTAATATTTATAATACATCTATGTGCTGGGGGCAGTTGGGATTGGGGACAGACTTGTCTGTGCTCAGGGATTACTCCTGGATCTGCACTCAGGAATAACTCTTGTTAAGGCTCTGGGGAACATATGTAGTGAAGTGGATTGAACCTCCATCAATTATGTGCAAGGTGAACATCCTCTACATAAAGTGCTAGGTTTCCAACAACTGTCTATTTTTAATCAGATAGCTCTTGATCATTGAGGTTTTAGTGCTTTCAATATAGTCCAGACACATTTTTAAACATATTGGAGAAATATATTCTTATAATCTGTGACCTGTCTTCAATTACTTATTAGTGATTTTAGGAGAGAAGAATGAATGGTAAAGGCCTTTTATCACAATCTAAGACATGGTAGATTTAACATATCTTATATTTACCATGTTAAATGATAAACGCACCCTTGAAACAAATACAAAACCAATGACCTCTGGTAGAAATTAGCACATCTATACACTCCATATGCTTATATATTGAGAAAGTCAAAATAAATTATATGAAAAGACAGAAAAGTTTCAACAAGGACCATAGTGAAAAGCAATATCATGAATTTATAGTAAAATCCTCTTTTAAACTATAATTTGCTAAAATTGTCTGTATTTTACAACTATTAAACATAAAATAAATTTACAATAGTCATGTCCTAAAATCACATTAATTAGGATATGAATGTTTTCTAGAAAAAATGTATTAACACCACCTATCTCATATTGATAAACTCTGGTACTGATATTTTTTTGAATGTGAAATATATGTTATTTTGTACTATTTTATTTAATTTCAATACCTTCACCTTATTTACATTAAAAAGAGGGTAGGATCAGGGTTTCAATAAAGTTATTATGATGCAATAGTCTATAACAATCAAAGTAGAGAATAATTAGGGTATAAAATAGTAATCCTGTAAAGCACTACAACTTCTTGGATAGCTCAATTATCAATAGGCTATGGTAAGTAGTTATATTCTTTATACCTTTTAGATACCTTCTCAAATTTAATTTAGGAAACTGTTGAATTTGTTTTGATGTAGATTTTTGGAAAGAAGAACTCATGAAAGAGAACTCTGGTAAGGGATCTCATAAGCTACTCAGCAATATTCAGAAGCAAAATCAGAAGAACTATGATCTGCTCTTAGTTCTAAAACTTCTGATCATCTCTGGGAGCCAGTAAGCATCTCTGGCCAACAATTTTTGCTCAAGATTAGTTTCAAAATTGTATGTTAATACTGGTCAATGTACCTGGGACAAAAGTCTCATTTTAGCAATATATGTGAACAAATAAGATATATTAGTGCCATAATTTTCAACGTTTTGTTTTTATTTTAAGCAGAACATAACTACATACTTTGCTTCTTAAATTTGGACTGCCAAAATTTGTGCCAAATTCAAAGTAAAATATATGTATAAGTCCTGCAGCTTTGATTTTCTCACATTACTGTGTTTTGTATTACTAAACAATAGCATCTATCTTTTCTTTTTCATAAGCCTCTTAAGGTGTCATTCACAATCCAGAAATGTCCACTTGAGTTCCCTTTCTTTCTATAGCCCAAGAAGATCCCCCGATCTTGGGAGAATAATGAGGGCATTTCAGCATTTACTATCTTTGCGGATTTGCCCAAAAGTTTACTTAAGGCTTTGGACATTCACGGAATTTTAGGGAGAACAATTTTCTCATAATCAAATAGTGAACTGGGAATCAATTAATATTAACTATGTTGTTTTGTGGGTTTTGATTTGTGCTATGTCACTTGAGTCTCTAGTTAAGCACGGGGTATTTGTAGAATGATTGTGCACTGAAATTAAATTCTAAATAGATATAAACCATAAAAATATGGTTCTTCCTTCTCAGATCCCAAACAGGACTCAAAACGTAAGTCCTGAGCCAGTAGTTGTCAGACTTATTTGGGGGAATGATTAGAAATGTCAAAACTCTAGTTCCACTGCATTAAAAAACACCTCTTAACAAGATCCAAACGTGATAGATATGACTAACTTTACATCTAAAAAGTGTTGCTCTCTAAGGTGCCTGAGGAGAACATCCAGTTGCAGTGAGAGTTTTCTAACATGGTCATATTATTCTGCTCTATTTCATTTCCATAATCACTTTCTATCATTATAGTTTCCTACTTTCACCAATGTACTGTGGAATAAAAAGCTTTCTTGGCGGTCTTGAGTTTAAGAGATGTTCTCAAAAAATATATCTTATTTTTAGCTATCTGTTTTTTCTAAGACTTCATTTGTATTTCAATATAGTTTAGATAAATAACTATTGTTTTCTGAAGTCTTTAAGTATTGTTAAATTCATCACACATATATGTCCACATGCATATACAATTTCTGCCTCATTTTGAAGTATAAGTGATTGGAAGAGCAGTAATGTTCTAATGTGATTGGAAGAACAGTAATTCCCAACTAGCCATTTGACTTGGACTATTTTTTACTTTTTCCTTAAAAGTAATATTTGGGGGACCGGAAAGGTGGCACTAGAGGTAAGGTGTCTGCCTTGCAAGTGCTAGTATAGGACGGACCATGGTTCGATCCCCTGGCGTCCCATATGGTCCCCCCAAACCAGGAGCAATTTATGAGGGCATAGCCAGGAGTAACCCCTGAGCGTCAAATGGGTGTGGCCCAAAAAACAAAACAAACAAACAAACAAAAAGTAATATTTGGTATTTGATTCATTTCTTTTGATAACCAGCTAGGCAAAGCTATTACTGAGTACAAAGAGACAAAATAGTTTATTAATTTGGAAAAATATTTAAATCTTAACTAGATTTGATTGTATACATTTTTAGCTCATAGTTATACATTACTATTAATTATTCTATACAGTAATATCATTAAAGTTGTGTGCTGTCTTTAGTTATATGTTCATATTAGTTCTATAGTATTTTAGCTTATCTATTACTGTCTTCTTTTAACTTACCATGTTACCCTACATGGTGAGTGCATGAATATTGATTGTTATTGAATATAGTTTTATATATAAATCAGCTGTCATGATAAAAGAAAAAAATTATTTTGTTTCTTCTGGGCAATACCCAGTGACTCTCAGGGGTTGCTCCTGGCTATACACTCAGACATAGCTCCTGGTTTGGGAGACTATATGGGACGCAGGGGGATCAAACCTCGGTCTGTTGTAGGCTAGCGAGGGGAAGGCAGACTCCTTAGGTAACTTGTGCCACCTCTTTGACCCCAGGAATTTTTTTTTTTTGAATTTTGGACCACACCCATAGATGCGTAGGAGTTACTCCTGGCTCTCAGCTCAGAAATCGCTCCTGGCTTGGAGGACCATATGGGACATCAAAAGATCAAACCTCAGTTCGTCAGCCACATGCAAGGCAAACACCCTACTGCTGTGCCATCAATCTGGCCCCTGAAGATATTGATTTTAATTTAAAATATTATTTTATTATTATTTGAAAGGTTATTTCTTATATAATAAATTTTTAAATAGAAACATATGAACATATAATTTTAAACAGTAAATTTTCTCTTTTACTATCTGAAATACAATTTTTTTCTAAATTACAATTTAAGTAAGATGTAGAATCTTAAAACTGTAATTACTTTTTCTAATTATAAAATACCTATCAAACATATGAAAACTTATAGCAATGTTATATACATTCTCCTTAGCAGAATGAAAGCAGGCCAACAATGAAAGCTAATTCAGAACAGTAGTACTTTTTGAAATATTTATGGTTGAGAGTGCTTTGAGTGCTTAAGATTTATTTTTTAAATATTTTATATACCTTTGGCTGCTATAAAAAACAAAACCAAAAGTACTCAGACTTTTTGACTTATAACAGCAAAAATATTCTCTTACAGTTCTGGAGACCAGGTTTTAAATCAATACCAGCAGGCCAAATTCCAGGTATCAACACTACTGCATTTCCTCCGGAGATTCTAAAGCAATCTCTTCTTTATCTTTCCTTATTGTTACAGAAGCAATTATTTGATTTCTGGCCAAGAATTTAATCACTTTCATCTTCAAGGGCAGTGTTTTCAAATACTATTGCTTTCTTTTCACACATAAGTTATGAGAAAGAAAAATAGGAAAGGAAGAAAGAAAAAGAAAGAAAGAAAGAAAGAAAGAAAGAAAGAAAGAAAGAAAGAAAGAAAGAAAGAAAGAAAGAAAGAAAGAAAGAAAGAAAGAAAGAAAGAAAGAAAGAAAGAAAGAAAGAAATAAAGAAAGAAAGAAAGAAAGAAAGAAAGAAAGAAAAGAAGAAAGAAAGAAAGAAGAGAGAGAAAGAAAGAAGAAAGAAGGAAAGAAAGAAAGAAAGAAAGAAGAAGAAAAGAAAGAAAGAAAGAAAAAGAAAGAAAGAAAGAAAGGAGAGAAAGAAAGAAAGAAAGAAAGAAAGAAAGAAGAACGAGAGAGAAAGAAAGAAAGAAAGAAAGAAAGAAAGAAAGAAAGAAAGAAAGAAAGAGAGAAAGAAAGAAGAAAGAAGGAAAGAAAGAAAAGAAGAAAAGAAAGAAAGAAAGAAAAAGAAAGAAGAAAGAAAGAAAGAAAGAAAGAAAGAAAGAAAGAAAGAAAGAAAAGAAAGAAAGAAAGAAAGAAAGAAAGAAAGAAGGAAGGAAAGAAAGAAAAAAGAAGAAAGAAAGAAGAGAGAGAAAGAAAGAAGAAAGAAGGAAAGAAAGAAAGAAGAAAAAAAGAAAGAAAGAAAGAAAGAAAGAAAGAAAGAAAGAAAGAAAGAAAGAAAGAAAGAAAGAAAGAAAGAAAGAAAGAAAGAAAGAAAGAAAGAAAGAAAGAAAGAAAGAAAGAAAAAGAAAATCTGTAGCAGTGGCTCAAGTACAGCATTTGCTTTGCACATGCTAACCTAGGACAGACTGTGTTTGTATTCCCAGGTGAACTATATGGTCCCCCAAGCCAGTAGTGATTTGTTAGATCATAGCCAGTAGTAACCTCTGAGTGTCACCACGTGTGGCCCAAAAACAAAACTAAAAACAAAAGAAAAAAAAAAAGAAAGAAGAAAGGAAAAAGAAGAAACAAATAAAGAAGAAAGAAAAAGAAAGAAAAGATGAAACGAAGAAAGAAAAGATGAAACGAAGAAAGAAAAGATGAAGGGAAGGGAAGGGAAGGGAAGGGAAGGGAAGGGAAGGGAAGGGAAGGGAAGGGAAGGGGAGGGGAGGGGAGGGGAGGGGAGGGGAGGGGAGGGGAGGGGAGGGAAGGGAAGGGAAGGGAAGGGAAAGGAACGGGGAAATGAAAAGGGAAATGAAAAGGGAAATGAAAAGGGAAATGAAAAGGGAAATGAAAAGGGAAATGAAAAGGGAAAGGAAAGAAAGGAGACAAATTGGGAGAAAGATTGTCCTCTTTATTCCAGAATCATCTCCCTGGTCTTAGCAGTTTGTTTAGGTCCCTATTCACAAAACAAACAAATAAACAAAATCACAGATTAGTAGGCTAATAAAAACAGAAATTCATTTGTCATAGTTCTGAATGTTATAAAATCCGAAATTATGGTGTTGGCTGATGAGGAGCTTGTGTGCTTCTTTTTACAGAAATCCACAAATTTTAGTTTGTAGTTGGTACCTTCTCACTATGACTACTCCCATGGAAGAGGGAAAGGGGACATTGGGGAGGTTTTTACAAAGAACATGTTAACATTAATGCTAATGTTGTGATGTTAAGTACTTCCCAAAGGCCTCCTACAACGACAACACCTAATGTAAGCAGGGAAGCTGTAGCTATACTGGGACAAAGTTGGCACTGACAAAATGGTGGATAAAAAAGACAACTCTTGGTGCCTGAGAGATAGCAGTAAGGCATTTGCCTTGCAAGCAGCCCATCCAGAATGGTGGGTGGTTCAAATCCAGGCATCCCATATGGTCCCCTGTGCCTGCCAGGAGCAATTTCTGAACACAGAACCAGGAGAAACCTCTGAGGGTGGCTGGATGTGACCCAAAAGCAAAACAAAACAAAACAAAACAAAAAACAACTTTCTCCCATTCTATCTAGTAGGATCTGCTTTGTCCTAGATATAAATATGTGACAACTTTTAATAGGAAACAGAAATCAGCACTCAGACGTCCTTTTCTTCCTTCCTTCCTTCCTTCCTTCCTTCCTTCCTTCCTTCCTTCCTTCCTTCCTTCCTTCCTTCCTTCCTTCCTTCCTTCCTTCCTTCCTTCCTTCCTTCCTTCCTTCCTTCCTTCCTTCCTTCCTTCCTTCCTTCCTTCCTTCCTTCCTTCCTTCCTTCCTTCCTTCCTTCCTTCCTTCCTTCCTTTCTTTCTTTCTTTCTTTCTTTCTTTCTTTCTTTCTTTCTTTCTTTCTTTCTTTCTTTCTTTCTTTCTTTCTTTCCCTTTTATTTTGCCAGACCTGGCGGTACTCACGAGTTATTTTTGGCTCTGCAACCAGAAATTGCTTCTAGCGGACTAGGCAGACTATATGGCATGCCGAGGATTGAACTTGGGTTGGCCACATGCAAGGCAAATACCCTACCTTTTCTACTATCAGTCTGTTTCCAACACTCAGAGTTTCTTAGCCCTATTCTTCTCTAGCCTTTAGAAACCAGTTTTAACATGGATTTGATTCATATTAATTTTATTTATTTACCATGGGATTACAAAATTCTTCATGATATGGCCTCGAGCCAACATTATTTCAACATTCTACTTTTCACTAGTGTCTACTTCCTTTGACCAGTGCTGCCTGTTTCCTTATCAGCCTATTATCCTCTATTAGACACACTTTTTAAAATAAGTTTGAGCACTGTGCTTTACAGAAATGCTTTCTTCCCTGTCCTTTCTCAGTCTTTATTCCACTTTTCATTCTTCCTAGTGAAAACTATTGCCTTTAACATGACATCTGACAGCAAAGGGATGCTTTTATTTAAACACCATGGTTACAAAGTCGTTCATACTACAGTTTTATTTCCACAGATAAAATTGTTCATGATTGAGTTACAGTTATACAGTGTAAACAACCTTCACCAATGTGCATTTCCTGACACCAATGTCAACAATTTTCCACTCACCCTCCCTGACTGTATTGAGTAATTACTTCTGATAATCTTGGTAATTCTGAGGATCATATGTGGTTCTGGGGATCAAAACAGGTCAACAATTTTGGGGCAAAAGCCTACTTCACTGCATTTCACTGATCCAATTCTTAGAATTCTTTACTCAATATAGACTATACTAAATATGTTAACTGTGTGGTTTTAGAAAGTATGAGATAGAGTATTTTTAAAAATTAATGTCAGCACTTAGCATAAATCAATATATTTTTGCATGCTGAAAGTCCTTTTGCTTTTAGATATCTCAATACTTGATTCACTAAATGTGAATTTGAAAAATAAAATTCAGGAACACAATTTTATTCCAATAAGTAAATTGAGTTTAATATGCAGCTGGGACATTGCTAAATTTGTCTATCTTCAGAACAAAAACACTCTGTTAGGTTACAAAAACTGTATTATATTTAGATAAAATGTCCTGAAACTAATCAAAAGTATCAGGATTTTCAAATGCATATTATATAATCCTAGATGTAAAAGTAATGATACAACACTTATAAAATTAATATTTTGATAAATACTATTGACTTTTCATTGGATATAATTTGCAAGTCAATATATGATTCACAGTTTGGTAAAGGACTTACTGTCCTATAGAAAAATCTAAATATATCCATAATGCAAACTATACGGGTCAGAGTGATAGCAGAGCTGGTATGGCATTTGCCTTGCATGCAGTTGAACTTGGTTCGATTCCCATCATTATAGTTGCAGAGCCTGCCAGGAGCTATTTCTGAGCACAAAAACAGGAGTAGCCTCTGAGCACTGCTGGGTATGGCCCTGAACCAAAAATGAAAACTATAATGCTTCATGTTTTGTGTTTCATGTAAAATATGATAACTGTTAATGATTTGAAGGAAAAAGATAAAGAGAATATTTTAATAGGCATTAGAATATTCTTAATCTTTTGTGAAAACTTAAGATTTAATTTATAAATTGGGCTCTATATTGAATCCCACATGATACCTCACGTTTGTTGCTGACTAGATATTGGGGTCTGGTTGAATTAGAGAACTTCTTTGAGTCCCCTTGAGTAGAGTGGATGCCTGGGTGGTGAATATGAAGAAATGCGCCCACACTACAAATATTTGGGAGGACAAATAGAGTTTTAAATTTAATCTCAAAACTAGGAGTTTTTAAAGGGGTAAATGCCAGTCACAGGTATGAGAAGAGTGTTTGGATTTACAAAGAACAGACACTTCTGGTACACAGAAACATTAACATTAGCCTTGTTAAATATACATAACTGACTAGGGGGATAAGCAGCTCTGGTGAAAAGAACTATATTAAGTAAGAGTCCTGAATTAGAAGGGAGAATGTTAGTTTTAACACCTCAAAGGCATATCCTGCCCAACTAATTTAGAAGTAAGGATTTTTTGGGGGTAGCAAGGAGCTAAGCTTGCCTGACAGGTTTCCCAGTTTCTGCAGGGAGAACTGGTTTTTTGTAATAGGAGTAGATGAAAAAACCAGGCCAAAGAAATGCACATTTTCTACCTGGTAAAAAGTTTCTACAACTTAGAGCTACACCCTGGCCAAGCCTCATGATGTTAATAGAGCAGACAGAGAGAAAAAAATTGTCTAGGTTTTTGTTTGATGCTGAAAATTTTCTGGGCAAAGAGAATTTAATCTAGGATTTATTTTGGCCTGTAAATACACAGACCAGGGAGATAAATAAATAAATGTGAAGGAAATATAATGTCAGCACCATGACATGAATCTCAAAATTATCTCTATAGAATTTCACCAATTCTCCTTGTAGGGGTGAATCTTCCACAGCGAGGCTTTTGGTGAAAATCCCTTGGGTAGTCAAATAGCCATCAGCACTAAGAATATTACATCCTGTGCCTGGGCCTTCTGTCCATCTCCCTCATAGAAATATAGAAATTCCTATAAATGGTGCAACACAATTTAAAAAATAGGAAATAGTGAATAAATTTCTAATAAAGTCACAGCAACAAACATGGTAAGAAAAATTAACCTTATCTAAGAGAAATTGAATAGAAGTTCTTCCATCAACTGTCAAATGGATTCTTAACTGGCATACTTTTTCAAATACTTTAAAATATTGATTTTCTTATTTCCTAACAAACAAAATTTATCTGAATATTAGTTATAAATTAGATTCATGGTGAAAAATTTTACATATACTTTCAACAAATATTATTTTTGCCTTTCTGAATTTGTAAAAATAAAATGATATTTTGCTATAGAATAATTTAAGCCCTTGTTAATAAGATTTTATGATGATTAATTTTACAAGTTTATAACTCACCTTTCTTTTTTTTTTTTGGTTTTTGGGCCACACCCGGTAACGCTCAGGGGTTACTCCTGGCTATGTGCTCAGAAGTTGCTCCTGGCTTGGGGGACCATATGGGACACCGGGGGATCGAACCGCGGTCCGTCCAAGGCTAGCGCAGGCAAGGCAGGCACCTTACCTTTAGTGCCACCGCCCGGCCCTATAACTCACCTTTCAAGAAAATCAACTTATTAACTAATAAATAAAACCCTAATTCATAACATAAAAAATAATTTGAATCAATTGACATTGTTCACTAGTAATTGCTTTACTTAATAGATTGAATTTTACATCAATCAGCAGTTGTTTAACATTTTAATGTAATTCTTGAAGCAATGAATACATTCTTAATCAGGGTTTATGTAATACAATTATAAAGTAAACATTTAAGTAGTACATTTAAATTTTAATGTAATAAGTAACTATCAAATAAATTAGTAAGAAAGTGTGTTTGAAACAAAATTTTAGTTGAAACAATTTAATATTAATATTAATATTAAATAGAAGAAGAATCACATTCTTGCTGGAATTTAGACTTTATGTGTTTCTTTCAAAATCTCTATAAATAAAATTAATAATTAAAAATTGAAAAAAATACTATAACTGCATCATATTGGAAAAATGCTTAACTTTTTCTAAATGTGGAATGTTTCAATATAATGAAATAAAAGTGATAATGATCTTTAAGAAAAGGCATATACGGGGACGGAGCAATAGCACAGCAGTAGAGCATTTGCCTTGCATGTGCCTGACCCAGGATGGAGCTGTATTCGATTCCCAGCATCCCAGATGGTCACCCAAGCCAGGAGCAATTTCTGAGCACATAGCCAGGAGTAATCCCTGAGCATTACTAGGTGTGGACCAACAAAAACAACAACAACAACAACAACAACAACAAAATTGGCCATTACTTTCCCCCTGGGGACTCAAGTACATCTATCAATGAGAACTATTCCCTATCACTCCAAATTTCCTTATCAAGTATTACTCTTTATGGTAAATCTCTCCTTGAGTTACTTTACCACTATAACTTTTGCCAGTTCCAAACATTATGTAAATACTTTTCCTAGTGTTTATTTTTAATGAAAGATAATAAGGGAAGTGAAAATAAGAAGACATATTTACAGTAATAAAAATAACAAATATGGGGCTGGAGAGGTGGCGCTAGAGGTAAGGCATCTGCCTTGCAAGCTATAGCCTAGGAAGACCGCAGTTCAATTCTCTGATGTCCCATATGGTCCCCCTAAGCCAGGGGTGATTTCTGAGTGCATTACCAGGAGTAATCCCTAAGCGTCAAACAAGTGTTGCCCAAAAACCAAACAAACAAAACAAAAAAAAGCAAGTATATTTTCTCTTAAAATTCTCTAACCTATGTAAAAACAATAATATTAAAGGTCTAACCTTTTACTGCATGATCAAAATTGCTATTTTCTGCTTCATCTATATATTTTTCTATATTGTTAATTTTATCTTGGGGAAAATATTTTCTTAATGGAGTTTAATACAGAGGAAAAGACATGAAAAGAAACAAATTGCAGAAATATTTATAACTTATTTTTATTTTTCATCTGAAAATGTTTCACATCAGTTAATTCTTCACCTAAACATAGCATCCTATTTTTAAGCATCATATTATGAAGTGAATAATTTATTTGAATAATAGTAAAGATTAGAAATAACAATGGAGAAATCAGCACTATTTTTACTCCAGTTTATTCAAAATTAAGATACAGCCTAAAATATCTTTACATGTTTCAAAAAGAGTCAGGGAATTATTTCCAAAAAGATTACTTTCAAATATTACATTTGCAAATCTCATCTAATACATATTCTTTTGTTGTTGTTGTTGTTGTTGTTTTTGTATTTGTTTTTGGACCACACTCTGCAGCACCCAGGGACCACTCCTGGCTCAGAAATCGCCCCCTTGGCAGGCTTAAATGATAGAATGTAGACTTAAAATATAATGTTTTAAACTATTATTTATCATTCAAACAGTAATTTGTATATTTTTGAGTGTTTAAACATTTATATAAAGTAATGAAGATGGAAGTTCTACATGTAGAACTGATGTTCTTGGTTTTCATTTATATTTAATATTCATAAAAATGTGTGAAATCTTGGGGCTGATGAGAAAGGAGAGCAGTTAAGACACCTGCCTTGTTGGTTAATTCTGCTTCAGTCTCCAGAATTCCTGAAAACATTGCTGGGTATAGACCCAAAACAAAAACAAAGCTAACAATTTGTAGAATCTTTTGAGCGATCCATTTTTCCACCACATATATTAGTATTGCATTTTTGAGAGCCTGAGGTGATAGTGCTGCTTGAATCCTGTACTACCAAGAACTACCCAGGCCAACTCTAGGTGTTGGGAGGGCCTTAGGCTACCTGACATTGTTAAACAGCTGTTGCTGCTGGGGATAAATCTCAGGGTCAGGTGCATGCAAAGTAGGTATGTTAACATTGTACTATCTGGATCCATGGATATTTTACAGAAGTAAATTCAAGAACAAATCAGGTTTTAAAAACATTTTTTTCTCTAGCTATAGAATAACTATGTTCACAAACTCATGAAATACCATAGTATTGGCAAAAGATACCAGCTCTGATACCAGTATAGGAGCAAGTCATCTCAGATTGTGGTTTGCACTAAAATATTTTTGAATCAAATATGATTAATTTGTCAAAAATAATACAGAGTTGAACTTCTCTCTAAAATATATTTGAAATCTAAAGATTAGAATAAGGAATGCTTAATTTCTTATAAAAATTAGTGGTATCGGGGCCGAAGCAATAGCACAGAGGTAGGGTGTTTGCTTTGCACGTGGCTGATGCAGGAAGAACCTTGGTTCCATCCCCAGTGTCCTATTTGGTCCCTAAGTCAGGAACTGAGCGCATAGCCAGGAGTAACCACTGAGCATCATTGGGTGTGGCCCAAAAACCAAAAAATAAATAATAATAATAATAATAATAATAATAATAATAATATTTAGTGGTGTTGGGAATCAATGGGAATTAATCAACCTATAACTTGGATGAGACATGGCAAAATATAACTTTATTTTTTCATTTGGTCTCCAGAAAAAGACCATGTTCAATGCAGATATTCAGTGGAAAAATTGTATTTAGACAAGTGTTTGGATCCATACTTATTGATGTTCAGGTGCTATTCCAGGATCTCTGCTCAGGATCACTTCATTCTTTTCTTTTTTCTCACTTTAGCGGTGGTGTGTAGGAGTCATGGCTCTTACATTTGATGGAGCTCGGGGTTACTCCTGTGTCTTTGATAAGGGGATCACTCCTGGCCATATTCAGGGGATTATATGGAGTGCCAAGGCTCAAACCCAGCTTGGCTGCTTGCAAGCCATGTTCCCTACTCTCTATACTATTGCTCTGGTACTGCTCAGGGATCACTTACAGAAGTTTTCGGGGATCATGCAGTTCCAAGGATAGGATTCGAGTTGGCCTTATGTAATCAAATATTTTTCCACCTTTCAATTCTCTCCAATCTATTTTGATACAAGTAAAAGGAAAATTGCAGGGCTTTTGGTTCATAATAATGACTAGAAATTGAAATATAAAGCAGTATTTGGGGGAGAGTTTTCCATATTTTACTTTTTAATTTGTTAATAAATATGAAAAATAAATGTGTTATTATGAATTTTTAAAAGGATAGAGAAGGAAGAAAAGAAAGTATATTTTCAAGAAATGACAATCTAGTGGCCAGAGAGGTAGCATGGAAGTAAGATGTTTGCCTTACATGCAGAAGGACAGTGGTTTGAATCCTGTAATCCCATATGGGGACCTGAGCTTGGCAGGAGCGATTAAGGAGCGTGGAGGCTGGAGTAACCCCTGAGCACTGCCAGCTGTGACCCAAAAATCAAAAAAAAATAGAAGAAGAAGAATTGACAATCTATAGAATCTAGGACATGGCGGAAGTATGTTCCTTTGTCAATAAAGAATATAGTGCCAGAACAATAGTAAAATTCTATATGTTGAAAGCATTTGCCTTACACATTGCTGACTCTAGGTTTCTAAAACTCCCCACAGACACTGCCAAGAACCATCCCTGAACACAAAACCAGGAGTAATATCTGAGCACAAACTGAGAAGTAATCCCTAAGGACAAAATTAAGACTAGGGCTTGAGAACAAAAACAGGTGAATGGCAGTGGGTATGAACCATCCCTCACTGACACAAAAAAAATCTAGAATATTCAGGTGACTAAAAGCTTAGGTGCCTAAAAACCATGCTTGCCAACTAGGTTTGAGAGCCAGGCATTAAGTGTCAGAAATGTAGTTTTCATGTCTATCATGGATGAAGAATAAAATGGGACTCCAAAAAATTTATTCAAGAATGAGTTTCAAGACTTTTTTCAATATTCACTTTCAAAATTTTAACTTTCTTTGTTAATAGATAAAAGCATTGAGGAAGAGAAGATGACAATGAATTCATGAAGAAAATATTTAAGTTAAGGAATTTAGATAACTTCCAGAACTGGACCAACCTTCATATGGACATCAAAATTAAAGGACATACAGTGTTGGAGAAACTGAGGCATGCTAGATAATGGAGAGGCAGAATGGATATACAGACAGAAACCACCTTTCCCAGTGCTTTGTGAGCTGGGGATAAGTAGAATTTTTCTTTGTCCAAATATCAACAAGACTTATTTTTTGCAGACCTTGATATTATAGTCAGATTGGTAGAAACATCATAAAGGATCACTGAATTGGGCATATGTTTGTGAGAGAGAACATGGGTATCCATGGTTAAAAACAGTTTAACGCATGACCATGAATACAATGAAAAACTATAGATGTGCTATGTCATGGTTTCTTGAGGATTGACTCAGGTCACCTCAAATTGGATCTTGCCATTACCCTCTCACTAGAAACAAATCTAGGCTGCAGTTTCATCTGAGGAGCCCTGTCAGATTCAATTTATTTCTTCTTCATCAGTTCAGGACCTAGTGCCCTAGATTTTTACTTTAGTATCTCCTGTCAACTATGGCCTTTATCTAACTAGGTCCTACACAAGCACAATAAAGTCCTTTTTATTTTTTCAGGAACATTTGATTTAGGTCTTTAATAAATTTAAAGTTACTTCAATTTTTCAACATTTATTTTTTGACTCAAAGCAAGCCACAGGCTTGCCCCATACTGAAAAAGAAAAGATTTTACTGGATATGAAGATCAAAAGCCAGGACCTCTGGGGTATTATCTGGGGTGAGTTTGTCATAGACAAGTTTTTATGTGATGTAGTAGATGTCAGGTGTAAAGGGAACTTCTTACTATTTAAACTAATATTAAGATATGTCAATATTGACATGTGTAGGCTATCTATGAAATATACAGACATGTGTATCTGTTGATTTTTCTGGGAAGAAGAAACTGAAAAGACCCCGGAACAGAATTTTATAATAGTAAATCTTGGAAAACCTACACTGAAAATAGTAAGACTGAAAATGAAGAACAGAATGAAGGGCTGGAGAAAAAGAAGAAACCAGAGATTGCTCAGGAGTTAATGAAGAGAATAGGACCTATTGTATTACTCTTGTCTAAAGGTCAAGTAATAGAAAGACAGAAAACTTCTATTTCTGTATTGACATGTGGAGGTTACCAGTGCAATTTTGAGTTAGAATTTAAAGGACAGAACAAAATTGAAATGTATTTGGAAGGGAGCAAGAGATGAGAAAAAATATAGAAAATCCCATAACTATTTCCAGAAGCTTAGCTGTCCAGTTGAGAAGAGAAATGTTAAATAAATAGAATATGGAGGGCTTGCTTACTTGTTGTTGCTTTTTTTTTTTTTTTTTTGTCTTAAGAATGTTCAGAGTATTTTTAATCCCTCTCACCAAAAGCAAATGGGGCTGTCTTTCAGGACTTTCCTCAGCCTCCTTCCAGTGCCAATCATGATCTTTTCCTTCTGGGGCCAGTCAGGGGTCCAACTTTTTCATAGAATCTTGGGACATGGATAACTTTGTTTTATCACATATTCCTGCATTTTTTATAAATTAAGAAGAAAGGAATAAAGAAGGCTAGTGTCCAGAGGGCAAGTGGTCTCAGATGTATTGGTGGAGAAAAAATAGGGACAGAACTAAATATCCAAGCAAAAGTAAATAACAGAATCAAGAGACCTAAACTCTTTAACGATCTAAACTTAAATGAGCCTGTTTTATTGACAGGCCAGGGGAAAAGGGTGGTGGTATAGGATGCACTCTGGGTGGAGAGAGATCAACACTGATGGAGGGAATGGCCCTGATTCACTCACTGTATATCTGAAATTCAACTCTGAAGGAGTTTGTAGATCACAATGATTTTAATAAAATAAAATAAATCGACCTGCCCAATATAATCTAGTATAAAGTTTTAAGTATGAACTTTAAGATAAACTTTTTAAAGTATATATGAAAGAAAAACACAATGAACAAGAGAAGAGGGTGAAATCTAAACATTTGGAGAGTGAATAATCAACAAAAAGAGTAAAAATTTGAAGACAAATGAAAATATAAGTACCAGTTATTGACCTAAGGCATATAGCAAAAGTGATTTTAAGAGGAAAATTAATAGTTATACAAACCTTCATAAAAACAAACAAGATAACCACAAATAAACAATTTGATCTGAAAGTAAAGCAACGGAAACAAAGAATAACAAATAAAACTAAAAGTTAATAGAAAGAATAAAACTAAAAATTAAAGCAAAATATAATGAAACCAACAGCTCAAAAATATAAATTAGATTGAATTAATCAAATTAAACAAATTAATTTAGTTTAAAAGATAAATAAAATGGATAAAATTTTGTCTTATATATAAAAGGTAGAAGACTAATAATAAGCATAGTCAGAAATTAAAGAGGAGAAATTATAATATATACTACAGAAATAGACAGGACTATGTAGTTACTATAAAGATCTATATGTTAAGCAACTACAATAACCTATATGAATAAATAAATTTTTAGATAAATAAAACCTATCAAAGTTGAAATGAAAAAAAATTTAAAAAATCAAATAGACTGTCACAGTATGGAGACTAAAATAGTAATCAAAATCCTCTCCCAAGCCTTGACGTGAACACACAATTGAGAGTAGCCTCTGAGTAATGACACTGTGGCTCAAAACCAGAAGAAAAATAGGAAAAGCTTCCCTCTAGTAATTAAAAGTTCTGAACCAAAGGACTTGACTAGTGAATTTTACCAACACTTAAACTTATTTCCCTCCTCCCCACCCAACCCCCGCCTGTACTCTAGACAGGCTTTCTATTTCCCTCATACATTCTCATTATTAGGATAGTTCAAAACGTAGTTATTTCTCTAAACTCATCCCTGTTTGCGGTGAGCTTCATGGGTGGGGAGGAGGGAGATTTTGCACATTGGTGATGGGAATGTTGCACTGGTGATGGGTGGTGTTCTTTACATGACTGAAACCCAGATACAATCATATATGTAATAAAGTTGGTTAAAAAAAAAAATAAAGACACTCTACTGCACAGACACTTCCATGAGTACAGAGAGCTTTACATCAGGCAGATTTCAGGTTCTACAACTCTGAGAAATGGAGAGCTTTCTCTTCTGAAACCAGGTTTGCATATAACTCCTCTCCAGCTGTTGGTCTTTGACCTCTGACCACAAATAAATGATTTTATCTAAAAAAACAAACAAACAAAAAAAAAACTTATTTCCCACAGCTTCCTCAAAAAAAAAAAAATCAAAGAAGAAGGAAAGTTCTCAATATATTATGAGTCATTATACTAATCCTTAAACAGTACACCACCTCAAGATTAAATGGTAATCCAACATCTCTGATGAATACATTAACTTTAAAAATTCTCAACAAAATACTAGTAAGTCAAGTTTAACAATGCATACATAAGATTATGCATCTTGACACAGCAGAGTTTTTTTTCCTGGCATGCAAAAAGAATGCAAAATAAAAAGAACAAAGACACTTGAGATAAGAGAAGTGGAAGAGAACTGAAATGGGAGATGCATAAAAGAAAGTACTTTGGTTCAAACATTAAAAAAAAAAAAAGAATGTTTAGTGTTTCAAAAGATCCTGGAATTTGATAGGGTGTTTTTCCTGCATGAGATCAACCTAGGTACTGTACCTAGCAAGGAAATGAATTTAGAGTGCTTAGAGTGCTGATCACAGAGTAGGCCCTGAACCCCACAGGGCATGGCCCCACAAAAGAGCATATGATCTAGATATCTAGATCCTCTTAAGAGATTGTATATACAGCAAACAAGTGAGAAAAGGGTCATTATAATAACAATATCTGGAGTAGTCTGGATGAAATGAGGCTTTGAACACAGGAAGACAGTATTAGGAGGGCAAATTCATGATATATTTATGGAAAGAAATATTCAAGTGTAAAGATGTAGCAATTTAGATAATTCATTGAGATATCTAGTTCTTCCCAGTGATTTTTGTTTTGTCCTCATTGTATTACATTTATGGAAGATAGTGTTAGCATAGAGTGGATTTATATAGAAAGTTACCACATCACATTGCCACTAAGTTGCCACATTTCACCACTTTCCCCAAGTTACTTCAGTCTAATTTACATCTCATCTTCACCTCCTCACCTCTCCACCTCACCCTCACTGCTCCCCAGTACTCAACAATTAGGTTATTTTTTGGTTTCTTTTTATGGGGTTTGGGAGAGTCTCATATCTGCAGCACTCAGAGGTTACTATTGACTCTGTGCTCAGAAATTACTCCTAGCAGATTTGAGAGACCATATGGGATACTGGGGATTGAATCCAGGTCAGTAACCTGCAAGACAAATGCCTTACCCATTGTGTCTCTCTCCAGCTAGCAAACACATTTTTCCTATGCAAATTGTATGCTATTAACTTTTGCTTATTACTTTTTTAACTTATATTTATTTATTTTGGTTTTTGGCACACCCAGTAGTTCTCAGGGCTTACTCCAGGCTATGTGCTCAGAAATCGCTCCTGGCTTTGAGGGGACCATATAGGACGCTGGGGGACCTAACAATTGTCTTTCCTAGGTTAGTGCATGTAAGGCAAACGCCCTACTGCTTGCACCAACGCGCCGGCCCTATACTTACTTTACTTTTTACTTTTTTACATATTTATTTTGGTTACAAATTTTTCAATATTGAATTTCAGTCTTACAGTATACATCATCCTTGAACATTTCCTGCTACCAATATTCCCAGTTTCTCTGGGGCAGACATTTTACTCCTCTCACTTCTCTCTCTCTCTCTCTCTCTCTCTCTCTCTCTCTCTCTCTCTCTCTCTCTCTCTCTCTCTCTCTCTCTCTCTTTCTCACCCTCCACGCACTTTCTCTTTCTCACTTTCTCTCACTCCTTTCTACTTATTTTTTCTTTTAGATTCTGTGTTTTTCACTGTTCTTAATGAAGGGATAGCATGATGCACATAAGTTTATTCTTGTTCAGCACCCAGTTCTTGTCGAGAGTGATTATTTCCAACTATCATTGTCATAGTAACCCCAAATCTACTCTAGCGGCACAGCTCCACTATTTGTGGCAAGCTTCCTACTAGGGATTCATCTATCTGGCCCTTATTTCTATGGTCTCTAGATATTGTTACCATACTATCTTTTGTTTCTTATATCCCACCAAACAGGGAGTTATTCTATATCTTTCCCCTGCCTCATTTCACTCAGCATAATACTTTCATATCCATTATGTATCAGCAAATTTTGTGACTTCATTTTTTCCTAAAAAGTGCATAGTGTTCCATTGTGTAGATATACTACAATTTCTTTATCCACACCTCTGTTCTTTGACACTTGGGTTGTTTTCAGATTCTAGCTATCATAAATAGTGCTGTGATGAACATGGAAGTACAGAGGATTTTTGCACTGTGTTTTTATGTTCCTAAGGTTTATTCCTAGCAGTGATACTGCTGGATGACCTGGAAGCTTAATTTCTAGTTTTTTTGAGGAATATCCACATTGTTTTTCAGAAAAGATGGACTACTTAGCATTCCCAAAGAAATGAGAGTCCTTTTCTTCCCTATGTTTGCCAGCACTGATTGTGCCAGAACTTGTTCTTTGTGTCAGTCTCTATGGTATGAGATAATATCTCATTCTTGTTTTGATTTACATATCAATTGTGATTAGTGATCTGGAGCATTTTTTCATGTGCCTTCTCTCATCTATATTTCTTCTTTGAAGAAATATCTAGTCATTCCTTCTCCCCCTTTTTAATGAGGTTAGATATTTTTTCCCTGTTGAGTACTACCAGTGTTTTGTTTATCTTATCAGATGGATATGTATCAGGTGAATATTTTCTCCCATTCCAAGGTTGGTCCTTGTCTTGGTGATCATTTTCTTTGAGATGTAGATCTCATTTTACTGCAGTCAAATTTGTTTATCTTTGCTTTCACTTGTTTGGTCATAGGTGTTTATTTAGTAAAGATGCCTTTAGCTTTAATGTCATGGTGTGTTCTGTCTACATTTTTCTTTATGTACATTATGGTTTCAGGTGTGATAAATGATTAACTGATTGTACACTTGTGCATCTGACTATATATTCTAGTTTATTCCATTGATCTGAGGGCCTGCCTGTATTAAAATTCCAAGCTGTTTTATTAACTACTGCTTTATAATTCAGTTTCGTGTTGGGGAAAGTAGTTCTTCCCCTCTTCTTTTTCCCAATGATTACTTTATCTAATCATGAATGTTTATTTTTTTATATAAATTTCTAAAATGTTTGAGCCACTTCATTGAAAGAAATTCATATTTATTCTCATAGGGATTTCAATAAATCTTTACATTGCTTTAGGTAGTATTGACATTTTAATAATATTAATTCTCCCAATCCACGAGCAGAGACTCTTTTCATTTTCTCCTGTCCTCTTTTATTTCTTGAGTAATTGATTTTTTAAAATCTTCTTTGTAAATGTCTTTAGCACTTTAGTAATTTGATTCCAAGGTACTAGATTTTATGTGACAGGGATTTGTTTTTTGTTTTTTTGTTTTTGTTTTTGGGTCACATCCAGCAATGCTTAGGGGTTACTCCTGACTCTATGCTCAGAAATTGCTCCTGGCAGATTTACGAGACCATATGGGATGCTGGGATTCAAACCACCATCCTTCTGTATGCAAGACAAACGCCTTACCTCCATGCTCTCTCTGGCCCAAGAGGGATTTTTTTTAATTATCTTTATTTAAACACCGTGATTACAAATTTGATTGTAGTTGTATGATTACAGTCATGTAAAGAACACCCCCCTTCACCAGTGTAAGATTCTCACCACCAATTTCCCAAATCTCTCTCCTCCCCACCCTACCCACACCTGTACTCGAGACAGGCTTTCTACTTCCCTCATTCATTCACATTGTTATGATAGTTTTCAGTGTAGTTATTTCTCTAATTGCACTCATCACTCTATGTGGTGAGTTTCATGTCATGAGCTGCACCTATCAGCCCTCATCTCTCTTGTCTCTGAGATACTGTTAAAAATGTCTTTCATTTTTCTTAAAACCCATAGATCAGTGAAACCATTCTGTGTCTTTCTCTCTCCCTCTGACTTACTTCACTCAGCATAATAGATTCCATGTACATCTATGTATAGGAAAATTTCATAACTTCATCTCTCCTGATGGCTGCATAGTATTCTATTGTGTATATGTTCCACAGTTTCTTTAGCCACTCATCTGTTGAAGGGCATCTTGGTTGTTTCCAGAGTCTGGCGATTGTAAATAGCGATGCAATGAATAGAAGTGTGAGGAAGGGATTTTTGTATTGTATTTTTGTGTTCCTCGGGTATATTCCTAGGAGTGGTATAGCTGGATTGTATGGGAGCTCAATTTCCAGTTTCTTGAGGAATCTCTCCATATCGCTTTCCATAAAGGTTGTACTAGACGGCATTCCCACCAGCAGTGAAAAAGAGTTCCTTTCTCTCCAAATCCCCACCAGCACTGCTTGTTTTCCCTTTTTGTGATGTGTGCCAATTTCAGTGGCATGAGGTGGTACCTCATAGTAGTTTTGATTTGCATCTCCCTGACAATTAGTGATGTTGAGCATCTTTTATTGTGCCTTTTGGCCATTTGCATTTCTTCTTTTACAAAGTGTCTGTTCATTTCTTCTCCCCATTTTTTGATGGGGTTAGATTTTTTTTCTTGTATAGTTCTGTTAGTCAGTACCTTGTATATTTTGGCTATTAGTCCTTTATCTGACAAGTATTGGGTGAATAATTTTTTCCACTCAATGGGTGGCTTTTGTATTTTGGACACTATCTCCTTTGAGATGCAGAAGCTTCTCAGCTTAATATAGTCCCATCTGTTTATCTCTTCTTCCACTTTTTTCGAGAGTGCTGTTTCCTCCTTAAAGATGCCTTTAGTCTCAATGTCATAGAGTGTTTTACCTACATGTTGTTCTATATACCTTATAGTTTCAGATATGATATCAAGGTCTTAATTTATTTGGATTTTACCTTCATACATGATGTTAGCTTGGGGTGTGAGTTCACTTTTTTCAAGTGGCTAACCAGTTGTGCCAACACCACTTGTTGAATAGGCTTTCCTTGCTCCATTTTAGATTTCTTGCTTCTTTATCAAAAACTAGGTAGATATATGTCTGGGGAACCTTCTTTGAGTACTCAAGCCTATTCCACTGATCTGAGGGTCTGTCTTTACTCCAACACCATGCTGTTTTGATAACTATTGCTTTGTAATACAGCTTAAATTGGGGAAAGTAATGCTTCCCATATTCCTTTTAACAAGGAGTGTTATAGCTATTCTAGGGTGTTGATTGTTCCAAATGAATTTTAGAGGTGTTTGATCCACTTCTTTGAAGAATGTCATGGGTATCTTTAGAGGAATCGCGTTAAATCTGTACAATGCTTTTGGAAGTATTGCCATTTTAATGATGTTGATCCTGCCAATCCATGAGCAGGGTATGTGTTTCCATTTCCGTGTGTCCTCTCTTATTTCTTGGAGTAGCGTTTTATAGTTTTTTTTGTATAGATCCTTCACATCTTTAGTCAGGTTGACTCCAAGATATTTGAGTTTGTGTGGCACTGATGTGAATGGGATTGTTCTCTTAATGTCCATTTCTTCCCTATTTTATTAGTGTATAAAAAGGCCATTGATTTTTGTGTGTTAATTTTGTAGCCTGCCACTTTGCTATATGAATCTATTATTTCTAGAAACCTTTTGGTAGAGTCTTTAGGGTTTTCTAAGTAGAGTATCATGTCATTTGCAAACAGTGAGAGCTTGACTTCTTCCTTTCTTATCTGGATTCCCTTGATATCTTTTTCTTGCCTAATAGCTAAAGCGAGGACTTCCAATACTATTTTGAATAGGAGTGGTGAGAGAGAACAGCCTTGTCTTGTACCAGAATTTAGAAGGAAGGCTTTTAGTTTTTCTTCGTTGAGGATAAATATTTTTCTTTTCTTTCACTATTTGTATACTGAAAAGCCATGGATTTTCACATTCAATTTTTGTAGCTTACTTCTTTATCAAACAAGTCTATTATTTATAGATGCTATTATTGTGGAATCTTCATATTTTCCTTAATATAATATGTAATCTGCATATAGCGAGAGCTAAAGAAGCTCTTTCTGGTGGAGTCTTTAAGATATCTAAATATAATATCATGAATCTGCATAAAAAGAGAGCAACTTCTTTCTTTCCTATCTGGGTGACCTTGGTATCTTTTTTATTTTTTGTCTAATTGATACTGCGATTATTTCCAGTAGTATATTAAAAAGAAGTGAAAAAAGCAAAAATTTTTCTTGTGTCAGATATTAAAAGAAAGGCTTCTAATTTTTTCATATTGAGTAAAATGTTTGCAATGAGTTTGTGATAAATGGTTTGAACTATATTGTCAAAGTTCTTTCAATTCCTATATATTGAGAGTTTTATCATAAATGGGTATTGAACCTTGTCAAACACTTAATTGCATTCATTTGTATAATCATATACATTTTTATTTTATTAATATAGTGAATTATATTTATTGACTTGTATACATTAAACTGTCCTTGAGTATCTGGAATGAATCCTACTTGGACATATAATATTGTATTTTTAACAATATAATATTGTATTTTTAAATTTTTTTGTTTGCTTGTTTTGTTTTGGGGCCACACCCAGTGATGCTCAGGACTTAGTCCTGGATCTGTGCTCATAAATTGCTTCTGGTTGGGGAACCATATGGGACGCTGGGATATAGAACTATGGACTATCTTAGGTCAGCCTCCTGCAAGGCAAATGCCCTACCAATGTACTATCGCTCCAGCTCCTCCTCATTATTATTATTATTATTATTATTATTAATATTATTATTATTTTTAATTTTGTTTTTGAGCCACACCCGGTGGAACTCAGGGGTTACTCCTGGCTATACACTCAGAAATCGCTTCTGGCTTAAGGCATAATATGGGATGCTGGGGGATCGAACTGCAGTCTATCCTAGGCTGATGTCTTACACCTAGCGCCACCACTCTGGCCCCTATATTTAATAATATCTTTATTTTTAAATAATATTTTTATTTAAGCACCATGACTACAAACATGTTTTTAGTTGAGTTTCAGTCATAAAAAGTATACCCCTTTTATGTTCCCACCTTTTCCATCCTCCCCCACCCTCTCCCTCTCTTTGAGTCAGGCATGCTATTTCTCTCATTCAGTACCATTTTCATGACAGTTGTTAATGTTATTTCTCTAATTACCACTCTTTGTCTGTAATGTCTTACCATTGTAATATTTGCAGTAGAATGGTGTTTTTATGCTTCGTGGTGGTTGTCCTTGACTAGAAGAAATGTGTGGCCATGGAGCTAAGCAAAGCAGCCATACTCTTTCTCATTGAAGTAGCCTGAGTTTAGGATGTCCATTTTGATTTGAAAAGCCACTCACCACATCACCATAGTTGCTGGTTTTTCGTCTTGAGGTCTCAAGACCACAATTTTCTAGGATATAGGACCTTAGTTCAAAATGTAGACTAGGCCCAGGGTTCTGCATCAAAAGGATGCTCAAAAGCAGAACAGCTCCTTGCCCTCATTATTGCTAATCATCTTATAGCCTGCTGGCTCATGTACAAGACTGCCCATATGGCCAAATCTTAGGGTCTTCCTGCCTCTGCTGCATCTCATCCGTGCTAATATCTGCATCCCATTAGCTTGCTGCATAGTTGGAACCACACCACACTATATAGTTCCTAGCCCTGCTGCATGTCAGAGTGCACTTACTGCCAAACCCCTGTCTCTGAGAACACTGCTGCCACAGTTGCTTAAGGCCACCACTGCCCCATGTTTTTCTTTGAAAATCTCCTTAGGAGCTAGATTTTTACTCTGGTGACAAGCCACTGCTTTGTCTCCAAGAGTCTGCTGCCTTGTTGCTGGAATCAGGGGTTTGGGGGATTTTCCACTCAGGTTTACACAGAAGAACAAGCTGCTCTTGGTGTCCCATATTCTGCACTGCTGCTGATGCAATTGTTATTGCTTCTGCTGTCTCTTCACAATTTTTATCACCTGTTAACAATCAGTTTTGTATCCAAGGCCAAAGTTTTGTTATTGTTGTATAAATTGGTTCCCTTATTTTTCTCTGTATTTCACAGATGAATAATATCATCTGGTAATTTTCTTTTTCCTCTTGACTCATTTTACTTACCATGGAACTTTCCATTTCTTTCCATATTTCAGTGAACTGCATGATGTCATCTCCGAGCTGCTTAGTGTTTGTTTTATTTATAGTAATCAAAACTGTTTTGTTTTTCTAAATTTATTCTCTAAACAAGGAAACAAGTTGTTTCCTAACAGGAAAAGTGGGAAAATTTGAGGTGAGGAAATAGAGTTTGAAATGTTTTTTCAAAGTCTAAGAAAAGAAAGCAAATGTACTCACTTTACTGTATTCTAAAATTTCAAGTGTCAAATGGTCACTATTTCAGTATTTTTGTCAAAGCACCAAAGTTTTTTTTCCTTTATAATACAAGGGTTTTTCCACATTAAAGATAATTTTCAATAAGCATACCATGTCCCCCAATTCAAATTTATATTTATATTAGATTTAAATTTGCATTTAAAATATGTATGGCTCGTTAGGCAAAGCTACTATATCTCTATTGCAGTAGAAGAAAAGCAGAGGAATGGGAAGGAATAAATATATAGAGAATAAGCTTTATCTAATAATTCATTTATCCAGTTTAGAAGGTTTTAAATATATTGAAAAAATATGCATTAGTTATTGTCCTATACCCTTAGAACTAAGCTATCCTTTCTTGTACATTTAGAAAAGAAATATAAGCAAATACATGCAAAATATATGCAGAGAACATCATATAGAGTTATGCATATGTGATAATCTTTTATAAATTGTAAGCCTTATTTAAATTTGATTTAACTTGATTTAAAGCTTAGATTTCTGAGCAATTAAATATGCATTGTGTTTCATAAATGGCACACTTACTAACAAAAGAGAAACTAAATCTTAGAAGGGTAAATAGCAATTGCTAACATGACATTTAAATTCATAAAGTAGATAAATGGAGAAATTATTGATGTTAAACTATAACAGTAAAAATATTATTATAGAGTGAGAACTTATTCAAACATTATGTAGGTGTGGTAAAGGGGGAAAGATGTTCAAAGGTATAGTATTTCAGAGTTTTATTTAAAAAATGTAAATTCTGTTGTCTAAAATTATTTTTAGATATGACAATGCAGTTAAAAGGACTTCACACATATTAATTATATAATTAAACGTATTTAATTTATTCCTAGAAATTGGTTATACATCTGTTAACAATGCTAGGGGTAATTAGGTGTTGGAAACTATTGGTCTATGAGAGCTCACAAGGACCAGAATTTTCTAACAGGGCTGCCTCCACTATATCTCCTTTATGGAAACTGATTGGTTCCACACCTGCATTTCATTCATACCTCAGGCTTTGCTGGTTGCATTATTTAGAAAACACCTGTGGAGGACAGAATTCTAGGGGAAATTCCAGCTAATACTTTCTCAAGTAAGGGCAATGGTTTCTTTCTATGAAAGAGAAAGGATAATACAATGCATAACAGATTTAATGTGAACTCACTTTATCTCTGGCAGAAGAAATGAGAAGTTCCTCAGTATAAGAAGCTGATTGGCAGACAAGATGATTCTAGCAAAGCATCCCACCGTTTGACGATTGCATTCTTTCTTGTAGACTTCTGATAGATGTTCTTTTGTTTGTTTTGTTTTTCATATTTTTGTTTTCTTGTTTTAGTCACACCTGATTGTGCTCAGAACTTATGCTTGGCTTTGCACTCAGAAATAATTTCTGGGGCCGGAGAGATAGCATGGAGGTAAGGCGTTTGCCTTACATGCAGAAGGACAGTGGCTTGAATCCTGGCATCCCATATGGTCCCCTGTACCTGCCAGGGGCAATTTCTGAGCATAGAGCCAGGAGTAACCCCTGAGCGCTGCCAGGTATGATCCAAAAAACAAAAGAAAAAAAAGAGAAATAGTTTCTGCAGTGCTCGAAGGATCACATGTGGTGTCAGGGATGATACCTGGACAGGCTGCACTCAGGTATCATTCCTGGGGTGCTCTAAGGCACACATCTCACTGAGAGTTCTATCTCTTTGGCCCTGGTAGATATCTTTTCCTACATTTTCTTGGTGAATTTTAAAAGTGTTGCTGATGACTTGTGTGAGAATATAAAGGAACAAGGGATAATAATAATAATAATAATAATAATAATAATAATAATGCATGGCTTAATTTTTCCTAAGACTGCATAGTATTCCATTGTGTATATGTACCACAGTTTCTTTATCTATTCATCTGCTTTGGGGCACTTGGATTGTTTCTAGAATGTGGCTATCATAAGTAGTACTATAATGAACATAGGGATGCAAAGGGCTTCTCTGCATACTATTTTGGGGCTCTTAGGTTTTATTCCTAGGAGTTGTATTACTGGGTCACATTGAAACTGAATTTCTAGTTTTATAGAGGAATATCTATATTATTTTCCAAAAAAGACTGTACCAGTGGAAATTTTTACCAGCAGTGAATGAGAGTCTCTTACACCCTGCATCCATACCAGCACTATTTCTTCTATTATTCTTTTTTGATGTGCAGCACCAGTGTCTTATCAGTAACACTTTTCATGTTCTCAAGTGGGTCTGTACTTAATCCTTTTGTGGGCTACATTAGGGCTAATAAAAAAAAGAGTAACTTCTTTGAATCACATCTTGTTTTTATTACTTCCCAAGTACCCATTGCTAGCTTACGCCCTCTCTCTGTTTGCTTCAGAAGGTCAACAGTAGTTAAATTTTTATTTTTGGTTTCAAATTTTTCAAGTTAATAAGTTTCCTCATGGCCAATGAAATATGGGCTAAGACAGCCCTGTAGAAGAAATATACAGTTTCACATAATATGTAAGGTTAAATGTTAATATCCAAGATTTTTAAATTTTGACTATAGTATTTTCATATAAGCTTTAATATATATAAATATATATATGTATGTATATATACATATACATATACATATGTATATGTATATATATATATATATATATATATATATATATATATATATATATATATATATATATATATATATATATATATATATATATATATAATTTGGTTTTTGGGTCACACCCGGCAGCGCTCAGGGGTTACTCCTGGTTCTATGCTCAGAAATCGCTCCAGGCAAACTTGGGGGACCATATGGGATACAGGGATTCGAACCACCAACCTTCCGCATGCAAGGCAAACGGTTTAACTCCATGCTATCTCTTTAGCCCCTCAGATTAGCTTAATATTTTACCCTATGTAGCATGTCCTAATAGTACTGAATGGTTTAATTATGTTTTTATATAACTTTATATAATTTGCTTGATATTTTTAATAAGCAAAATATCCTAAGTAACATAATGTAATTTTTCACCCAAGGGGAAAGACCTCTCGACCACGAACAAATAAATAGATTGGAAGAATACTTATCATTTTTTTCACATTAATCTTGGTGTGATTTCAATATGAGTTGTTTGTATGGAAGTAAAATTCTCACCATGAAGTCCAGATCAAAAGGCAGCTAGGAACTAAATGATAATTAAGCAGCATAAGTGAATTTCCAAAATGTTTGTCTACAAAACATGAGTCTCTTAGAATAGCTTCCTGGCCACACAGTTTTGATGTCTGATCCAGGAAGCAAAAATCAAGCTAATGTGTTATGGTAAGTCTAATGGAAAGGGATACATATTTGTATTGTTTTCACTATCATATTCATAATTAAGATGTTAACATCTTAATTCCTGATAAATTACAGGAACATTGATAGTTTACAATAATACTACTGTCACTATAAGACAGATATGCCTTCATCTATGAAACTTACCTAGATTAAGTCGTTCCACCAGTAGAGATAAGCTCATAGGAAACCAAAACTCATTTCAACAACTTAGTTATATACTCATTGTACATAGTATCTTAAAGTTTTTTTCTATTGTTCACTATAGCATTCCACGAAATAGTAGTAGCCTTTGGTGCAATTGGGGCTAGTGCTTTTTTGTTTGTTTCCCTAAAGAGGTATATTTTTGAGGAAGGGTGATACTGAGTAACCCTCTTTTCGAAAAGTAGTTAGTAGGTCAAATTATGTTTATAAACCACTATTGAAACTATTGGAATTTATTCTATTGGAACTATTCTAGTCTCACCATGTATCTCATCTTGATGGAAATAATATTAGAGTCTCTTAAAATTATTTTCACAAAGCCATTTTTTGCTAGTTCTTCAAAATAACTTCACAAATCTTAGCAAATTACTTCAATAGTAATTGTGTACATGAAGGCTGGAGAGATAGCATTGAGATAGGGTGCTTGGCTTTCATGCAGAAGGACAGTGGTTCAAATCCTGACATCCCATATGATCCTCTGAGCCTGCATGGAGTGATTTCTGAATGTAGAGTCAGGAGTAACCCCTGAATGCTGCTGGATGTGAACCCCCCCAAAAATAATCAATTGTGTACATTAGATGCTCATCATTAATAGTTACCACTGACTTCCCTCAAATCTGCCAGAAAATGGTGACCATGATATTCCTCTCAGCTCACATACAGAGAGTAATTCACATAGTAGTGTTGAAGCCTCATAATCAATGACAACATAAGCAGCATTATCAGAAGAAAAAAGTGCAACCCTCCTCAAAGTAAAAATTATAATATAGAAATAAGAGTCTACTTGAAAAAAAATGAGGTAATAGGGAATGAGTTTGTCTGTGAGAATGACTACTGACACTTCTCCATTCCAGACAGTTTCAAGACACACAAAACTCTGAAAATTTCCCAGAAGAATTAACACTGGCAACAAAACAGAAAATAAAATTATCCAATGAACTCTTAAATATTTCATACTCAAAGTACAAATGATAACATTTTGCACTTAGAAATTTAGATAGGAAGATGATGATTTTTTTTAATTTTATTTTATTGAAACCACTGTTATTTAAAAAGTCCTTCATAGTTGAATTTCAGATATAAAATGAAACAGGGCCACTCCTCCACTAATGTTTCCAAAGTGCATTCTATATTACCACACTTTGCCCTCTGGCCTGCAAGTATAACAGGCCCATCTTAAGTTTAGATTGTTATAGTTTGGCAGTTAGATGTAAACAAACAAACAAACAAAAGGGACTGGAGAGGAGGCGCAGGCAGTAGGATGTTTGCCTTGCACACACTAACCTAGCACTGACCACGGTTCAATCCCTCAGGGTCCCATATAGTCTCGTAAGCCTGGAGGATTTCTGAGCACATTGACAGGAGTATCTCTCGAGCGTCACTGGGTGTGGCCCCAAAACCAAACAACAACAACAACAATAAATTGCAATATCATACTTACTGAATGAGCACTGTATAAAGAGTAAAGGCATGCAGTTGCCTATTTCAATGATATTTGTGTACTAAAACATTAGATCGTATTAGCAGGCATAATAAAATGGAAAGTGAATCAATTACAATATATGTCAAAATATTATGATGAGCACTATATTTGAGTCTAATATATTATAGCACTTTAATGTGGAGCTAGGTCATCCAACATATATATAGTTTATATACATAATATATATAAGAAACACTGTGAACAAAATATTGAATATGACAAATGTTTAATGTTTACAAATGTGGCTCACGCTGATTTTATGCTACAGGACTCCTCACTCTCCACATGACCAGGACAATAAAGATTGTGTATTTATTAGCATAGCAGACTAAGCATAACGAAGAACTTTAAAAAAAATTGTAAAGTGTAAAAATACAGACACACTAACAATGATAACTAGCAATCACCTATCTTTAGAGTCTCACATGAAAACTGAGATTTCACTGTTGCTGTCATACTTTAGAATTCTGATATTTTTATTTTTTACTATCTTTTATAATAGTTACACTTTTTGTTTTTGCTTTTGTTGTTGTTTTAGGCCACACTCAATGATGCTCAGGGGTTAATCCTGGTTATGTGCTCAGAAAACACATCTGGCTTGGGGGACCACAAGGGATGCCAGGGAATAAAACCCTGATCTGCCCTAGGTTAGCATGTGCAAGGAAAATGCCCTACCAATTGCGCCACTGCTCCAGCCCCAACATTTACTCTTTTTTTATATTAAAACAATAACAATAGCAACAAGATGTCTTATTGCAGAGATCCAACTTGGACAACAGAGACTGAGCAGAACCTTTATAATGTCCATAGTGTCCTAGGCTTCAGCTTAGGGACTGAACGAAAACAGGGTACAAGTGTTGCAGAAGACTGAACACTACAACAACGATGGATAGGAACCTCTAGAACCTAGAGACTCTATCCTAGACCCTGACCTATAACCTGCGCAAATACCATGATCGCTAGCTACAGTGGCTTGATTTTCTCACACACAACCGAGAGGAAACTTTCCTGGCATCACAAAAAAAGCCTTTGGGATGGGGTAATGAGTATATATGGAGCCAGGGGTTGATCCCATGATGGTATGCTTCAAGGACGGAGAAACCCTGAATCTCTTTGGCCACGGGAATTCCCTTTCTTCCCCAATGCTTACTGTGCCTATGCAAAAAAAAAGAAAAAAAAAAGAAAAAAAGTGGGGGGAACGCCAAACCCTACCACTCCAGCACCCATTCTTTTTCTTGTTTTGTTTTGATTTGTTAGTTTTTGACTTTATTTTCCTTCTTTTTTTCTTCCACTTTTCTCTTTCTTTTTCACACTTGTGGTTATTATTTAGAGGTTTATTTTTATTTGCTAGGTCCATTTTTTTCTTTTTTCTTCCATTTTTCTTTCTTTTTTTCTTTCTCTCTTCTTTCATTTTTGGTAGTTGTCACCAAATTTTTTTCTCCCCTTTTTCTTATCCTTTTTATCTCCAATGACGGTGGAATGGATGCTCAATCTACAACAAGCTGTAAAGTGGAGACCAGTTGCACTAGCATACTGGGGGGTAGAGGAGGGAGATATGGGATGCATACTGAGAACAGGGGCGGAGGGAGGACAGCACTGGTGGTGGGAATGTCCCTCATTCATTGTCATTCTGTACCATAAATAATGCAGTGAAAGATTTGTAATATACTTTGGTCACAATAAAAATTAAAAAAAATTGTATGTGGGGCTGGGCAGTGGTGCTAGAGGTAAGATGACTGCCTTGCCTGAGCTAGCCTTGGACGGACCTCGGTTCGATCCCCCGGCGACCCATATGGTCCCCCAAGCCAGGAGTGACGTCTGAGTGCATAGCCAGGAGAAACCCCTAAGCGTCACCGGGGGTGGCCCAAAAACCAAAAAAAAAAAAAAATGTGTGTAAGCACCATAATTACAAGCATAATTTTAGTTGGGTTTCACTCATAAACAGAACACCCTCCCATCACCAGTGCAGCATTCCCACCACCAATACCCCTGATCTTCCTTCTTCCCCTCCCCAGCTTGTATTCGTTACAGGTATTCTACTTCTTTCATTCATAAACATTGTCATGATAGGTATTAATGTAGTTATTTCCCTACCAGCATTCACCACACTTTGTGGTGAGCTGCATAGTGTGAGCCAGTCCTTCTGACCCTTAACTGTATTGTCTCTGGAATTATTACAATAATGTTTATACTTCTTTTATTGTTTTCTTTTGGGGGCACACCCAGTGTAGCTCAGGGTTTACTCCTGGCTATGTGCTCAGAAATCGCTCCTGGCTTGGGAGACCATATGGGATGGGCCATATGGGATGGTGGGGGAATCGAACCACGGTCCATCCTAGGCTAGCACAAGCAAGGCTTGTACCACCTTAGGGCTTGTACCACCATTCCCGCTATTTTTTAAACCCTTTTTGATCTTGCTGCTTTCAGTATTCTATCACTATCTGTTTGATTCGTCATTGTGACTAGGATATGTCTTGGAGTGGTTTTTTTTTTTGGGGGGGGGTCTCTTTAAGCTGGTACACTTAGGGCATGCAGGTTTTGATTGCATGCAGTCTTTAGCTCTGGGAGTTTCTCTGTGATGATGCCTTTTCACTGTTGGTTCTTCCTGGGGATCTTCTTCCTGGGCCTCTGGGACTTCATTGATTCTTATGTTGTTTCTGTTGAGTTTTTCAAAGACTTCTATTTCCCTCTATTTACATTCTTTTAGTACTTTTTCCATTGTCTGATCATTTGTCTTAAGGTTCTTTTCCAAACTCTTCTGCTGTAAGGAGTTGCTCTGCATCTCATCTTCCAGTTTACTACTCCTGTCCTCTGCTGCTTTTACCATGTTGGAGAGACTTTCCATTGAGTTTTTCCATTCAGCTGCCATGTTTTTTAGACCTGTTATTTCAGTTTAGAGTTTTCTGATGTCTATCTTTGTGTTCTTTTCAACTTGGTCAATGCTTTCTTTGATTTCTATGAGGATCCTCCAGATTTCTATTCTAACCTCCTTATCTGAGAGATTAATCAGATGGTTGATATTTTTTGGGTCATCAGTTATCATCTTCATTCTCTGTGCATGTTATTTGCCTACAAGGTTTCCCCATTGTCACGCTTGTAGTTTGATTTTTTTTTTCTACATGTTATGGTGGAATTCATTAGTTTAAAAAAAGTGTGTGGCTTCAAAGCTTCGCTTCATGAATGCACTCTTCTGGAGCCTTTAAGAGACAGTTTTCTCTGGGTCTCACCAGGCCTACTTAGGAGAGATTCAGAAGACAGAAGAGAAGAGAAAAAGATGAAGGCAGCAGAGCTTTTCAGTCTCTCTCCCTGTTGCTCAACTTTTAATCTTTAGCACTTTAGAAATAATAAGTACCTAGTTGAATTCTAATCTGTCACTAACCTGTAAGTTTAGGACTTTTTCGGAGAAAAAGTAATATATTCAAAGTATCACATTTATATCTTGTTAGGGTTTTCAAATTTCTCACTTCAAACAGAGTGTAGAATTTTTCTCTGTAGAATTTCACCACTAATTTGCTACTGTCAAATTACCACTAATATTTAATGATTATAATGTACATATTTTAGGGGTTGTTCACAAAACAGTTATATTGATTTATATTGTAAATGTTTTTGAAATTTGGAAGTGTATGTTTTGAGATTTTAAATTTGTTATTTGTAAATAATTGTAAAAAGATCATTTCTAAAATATTTCTGTATTAAAATTGTTCTAAAAAATGAAAAGATATGGACTAGTTACTTTATTTCAGATTCAGCCACAATTTTGTCATATGTTCAATTTTAAGAAATCTCTTAGATATTTTATTACCATTGTAATCATTTTTAGCCAAAGTAACTCACCTGTGTGGGGGGGACCCACAGGAACAGTAGAAGAAATCATTCTATTTTATGGCCCTAGGAATATCTCATGATTTCTATTCATTTAAAATTTGCTAAAGATGAAGTCAAATCATATTGACTTCATTTGTGATCTGGCAGAAATATCCTACTTGTGGTATAAGCTCCTGCTTGGGCAAAAAATGAAAGTTGCTCAATTGGATGACCTTGGAAACATGATCAGCATTAGGAACACTATTATAAGATTATAACAAATCAATGAGGTGACTTCTAAAGTTAGTAGCAGAGCTTTCTAAATGGACCCCTGTGAGTCCTAGAATAGTCAAAGGAGGATAAAAATGTATCACATAAATCAGGTGTCATGGTAGGTGACTCTGTAATACAGGGTAGGTCAGAGGAAACAAACAAGGTCAGATACATACTCTGGTCAGAAAAAGGGTAAGAAATCATGATATAAAAAATGGATAATCCAAAATAATAGCACAATAGAACAATTTATATTGTCTTTCAAAAAGAGAAATTTATTCCTTACCTTACTCACCCTAACCGGTTAGCAGTTTCTCAAATGCTAAAGGTGGCTGTCCACCTTGGATTGTCCTTTTCATACAAAACAATGAGAGTCAGCTGAGGTCACTTCATTGTCAAAGTGAAATCTTTGCTTGAGAAATTTTCCTGTTCATGGAACCTGGACCAAGACCTGAGTGATGTACTTTATTATGTTCCATGCTTTGAAAAATTCATTTATTGTTGGATTTACCAGGCATATTTATTAATAAATAGGGAAATTCACATGCTTTTAAAAATATGTTTTACTTTATTCTTCTGAAGGTTCTAAAATTTTAATGGATCACACTCAATCCCACAATTAATTCTCTCTCCACCACAAACATTAATACTCACTGTTATGAATTTGTCAGTGCCTGCATTACCTAGATTTGAAAACTCCATTCATCCTATGTATACTGGAGAACTCAACACAATCCCTTGCTTTTTTATAAGATGTAGTTTTGCAGGCAACTATGTATGTGTGTACTGACACATCTATGTGTGCTCCTTTTATCAGTGCATTAATATCTCCTAGTTGTTTTAAATTATTTTCAGAATTAGTAAAAAACATATAGGTTTTGTAAAGTGGTATATATGTGTTGTATTTCATTTTTCTCACTTAACGTTCCTAATTTGTGATATTATTATTTATAGAATTTTGTCTTTTTATGGTGATACTTTCTTTTGTTTTTGTTTTGTTTTGTTTTGTAGTCATTTTGGCACATTCAGGCCTTACTAATAAAGATGATTTCTTGTAGTGATTGGAAGACCATGTCAGCATCATGGAGGAAACCCAGGTAGGCATAATGCAAGGTAAGAACAATACCCACTGTATGATCGCTCACATATGGCTGTGTTGTTTCTAGTAAACTCTATTTTAAATGAATTATTGGTTAGAAAGTTCTGTAAGAAACAGAACTAGAGGGGCCGGGCGGTGGCGCTAAAGGTAAGGTGCCTGCCTTGCCTGCGCTAGCTTGGACGGACCTCGGTTCCATTCCCCGGTGTCCCATATGGTCCCCTAAGCCAGGAGCAACTTCTGAGCACATAGCCAGGAGTAACCCCTGAGCGTTACCGGGTGTGACCCAAAAACCAAAAAAAAAAAAAAAAAAAAAAAAAAGAAACAGAACTAGAGAAATAGTTGCATGCAAAAGCCTGTGTTTAAGCCCCACACCAAGTGATTCTCCAAACACCACCAGAAGTGACTCCTGAACATAGAACTGAATATTGAATATTGAATAGTGAGCCATGCCAAGAATAGCCAGAAAAAAAATGACACATTGTTTACTTTCTTTTCTTTTTTACAAACCATGATTGAATTTCTTTGAGACTACATAGACAGTTGAGCTCCCCAGAATGTTTAATAGTTATGCAAGATTGTAATAACATTTATAGTATTTTACCTATAATCATAGTACTTAACTTGAAGCAAATAATTTATAGATGTCAAGTTAGTGGAATAGCTTTATTTTCCCACAATTGTTAAGTAGAAATTAGGATGCATGGCCTCCGATGGCCTCCTATGCATACTGTACTATGTATAGCATGCATACTCCTATGCAGAGTCAAGTTGCTTAATATTAGGAAATAGATTTTGATATCACATATATAATCAGAGAAATTTAAGTATAAATTCATATATGTCACATTGTATTATTTTATATTTCATTGCTTAGAATATATTTGATATACCATTAAATTTATTTTTTTACTTTTTCTTTATTATTTTCTTTTTTATTTTTTCCTAATATCTTTATTTAAACACCTTAAATACAGACATGATTGTAGTTGAGTATCAGTCATATAAAGAATACTCCCTTTCACCAGGACAACATTCCCACACCAATGCCCCCCATTATTTTTTTATTTTTAAAAATCCAAAGATGCTTCAGATTATTTACTTCATCTTTCAGGTGACCTTTTAAAAGAGGCATTCTGAAAATAGAGTTTTAATTTATGATAATATTAATCATACATCATTTTTTAAATAGTGAATCTTTTTTAAAAATTTTGTTTTGGAAACAAGGTTCTTATCAATGACTATTGTTTTCTTGTGTTTTTTTTTTTAAATAAGTTACTAAATTAGTACTGTTTTATATTTGAACACTGAAAAAGCTCTTCATCTTCTTAATACTTGAATAAACCCTTTTCTGCAGGAAAGATAATCCAGGAACACTAAGAAAGAGGAGAGAATCATGAAAATCTCTACTGAAAAGATAAAGCTAAGTTTTCAACACTTTTCTAGTGAAACACTAAATTTTGATCACGCTTTAACATTGGTCTGCTTACTGATAAACTGAGTGAGCCTATTTTATAGCTGCGTTTTTAATAATCAGTATAATACTTGGAATCATCTTTTTCTTAATTTTAAAAATTAAAACAACTGGACCATAGAGATAATTTATCTCATAAGTGCTGACCTTATGAGTTGATCTGGGTTTAATCCTCAACACAACTATATGGTCCCCTACGGCCTGGCAAGAATGTGACTCAAAACAAAAGTATGAACACGATTTGCTGAAATTAAGCTACTCATTTGTGTTTATTGAAAAAAAAAGCACAAAGGGTTTTGAAGAGATAGAATATGAGGTAAGGTCTTGTCTTTTTTGTGCCAACTTCAGCTTGATAACTGGCACCTACTTATGGAACTTCTACATACATACATACAACTTCTTTTGAAGTTCAAGAAAAAATAAATACACATATAGCTTTATTGATAGGTCTAAAATAAAATCAGATTCTTTGGAATTATTTCTTGTTAACTTTCATTTCATCCTGTGTGTTATATTGTAACATTATGGCTAAAGATCTGAAGCCTAAGTCAACTTTCAGAGGATTTTGTATTTTATATTTCTCAAGAAAAAATAATTCTTCTTTGTTGAACAAAACTACTGGACTTAAACCTATTAAATGCTTAAATGTAGAGCATAATATCTCTGTAGAAATATGACTATCAAAATTGAGAAAGTTTAGACTATCTGGTGATCAATAAAAACTAGTGAAATCCTCTGACTAAGCTGTCCCATAAAAATAGATAATTCTGAAGTGTTATTGAAATATACATGACTTTGTATAGTGAAATAATTATAGATTTGGAGGAAGTCAGGTTCTATTTTAGTACTTTTGTTTCTATGAAATGTCATAAATTTCAAGCCTTTTAAAAATTATACATGAGAAGTTTAGATAAAGCTAAATGCTCTTTCCATCTGAATAAAGGGATATTGAAGGAGATATTTACTTCTCTAATACAAAACCCCAGGAAAAAAACCCAACAAGTTTTGCTAGTGGAATTCTTCTGAACTGAGAAAAGAGAAGACATTCATCTTAAAGTGTGGAGTTGCTGTCAGTCTTCTTTGTGAGTTTGATAATATTGGTTATATCAGAAGTTATCCTCGATTTCCACTGGAAATGTACTAACATTTCTTCCCTTTTTATAAGCTTTATTACAATCAAGTGAAATACATAAAATTCAAAAGTATAGAAGGAAAAGCATATTTTTAAAAACAGAGGAGAAAGGCTGACCATGATACTTAAGTCAGGTGTCAATTTTTTCTTTCCAACCACTGTTTGTTCTAGAACTCAGAGCATTTGATTTGTATGTACTTAGTCATGATAAGCAACCATTGTATTTATTTCCATTTACCTTCTTGTCAAGTTTGGAATCTGATTTTATTATCTATAATAAAACAGTGGTTTAATAATTATTTAAGCAGAGAAACAAGTAATGTTGAATGCTTCTATTCTCTGCATAAGATTTAGGTGCGCTTATACTCTGTTACACTCCAAAACATTTGTTGTTTACATTATACTATACTCAGGCCTATCAAATTGACTAAGTTGTTTCTGCTAATATTTCTAGGAACTTCTTAATTTATAAGAGTCTGTAGAAAACAAATTCTATATTTTTAATTCCATTTTGTAATCGAGAGCCCCATCTGCTTCCTTATTTTTTATGGCACTACATAACTAACATGCTCATGTTATTATTTATCTTGTTTAGGATTTCATATTGTCTTCCAAGTGATAGGATGTTGCACATTAAAAGAGCCATTTTGATCATGAAATATTTACATGCAACACATTGCTGCAGAACTGCCCATCATTTTCTGATGAACCTGATTTGCAAAAGCATCGGCTTTCTCACAATAGTATTTTATTTATTTCAAAGTTACTAAAGAAAAGAAAGTCATTAAATATTTCATAAAATCATATTTGTAAAACCTTTCTTTTTGTTTCATACATGCATGCTATTTCATTCTATGATATATGATGTCAAATCTGCATATTTTTATTGCAAAATCATAAGAGAATTAATGAATTTTATCATCCCTCCTTCCTTGTATATTAGTTTTCTATTGATGCTCCAATTATTACCATAAAATAAGGAGTTTAAACATGCACAAATGTATTGCCTTATAATTGTGTAATTGAGTTTTCTGACACAAGAGCCTGAAAATGGTGTACTGAGCTAAATTTTCAGTGTCAGCAACCCAACCCAACCCTGTCTTCCTGTGAACATGAGGTGGGGATCTTTCTTCTCTTGGGTTGTCTATTTTTCTAAAGGCCACCCACTTTATCCAGCTTCAAAAGCAGCCACATAACTCTGTACTATTGTCTGTTGTCATGCATTCTTCTAACCACTGAAGGATTTTAAGAACTGTACTTTCCAGGTTTAAGTGATTAGTTTAAGGTAATCTCTTATCTTAAAGTTCTTAAACTTAATTACAAATGCTAAGTCTCCTTCACTTTTAAAGTAATATATTCACAGATTATGGGAATTGGAACCTAAGAATTGTTGAAAGTTAGTATTAAGCTTACTATGCATAATTGTTTAGAAAGTTCATAAATGTAAGCTAGATTACAAGGACCATTTGAAGTCAATATTTATAGTCAAGGTGACTTAGAAGAGAAGAATCATGTCTACTTTTAAACCTAGACATTTCTATCAAAACAGATATACATATGTAAGCACATAAATCAGATTTACACTTTCTCCTTGTAAAATTATAAATATAATTGAACATTTAATATTTCTTATACTTGGGGGATGGAAAGATAGCACAGAATTAAGGGCATCTGCATTGCCAGCAGCCGATCCAGGACTAGTGGTGGTTCAATCTTGGCATCCCCTATGGTCCCCTGTGCCTGCTAGGACTGCTTTCTGAGCACAGAGCCAGGAATAACCCCTGAGAGCCACTGGGTGTGACCCCAAAACCAAATATATATACGTATATACGTATATATGTATGTATGTATGTATGTATATATATATATTATACTTGGACTAAAGAGATAACTACAGCAAGTTAGAGACTTGTCTTGAATCTCTGGCACCACATATGGTTCCCTGAGTATCACCAGAAATCATCCTTGAGTACAGAGTCAGGGGTAAACCTTGAGTATTGTTTAGTGTGGTCCCCAAAGTTAATTTTTACTATAACCTAAATTGGAAAAACCTGATCAAATATAAATTCTTATTATCATATTCATTATAAATATTTCTAAGACTTAAAGAAAGCAACTATTTGGTAATCATATAAGCATGGCTTTAAATATTATCTCTTTTAATTCATTCATAAAAATTTAGAGTAGACACAGACCAACTGCTAGGAAAAAAGAACAAAATAGTCAGCCAGCCTTCCTTCCTTCCTTCCTTCCTTCCTTCCTTCCTTCCTTCCTTCCTTCCTTCCTTCCTTCCTTCCTTCCTTCCTTCCTTCCTTCCTTCCTTCCTTCCTTCCTTCCTTCCTTCCTTCCTCCCTCCCTCCCTCCCTCCCTTGTTCCTTCCTCCCTCCCTGGTTCCTTCTTTTCTCCCTCCCTCCTTCATTCTTTCCTTTCTTCCTCCCTCCCTCCCTCCCTCCCTCCCTCCCTCCCTCCCTCCCTCCCTCCCTCCCTCCCTCCCTCCCTCCCTCCCTTCCTTCCTCCCTTCCTTCCTTCCTTCCTTCCTTCCTTCCTTCCTTCCTTCCTTCCTTCCTTCCTTCCTTCCTTCCTTCCTTCCTTCCTTCCTTCCTTCCTTCCTTCCTTCCTTCCTTCCTTCCTTCTCTCTTTCTTTTCTTTCTTCACCTAGATATACTTAGGACATACTCCTGGATCTACACTCAGAAATTACTCCTAGAGGTACTCACAGGATCATGTAGGTTACAGGGGTTGAACCCAAGTTGGTCACATGCAAGGCAAGAGCCTTACCCACTATACTATCTCTCCTGCCTACCTCATTTTTTGTTTTGTTTTGCTTTGGGACCACACGAGCTGTGCTCAGGGCTTACTTCTGACTTTGTGCTCAGGGATCACTTCTGGCAATGGTCAGGGACCATATGTGCTGCTGGAGATCCAAACCGGGTCTACCATGTGCTATGCAAGTACTATCCTTACTGTACTATTTCTCCAGCTCCTGTCTTTCTGTCCTTTTTATTCTTTTCTTTTTTTTTTTTTTTTTTTTTTTTTTTTTTAGTTTTTGGGTAAAAAAAAAAGAACAAAATAGAAACAAGTTAGTATATGTTTTTTTGGTCTGAAGACATTAAAATTCAGAAGTTTGTGTTATTTCACAGTTTTATTTACTTAAATGTTGTGACTACAACATTTCATTTATGATTCACTTGTCATTTATAATATTATAGTTGTTTTTATTTCTCCCAATCAATGTTTGGGAGGTTCTCTGGCTGTTTTAGGCAATTCTTGGCCTATTAGGCCAACACAAAGGCCTGAGGAAATGCAATCGGGCTCTGCGCTGCCCAGAATTAATCTATTTTAATGTGAATTTGGTTTCACTAAATAGTTTTATCTCTTTAATAGCTTTCAGGAATAGGACAAATAGTGTATCTTTTATAAAATATGGAAAAGTGTCCCATTCCATAAAAATATATTCATGAAATACAATATAAATACTAGAAAGTTATAATAATTATATTTTTGCATCTGTGTTTTCAATATATCTTTATGTATCACATTAGGAATTATAGTTTACCTAAAATTATAATTTCTGAGAGTAAAAACCATCAGTATTTTAATACTTCAGAGAAATCTAGTGAATAGTTGTTCAATATTAATCAATATGTTAGTACTATTTTAAGAAAGTAGAAAATATTTATAATGTTCAGGGACTAATCCCAGTTTTAAACTCAGAGTGACCTCTTTGGTTACTTGGGGAGCTATATGGGCTGCAAGGAATAGAAGAGGTCAGGCCCAATGCAAGGCCCAATACATTATTGCTGTATTGTTTCTCTAGATAAATAATACTATTTTCAACTCAAACTAATTACTGTTGTTTCACAGTCTGATACTGGCACTGCAATTTGTATTTCTTTCCACCAGGCATATTCACTAATAATGTATTTCTTTGTCAAATGATGCCAAACCAATGTGATATAAATTTTTGGCAGCACCATTTTCTCTTGGTACATACTATTTGCTCAATGTAATAATTGTGAGCCACAGGTGGTATACACTGGTTTTGTTGTACTTGAAATAATGGCAATATATTAAAATTTCTAAAATATAAATAGTAATTAATAGCAGTTAAAGGATGTGAAAACGGTGTGTTCATAAAATTAATTTATATAGTGACATCACACTACATAATTAAACCATTATTCTTAAAAGGTCCTGCTTCTGGCACTGTTAAATTCATTAAGATCTAATTTATGTAAATATATTCCATAATTCTATAAATTTTTTATTATACAGGAACATTTGCTTCTTTTTTGTGAAAAGCAGCATTTATATTCCTCTTTTATCAGAATTATAGTGCATTCCTTCAATTCCAATGAGTCTTTTCACCATGTCTTTTTACTTCTTTTTACAGAAACCCTAATTTTTCTCACTCTAACAGTGATTCAATATATAACAGTACCTCTCTCTATAGAGCCCCAAATATGTGGCTGATTCATTCATCTTCTCATAAAAATAATATGTTGTCTTCACTTGCTTTTTGTGATCTTTGTACCAACATTGTAGTTCAGATCATTATGAGTTGAATTGGTTAAACCAGATAAATAAGAATCTAGGGTCTTTCACAAACTTTACTACTGATAAAATAGAATCAAATTTTGCTGATTCTAAATATTTCTATTTTACTAATCACTATCAATTTTTATAACTGACTGTTAGGAATAAAGGAAGACAGAAGAAGCCATAGACTGCTAGTATAGGGTTCAGTTCATTCCTTTGACATGTTGCTCTATTGCTGTATTTCTTGGCCTTTATATGACAAGAGGTATCACAATAATGCAGCAATTTTTGTCAGGACATATTCCACATATTGTACTTATTCCCATTGAGTTTCTTCACTACAAAATCAAATATATGCAGTGTGCATAAGAATTTGTTTTTTGTTTTTGTTTTTACTATAGTCCGGCCCTCTAACAGTCTGAGGGACACTGAACTGGGCCCTGTTTATAAAATTTGAGGATCATTGTGAAGCTATCATATCTCTCCTCATCATTTCTCACTGGGACAAGCTCCTTGAGTCCAAAAAATGCCAGAATATTAAGTAAAGAAAACAAAGCAGTCACCTTCACTGTTCTTTTTCCCCTCTGCCTCCACTAGTGAGAAATTCAAATCATGATCAGGAATACTTATCGTGGCCCTACCATGAAATGAAACGACAATACAGTTTCTTTTCACAACCTGCTTGAATCCACACTATTCTCCAGAATGCTTCAATTTGTGAATAATAATTGCCTTAATATAAAATAACGAGTCCTGTTGTTGTTGTGGGGATGGTGAGGCTTTTCTGGGCTCAGCCCGGCTCTCGCAGCCTCTATAATGGCCTGGTCGGTCTGAAGGTTGTAGGGTGAGGGCAGAGAGATTCCCAAGGCAGTCAGATGAAGTTCCAGGAGTCAGCCAGTGTAATTTCAAGGTCCTAACCTAATATATACATTTCCTCACATGGCTTTTATGTTAAGCTTTTTTCTAGCAGCTATTTCTCTACTCCTGGCTCTCTCTCTCTCTCTCTCTCTCTCTCTCTCTCTCTCTCTCTCTCTCTCTCTCTCTCTCTCTCTCCCTTTGGTGATGCTACTGCTTCTACTTCTTTGATGATGCTCAATTGCTAATGCTGAAAATAATGCTGAATCTCTGATGATGATACCTCTCATACACTTTTCTCTCCAAATCTATTTTTTATCCCCTTTTCTCCCCCCTTCCCATGCAGACTCCTTTACTCACCCATTCCAGGTGTGGGCAGTTCTGATCATTCAGGTGGGATAAATAAGAAGTTGGGGGTGGGGGTATCCACAAATAATACTTTTCAGTTTGTGCTTATTTGTGTGTGTGTTTCGTATCATAATCCAAACTAAATTTTAGTAGGCTTCTATTTGAATAAAGAAAGGCTATGTGCTTTTTTTCTTCTCTTCACTTTCATTGTTTTTTTCCAAGCTAATTTCCTCTATTCACAGCAAATCCTCCTCCCATTTTTAATTGATACACATGAATTCCAATTGTGTTATCATCAATGTTTTAGGAATGCAATATCTATCTATCACACCTATCATCAATATGCTCACATCTTTCCACTACTATATCTATGTCCATTTCCAACTTCCAACCTGACCATCCACTCAACCTCTATTGTAATTACCATATATCTGACAAGGATTAATATTGAAAATACATAAAATACTCACAGAACTCAACAGCAAACCAGCTGCTCCATCAACAATTGTGGAGAGAGATGGAGAAATGATAGAGTTGGTTGACAGGCAGAGTTATAGTATTCAGCATAGCTTCTCATTAGGAAAATGCCCTAGGAAATGCAATTTTTATGTCACACCATGAGAAAACATGCTTTTGAAATTAATTTTTGAATTATAGTTTAGGTAGTTATATGAACTATTAATTATAGCTATTAATTTTATTTAGGTAGTTATAATAGTGTTAAATTTAATGATATTTTTTTCATTTTTTTTATTTAAACACCTTGATTACATACATGATTGTGTTTTGGTTTCAGTCATGTAAAGAACACCACCCATCATCAGTGCAACATTCCCATCACCAATGTCCCAAGTTTCCCTCCTCCCCACCCGACCCCCACCTGTACTCTAAACAGGCTCTCCATTTCCCTCATACATTCTCATTATTAGGACAGTTCAAAATGTAGTTATTTCTCTAACTAAACTCATCACTATTTGTGGTGAGCTTCCTGAGGTGAGCTGGAACTTCCAGCTCTTTTCTCTTTTGTGTCTGAAAATTATTATTGCAAGAATGTCTTTCATTTTTCTTAAAACCCATAGATGAGTGAGACCATTCTGCGTTTTTCTCTCTCTCTCTCTGACATATTTCACTCAGCATAATAGATTCCGTGTAAATTTAATGATATAAATATATAAAACAACTATACCCCACAACCACCAAAGTGTCCACGACCATTTTCTATCATCATTAGGTTTTTTCCATTCTGATCTCCCCCATTTTACTAGTGTTTTATACTTGGTTCTGTGTTCATTACTAAGGGTTAAAACAATAATTTTTAAAAGTTCATCTTCTTAATGACTTAAGATTAACTTAATTAGATATTTCTCACCTACAAATACACTTTTATAACTTTAAAAATGAACAAAAATAAAAATTTTTGTGTACTGAACTTCTTCCACTTTTGTCCCTTGCTTTCTTCTATCTCCTTAGTAGAACCCCAGAACCAGATATTACTTTTTTGGGGGGGCCACACCCAGTGATGCTCAGGGGTTACTCCTGGCTATCTGCTCAGATAGCTCTGTTCTGGAAGGCACGGGGGACTATATAGGATGCCGGGATTTGAACCAACCCCCTTAGGTCCTGGATTGGCTGCTTGCAAGGCAAACGCCGCTGTGCTATTTCTCTGGCACCCCAGACATTACTTTTAATTTCTTGACTATTCTGACTTTTTGGGGGAACCATTGAGTATGTTCTTTTATGTTCTTTTTTTTTCTATCTGGAATGATCTCTGTTGTTCTTGATTATCTACAGTGTAAGTGAAATGACACAATATACACTAAACAACTTTTGGTTTTATTTTTTGAGCCATACACAACTGTGGTCAGGGTTAGAGGTTACTCCTTGTTGTGCACTCAAGGTTCATGCCTGGCAGGCTTGAAGATTCATATGGGATGCTAAGGATCAAACCCCCATTCACCACAAATAAGGCAAATGCCCTACCTGTTGTCATATCATTCTGGCCCAACAAATGACTCTCTTAAGTTTTAACATAAAATTTCTTTACATAGTAATTGAGTGCTTACTTTACCTACTTAAATAGATAGATATATAGGTCCCCTTTTCTGCCTCAGTCTATATTTTGGAAACTTGAAAGCTTCACAAAGGAAGAGTCTGTGTATCTTTTATTTACTGCTGACATTGGGGCCCTGGTAGAATACTACAGCATAATAAACATTGTTAAATAAATGAGTACTGCTGACTCTGGCTAACTGATTCAGAAATTAAGCCCATAAGAGAAAATGTAATAAAGTTGACTTAAACAATTACGACGATAAGATTCACCTAACTGAATTATTTGGGAATTGTGTGCATTTATACACAGAGTAAACAGTTAAAAACAAACAAGCAGCCTACAGAAGGAAACTACCAACTGGGGATAAATAGAACTCTAAAAACTTAAGGTATTTTCTCTCACTTTATGGTAACTAGAAAGTAAACAGATGTGTGTGAAAGTTTGGAAAAAGTTGCATTTCCCTGGGGACTTGGAAGGTAAAATGCAGTAAGTATGTGAAGGCAGCTGTTCTAGTTCTCTGAAGGAAAATAAAAATGAAGAAATAGATTTTTTTCCCCCAAAAGTGAAAACCACAGCAACTTATTTCTTAGTTTCTCAAACCAGGATTTCACTTTTTCTAAATTTCATATTGTTTGCCACACTGAGCTTATTCCTCCCAATGGTTCAGGGGTTATTCTAGCAGGGCTCAGTACCATCTGTGGTGCCAAGAATCAAAGCCAAGTAAACTGTGTGCAAGGCAAATGCCTTACCAGCTGTATTTCTCTCCAGTATTTTTCTCCAGCCTAAGTTTTTATACATGAATATTCTTTTACTTCATAGAGCACTGTTCAGCCAAAGAAAGGTACATAAACCAAATTGCCAAATGAGAAACAACCCCCAACTGTGTAAAGTCAAGCTTATTGGATCTTCTGTACTGTTGCATATAAATATAAAATCTGGAAAAGTCAATGGTGTTTTCATTTACTCAGCAGAAAAGCAATAATCGTCATTTGCTTATTGAATTTGTCACTTGTGCAATGCTCCTGAAATGAGAAGTTAGTGTTCTATTATTGAAATCTTGTCATTATCTAAAGTAAGGTTTTTAATAAACATCAAATCAAACTACTGAGAAATTTGTGTTTTAAAATGTTTTCATCACCAAATTAAAAAAAACACTAAAAATATAAAAAATTCAAGATAAAAGGACGTGTGTGTGTGTGTGTGTTTCATAAATAGCACAATGGGTAAGTTATATTCCTTGAATGTCACCAACCATATTCAATCCCCAGATGCTACCCAGAATAATCTTTGAGCACTGCTGCAGGAGTAAGCCCTAAGTACTTCCAGGTATAGATGAAAAAAAAAATAAAGACAAATACAAAATTTTGAATTAATGAGTTTATGTTTAGAATCTGAAGGTATAGTAAATTTGAAATGATTTGGGATGCCCACAGAAAGTGAGATTTTCATATGATTATTTAAATAGAATATTATTTAACTAATAATATTAATAGTCGACTATTAAATATACAATATTTCTCTTCTTATAACTATAAATTTAGATTATGTTATGAGCTGTTTTGCATTTTCAAACAGTTTTCCTTCTATTTTCTTTATTTTAAAATAAATAATAATTTTATAATTATAAATATTTTATTTTAAATAAATTCTGTTTATAATATCTATATTATATATATATATATATATTTTGTTTTGTTTTGTTTTGTTTTTGGGCCATACCCGGCGGTGCTCAGGAGTTACTCCTGGCTCAGAAACAGCCCCTGGCAGGCACGGGGGACCATATGGGACACCGGGATTCGAACCAACCACCTTAGGTCCTGGATCGGCTGCTTGTGAGGCAAACGCTGCTGTGCTATCTCTCCGGGCCCTGTTTATAATAATTTATATTATATTTAAAAATAATAAATATTATATTTTTAAAAGATGGATTATTACAAATCAATGGACTATTCCAATATATACAAGTTAAAAAGGAAGTAATTGTTTTTACTAAAAATAATATAAATATAAATTATCTTTACTTCTTATATTGTGATAAACACATTAGTATAAATAAAATCTTTCATGCCTAAACACTTTGAATTCAGGATCATTGAATTCAGAAATCCAGTTTTTAGGATATCATGTTGTTTTCTTTTAAACTCACAAAGTAGCGTTTAGGAAGATTTTAAGAGATTAAAAATAATGAGGTAGCACAGAGCGATAGCACAGTGGTAAGGCATTTGCCTTACACATGGCTGACACAGGACGGTCCTTGTTAGATCCCCAGTGTCCCATATGGTCCTCCAAGTCAGGAGCAATTTCTGGGCACATAGTCAGGAGTAACCCTTGAGCATCACCAGGTATGTTCCAAAAAACATAAAAAACTGAGACAGTCATCCAAGTGAACACTTTATAAAAAAAAATCCATGTACTTTTAAAAACTCAATTTTAATGTATTATTATGTTCATCTACAGTCTGCTGAGATAAATGGAATCACTGTAATCCTTGTAGTTTTATTATGAGGATGTGTGGTAAATTGTGGAACTTAATTTTGTATAATTATGTAAAATTGAGAATGTTTTTAGATTATTATTATAAAAACATATTACAGAATAGAAAATGTAAGAAATAGAAATTAAATAAATATCTACCTGGGAGAAAAAAAACCCTATAAAATAGCTTAAATATTCTTATAAAATACAAAATTCTGATTGAATCAAATAAAATACAAGATGACTAAATCTAAGATTTCATCGTAAAGATATTGCCTACACTCAACTTATTGACTTCTATTTAAATCTATGTTATCTTTTAATTTTTTTTAAATTTTTATTTTGGGTCACACCTGGCAGTGCTCAGGGTTTATTCCTTCTGACTCTGTACTCAGAAATCGCTCCTGGCAGTTTCAGGGGACCATATGGGATGGCAAGGATTGAACCTGGGTCTATCCTGCGTCAACCACGCACAAAGCAAATGCCCTACCATTGTGCTATTACTCCTGTTCCAAAATATGTATTATCTTTTAAAAATCATAATACATAATTTTATTAGCCTTGAGTTATTACTAATTTAAGAAACAGGAAAATGCAAGGAATTGTAGACATAATTTTAAATTAGTAATTTAAAAGAAGAAAACAATGAACAAGAAATTAAGGTAAAATCAAATAAATGAGTAAATAAGCAAAATATTAGTGAAATAAACTACTAGATAAAATAATCATTTAAAAAGTCACATCATGTGGCATTGCTCTTTTTTTGCATAGGCACATTAAAATGGGAAAATACTATACATACAAATAAGATCCTATCTAATAGAGATTGGAACACACAAATCTTGTAGTGCAAAGGGACCTTACGCCCTGAACATTGACATAACTACCTGGCACAGACCTCAGAAGAAAGGGCATTTTCCATTCACCCCTGATCCAGGGAAGCCATCCACGAAACATCCAGGCTTGTCTATAACATCACCTGGAAGTAATCCTCTACCATGGAAGACCCTACACTGCTCAGACATCGACCTGCTCAAGAGAGATTTCCCTTAACACTGAGAAGACTTAACAACAACAACCTGCTTACAGGACAGGGCTCCCTGCATTGCCCTTTGATTGTGAGGTGAAAGGAGAGGACGCTCCACATCCTTACATCAATGTAGGATATGCAGATTCCAGGATCTTTAATACAGAAACCTGATACCAACAACAGAGACTGTGTGAAAAATAAAAGTGTGTTGGGACTACAGACAATGTCTTGGATTGGACGATCTAGCTTGCCTGGAGCCTAGAGTTGGTCTTGTGCCAGGAACTTCAGGGGTCGGATCTCTTTGTAGTTAGGCCAAGGTTATTCCTTTTCATGTCCCTCATATTTTGGTGGGCCTATGCAAACAACAATTGCCACTCTAACACCATTTTTAATGTGCTCCTTTGACTCTAATCCTTAAAAAGAACCCACTTAAAATTTGAGGTTAACTTAAGCTAATATGCATGTACATGGATATGTAGAAAAATACTATGCCTGTAATTATTTGTTATTATTGATATTATTTTTCAGATTTGTCAACAATTGTATGAAATATTTTGCTGGACCTTCATTCGGTGCATGTATGTTTAGGAGAGTGATTTGTTTCTGCTCTACATACCCCTTGTTTAATAAAAAATGTCCATCTTTGTCCCTTACAACTTTCCTGAATATAATGTCTGCATCATCTGATATTAGTATGGCCACTCCAGCTTTTTTATGGGTGTTATTTGCTTGGATAATTTTCCTCCAGCCTTTTATTTTGAGTCTATGTTTGTTCTGACTATTCAGGTGCGTTTCTTGTAGGCAGCAGAAGGTTGGATTGAGTTTTTTGATCCATTTAGCCACTCTCTGTCTGGTGCATTTAGTCCATTGACATTGAGAGAAAGAATTGTCCTGAGATTTACTACCATATTTCTATCAAAATTTGGTGTGTTTTTTGGTCAGTCGTGTCTTAAATTAGGTCTTTTAGTTTTTCTCTTAAGATTGGTTTTGAGTCATTAAAGTTTCTGAGCTGTTGTTTGTCTGTGAAACCATGTATTTTTCTTTCAAACCTGAAAGAGAGTTTTGCTGGGTACAGTATTCTAGGTGAAGCATTTATTTCATTGAGTTTTGTCACTATGTCCCACCACTGTTTTCTGGCCTTGAATGTTTCTGGTGACAGTTTTGCCATAAATATCAAGGATGTTCCTTTGAATTTTATTTCCCTTTTTTATCTTGCTGCTTTCAGAATTCTGTCTCTATCTCTGGGATTTGTCGTTGTGACTAGGATGTTTCTTGGGGTATTTTTTTCTGAGGTCTCTTTTGGTTGGTACTCTTCGGGCATGCAGGATTTGATAGCATATATTCTTTAGCTCTGGAAGTTTCTCTTTAATGATGTTCCTGACCATTGATTATTCCTGGAAATTTTCTTCTTGGGTCTCTGGGATTTTAATGATTCATAAGTTGTTTCTGTTGAGCTTACAAGCAACTTCTATTTTCATATGTTCCCATTCTTTGAGTAATTTTTCCATTGTCTGTTTATGTGCTTTAAATTTTTTTCCATTCTCTCCCACTGTATGGGGTTGCTATTTATCTCATCTTCCACAGAACCAATTCTATTCTCAGCTTCTGTTAGCCTGTTGGAGAGCATATTCATTTTGCCATTCAATTCATTTACTGAGTTTTTCAGGCCTGTTATTTGACCTGTTATTTCAGTTTGGAGTCTTGTGATTTCTGTCTTCATATTTTCTTGGTTCTGATTAGTGTTCTGTTAAACTCAATCCATGGTTTCTTTGAGTTCTTTGAGCATCTTCCATATTTCTTGTGTAAACTCCTTATCTTAGAGATTGATTAGTTGGTTGCCCGTTTTCTGGTCATCAGAATTGTCATCTTCATTCTCTATGTCTGATGCTGGCCTGTGTTGTTTCCCCATTGTCACACTTGTATTGTGGATTTTTCTATGTGTTGTGGTGGTATTCATTGGCTAAATGATGTAGGCAGCCACACTTCTCTCGCTCTGCCCTTTCAGGGTGGGTTGACTTGCCTCCAAGGAAGGAGACCCTTCCATGGATGAAGCCTCACACAAGATCAAATCTTAGGCCCGAGCGTGCAGCAGAGAAAACAGTCCAGGGAGAGATGATGGGCTTTAGTGATCCAGCTCAGTTTTTAGTGTGTTTTTTTTTTCCTTGTTGCAGTGGTGTTCTTTCCTTACGAAGAGCACAAGGCCTCATAGCAAAGCAGAGTGGCTATGCTCTTCTGGAGCCTCTGGGAGAGTGAATTTTCTGGGCCCTTTTTGGCCCACTTCCAATAGGTTTAGGAGACAGGACAGAAGACAAACACAGATAGGCAGCACTCACAGTTTTTCATAGTCAGTCCCCACTGGGCCAGCATAGATTTTCCCAGCCTGAGGTTACAAACAGGGGACCTGACTTTTGTGAAGTACTGTTTATAGCCGGTTTTCACTTAGTTAAGCAGTCCCTTGGTGTTTGGCCCCTTGATGAGCCTCTGGGAGAGCAAATTTTCTGGGCCCTTTTTGGCCCACTCCCAAGAAATTTAGGAGACAGGACAGGAGACAAACACACAGGCAGCACTCACAGTTTCTCACAGTCAGGCTCCACTGGGCCGGCGTAGATTTTCACAGCCTAAAAACAATTTTTTTAGGAGCAGACAACTAATTGCATCTTAATTGTGTGTCATGAGCCTAGAACAACACCATTTATAGTAAAATCAACAGTCAGATCTGCTCTGTGGAGTGAAAGAGTCCAGGTAGTTATTTCCTGCTGGGGCCATTCTCCTCCTGAAGTCAGTGGTTGACAAAACTTGCTAAGGATCAGTCTATCTCATTGAAAGTAACAGGCTATGGTCCAATTTTTTTGGAACTGATATAGTTCTTCCCCTGCACAGACTGATAGGTTTGAGGTTTAGGCACTTGAAGCCAGAAGGTTACATTACCAATTCAGTAGTGCCAATATTTAACAAGTCACAAAGTAACTGCTTCCCATGAGAGCATAGAAGTGAAGACAGTATTAACTTGAATCACAAAGTATAATGAGATGAGAGTGGCACTGGCATTTGCCCAAGCAGGAACTTTATGAAGACCAGGAGACTTTGCTTTATTTCCTTGGATAAAACTGTCTTGTCAGCTATTTCTTCTTCTGGATGAATGTCTAGAGAATTGGTTGATAATTGTCAGACTAATTTTCAAAAGGACAATTCCCTGATGTCTTCCCTGAACTAGGATAAAATTGGACCACCCTGGTCTACTTTATCTATATGGTGAAGAGCAACAAGGGGTGGCTGGACCAGCTGGAGAAGGGCAGCAAGCCTGAGTGACAGTTACTCTTTGAATACGGCTGATCCAGGCAGAGGGTGAAAAGCCCAGTGACACTCATTGACCCTGTGAATGCAGCAATAAAGACTGCAAGACCTGATGTGGTGGGTTCCAGTGTGAACAGACCCTTCTGCCACAAGCTTAGGGTGAGTCTCACTCTCCTCATGGCCTCTACTTCCTTCTGCTCACCTTTTCCATTGCTTTTGTATGCTGAGCATATTTAGTGTGCCAGCAGGAGTGTGGAAAAACCCTTTGGAACTGCCCCACATGTCCACCCCGGGTCTTGAACGATGGACACACTAAAGTGTATAGAAAAAAGGCCTGGGCTAGCAGGGAGCCATGGAGCTGGGCCTCAGGCTTATTCTGTGAGCAGTCACCCTCCAGCCAAGGGGAAGAGTGGTAAAATGATGTTTTGCTTTGTTTTGATTCTGATTTAAAAAAAATCAATATGGCTCCCACACATCCCTGAAATCCAAAAGAGAAGATTACATTGAGAATGAATGTACCAGATAGGGAAGCTTACTGCTCTTAACCATAGCTCCAGGTCGTGGCTATGTTGAGTTCATTTTTATATTGCCTAATGAAGTCTGTTACTAAGAAAAGAGGACTTTTCCCCTGCAGGAAGCTTGGATCTTTCATGTGTTAATCAGATCTCAAGTAGCCAAGACATTATGGAGTCTTTAACTTGACATTGGGTCTATGATGTTCATGTCTCAAGATAACCAGATCATGATGTACAGGACTTTTACAGTCTAATACACAATGTCCCAGTCTCAAACTGACTAGTGTAGATTTAAACTGTCCAGTGTACAATGTCCAGGTCCCACACTGACCATGCCTAGTGTATAATGGATAGTTCATAATGCTTCTTTCTAGTTGTCTGGTTGCCATGTTGTTCAAGTCTCCAAGATGACCAAATTTGAGGTCTACTGCTAGGCTGCCTGGTATTCTATAGCTGACTTTGTTTGACTCAATGTTCTGACTCTTTCCCTTACTGGTTTCTTTTATGTTTGTTTTCTGTCCATTCCTAAGTTTTTCTTTTCTTCTTGCTGTTCATCTGCTTGCAAGTAGGGGATCAAAAGAGCACTAGAAGAGAGAAAAGCTATGTTTGACTCTTTACTTATCCCGACACTTATTTACTTAGCTAACTGACTGGTTTGTACCTCATATAAATGAGATTTAACATGAACAATTTACTTTTCTTGATGATACATTAGTTCTCTACCCTTCACTTTTACCATAATAGTGCAATGAGAGTGATTTTCAGAGATATTAGTCCATACTCATTGGAAAGGAAAATGTGCTGACCATCTGTGGACCTCATTTTGCTTCCAGTCTGGGTGCTCAAGCTTATGGTGTGAATAAGATGGGGAGTTATTTTACTGCTGAATTTCCAAAAGCACAGTAAGGACAAACAGGAATAGATTTCTGCCTTTGTTTCTGGATTTTCACTTAGAATATTAGAAGAATGATTATCTGCAAGACATACAATGATGGCATTAATATGTCTGCTTATTTCGCATCCTGCCCTATTTAAAAATCCTAAATATGTATTATTTCTTATTTATTATAGCACACAATTAAACAAAATGATCATATTGAACATTATATAATTTGAAGAATAGTTATGAAACAAACATTGTAAAACAAATTTAAATGTTATTGGAAGTTTATTGTTTTATGAAGTAAATGAAGAATTAGGATGTTTTTAAACAGTGACTCATCTGCAGATAAATGAATATAATTATCTCTAGAATGAGACTATTATCCATTTTATTTCTACATTTGTGTTATAGTATAGCAGCTAAGTAAATATGATAGAAATGAAAGCAATGCATTTTAAGATTTTAATTCTACTGAAGTTGTCTGCCTGAAGTTATTCAGTGACAAATAAAAATTTTCTTCAAGGAAAAATCAAACTCAATAAAGAGGAAACACCCATTTTGTAGTGAGTTGTTACTCAGTAATTCACTCTGACAATTTGGGAAAGTATTAAATTAAAAAGCAAAATAGATTTATCCACTAACTACAGATGATTTCTGTTGTTTTGTTTCTTTTTCATTGGAGAAATCATGTTTAACAAGGTATTGACAATGGTAAAAAAAGTATTAATTTAAATAGATTAAAAATAAAGCTATTTTTCTAGATCTATTTAGAAAAATGACAAATTTATAGAGTACAAAGTTATATATATTATGAAATTATCACAATAAAGCTAATTAACATATTTATATTGTAAAGAGTTAACAAGTATTTGTGTGTTGAAAACAATTACAATTCATTCTGACTAAATTGTAAGTACATTTTATGTATAAATATAATGTTATTCTGTACAGAATATGCCTTAGGAATATATCTCATCTTACATCACTGAGATTTTGTATCCTTTAACCAAATATACTCAATGTATAAACTCAATGTATTTCTAATTACTGGTAACTGTTTATTTTACTCTCTGCTTTTGTGAGTTTGACATCTTCAGATTTCACTGATATGAAATCAGTCAGTATTTGTCTTTCATCTTCAGCTATTACAGTTAGCATAGTGTTGGGACATATCTATAGTATATATATACTATATATACAGTATAGTATATACAGTATATACAGTATAGTATAGTTGGTAGGGCATTACTTGCATATGGTCAAATTGGATTCCATTCTGGGTATCCTGCCTAGCCTGCCTGAGTGATTTCTGAGTGCAGAACCAGGAGTAACTCCTGAGGGTTTTCTGGGTGAAGCTGAAGATGAAGAAGAAGAAGAAGAAGAAGAAGAAGAAGAAGAAGAAGAAGAAGAAGAAGAAGAAGAAGAAGAAGAAGAAGAAGAAGAAGAAGAAGAAGAAAAAGAAGAAGAAGAAGAAGAAGGACAAGGAGAAAGAAGAAAAGAAGAAGGAGAAAAGAAGAAGGAGGAGGAGAAAAGAAGAAGGAGGAGAAGAAGAAGAAAAAAAGGAGGAGGAGATGAGAAGGAGGAGGAGATGAGAAGGAGGTACAGGCAAAGAAGAGGAAGAAGAAGAAGAAGAAGAAGAAGAAGAAGAAGAAGAAGAAGAAGAAGAAGAAGAAGAAGAAGAAGAAGAAGAAGAAGAAGAAGAAGAAGAAGAAGAAGAAGAAGAAGAAGAAGAAGAAGAAGAAGAAAGAAGGAGAAGAAGAAAAAGGAGGAGAAAGAAGAAAAAGGAGGAGAAAGAAGGAGAAGAAGAAAGAAGGAGAAGGAGGAGAAGTAAAGGAAAAGAAAGGAAAGGAAAAGAAAAGAAAGAGAAAGAGAATGAGAAAAAAAGGAAGAAAAAAATTATCACAGTGATCAAGGTTCAAGTTGCTGCAATTGAAAGGCTTTCCTTCTTTCTTAAGCAGTATAATGTTCCATAGTGTACATGCCATCTTAATTTAAGCCATAGCTCAACCAGTAGCTTATTTCTATTTCTTGGTCATTATGATAATAATTGTATTACACATAGAGAATGGTGCAGAAACAGGGAAGATCTCTTCAGCTTAATTATTTTAGTTCCTTTTGAAAAAATATATAGATCTATGAGTGGTGTTTCTGGATCACATCATAGTTCTCTCATTTTGTAAAAAAATTCCATTTATTTTAAATCTTGGCTATATCAATTTACCTTTCCACAAACAATATACAAGTTTTCCCGCTTTCCCACATCTTACCCACACTGATATCTCTATCTTACTACCATCTTCCCGGCTGGCATAAAATATTATATTGTGGTAGTTTGAATTTTTTCCTGATGATAGGTGAGATTGAGCATCTTTTTGAATAACCTTCTTTGTCTTAGAATACATGTCTATAGAAGTTAGTTAATTCTTCACTATTGAGTTAAGTGAATTACTTATATATTTGCAATAGTAAGGCCTTATCACATATATAGATATTGCTTGCATTTCATTCTTTCCATGAATTATTTCTTTGTTATTCATTCATTGCTTTTTTCAAAAATGATTATTTTATTATAACCTAGTCTTGTATTTAAACATGCCATTTAAACATCATTTTCAAAAAATTATTTCTTAGATTAGTGCTTCTCAATGGTGGCATATGCTCCCCCCTTAGGTCCCCAGGATATTTTGAAGGGGTCACAGTTCAATGTTATATAAATTGGGAGGCATAGTAGAAGACTAAAGGGCCACAAAAAGAAACAAGGTTGAAATGAAACAAAAGTAATTGAGAAGTGCATACTTAAACCATCATTTTCCAAAGAAGGTAAGTCTGCCCCTCATGGAGTACCCTGAAACAATCCAGTGAAGTGATAACATCCTTAGATCCAATTGTAGTGAAAGACCCGTGGTTTTTAAGGAAAGTAGAATTTTAGGAGGTCACTAAGTTTTGAGTCTCTGGCTTAAAACATTGTCAAGAAGAATCCCCACCCCCATATTTTCTTCTAGCATTTTATCATTTTTGTACTAAAATTCAAGTCTTTAGTTAAATTTAGTTGATCTTGTACATGGATAAGATTAGTGTACAGTCTGTTAGTTTCTGGTTTTTAGAGACTATTATTACCCATATTGTTTTCTTAGACCCCTCACTAAATATTAGTTGATTGTGTGGTTTACTTTGAAATTCACTATTCTGATCTATGGGTTTACATGCGTATCTTCAAGCCATTACCACAATGTCAGCATTACAATAGTTTTGAAATATATGAAAATCAGAACTTATTATACAGCTTTTTTTCCTTTATCAAGTTTATAAAAGAGTAATTTGGGACTGTTTGTGAGTCCACAAAATTTAGGAAAATGTTATCACTTTATGTAAAACTTGAATTTGAACATGGCAAGGTCGGGGGTTCTAAGGGATTAGGGACCAGGGCCCAGTCTAAGCAATATCTGCAGCCTGTAGCTGCATGGACCTAGCAGTTCAGTGCTTAGGCCTGGTAATAAAGTGCTACTGGTTCCCAGCAGTTTTAGGATCCACCATGGTTACACCAGATGGTGTTGATTAACTATGTAGTACCAAGAATAAAACTTGAGGCCTGTGCTTGTCACTGCTTTAGCATGTTAGCCCTATCCCTGACCTATGATTGATATTTTGATAGAAATTCTATTTATTTCTTGATTTTTGTTACTTTTGATTTAACTTGGGAAGCATACATAGTGGTGCTGAGAGCCTAGTCTTGGCTCTTTTCTTAAAGATCACTCCTAGTACTCAGAACCATATGGGGTGCTGGAAATCAAAGCTGTATTGACCATGTGCAAGGACACCACTGTACTATTTCTTTTATTTTAATATATTAAATTAAATAATTCAATATCTTAATCATTCCTCATTTCCCACCCTCAATATGATGATGGGCTTTCAACACCTAGGGGAGAAATCAAAGATCTCTAAAATAATGCTAGCTTTAATAAATTATGCCCATAAAAATTATTCCTAGTATTGTAAACCACAGGAATGCCGGGGGATTAAACCTCAGTCAGTCCTAGGTTAGCGCATGCAAGGCAAATGCCTGACCACTTATGCCACGGCTTCGGCACAAATTTTTAATTATTATTTTAATTGCTTTTTCTAAGCATCATGATTACAAAATTGTTCACTGTTGGGTTTCAGTCATACAATGTACACATTATTTGTGTGTACATACAATTCTTTACAAGGATGTTGCTACCAATGTCTCCCATTTCCTTCCCATCACACACCCCTCCACCCTTGCCTGTCTCTAGGGCAGGCAATTTCTTCTCTCTCTCTCTCTCTTTCTCTCTTCTTTTTTGACACTGTAGTTTGCACTACTGTTAATGCAGGGGTACCTTATATGTCACTTTTGCCCCTTTCAGCACTGAATTCTTGTCCAGAATGATTATTTCCTACTATCATTGTTCTCGTAGACCCTTCTCTATTTGTACTAATTGTACTCATTGCTTTTTTGTTTGTTTGTTTTGGTTTGGTTTGGTTTGGTTTTGGGTCACACCTGGCAGTGCTCAGGGGTTACTCCTGATTCTATGCTCAGAAATCACCCCTGGCAGGCACAGGAGACCATATGGGATGCCGGGATTGGAACCACCGTCCTTCTGCATAAAAGGCAAACGCCTTACCTCCATGCTATCTCTCCAGCCCCGTACTCATTGCTTTTTATGGCAAGCTTCCTACCTTGGGTTAGGCCTAATGACCCTTATCTCTATTGTCACTGGTAATAATTATTATTTTATCTCTTGTTTTTCTTATAACCCATAAAAGAGTGAGATTTTTCTATTTCTGTCCCTTTCCCTCTAGCTAATTTCATTCAGCATAATATCTCTATGTTCATTCATGTATAAGCATATTTCAGTACTTCACTTTTTCCTAAGGGTTGCATATTGTGTATATGTAAGATTGTTTCTTTAGCCATGCATCTCTTGTCTGGCACCTAGTTTGTTTCCAGATTCTGACTATTATAAATAGTGCTGCTATGAGTGCAGAGGACATTTTTTGTATTTTATTTTTGTGTTCCTAAGGTATAAATTTAGGATTGGGATTGCTAGATCATAGGCAGACACTGCTTGACATTGAAACTAAAGACATCTTCAAGGATGAAACACCATGGGCCAAGCAAGTAGAAGCAAAGATAAATAAAAAATGAGTCTACAGTATACTGAGAAGCTTTTGCACTTCAAAAGAAACAGTGACTAGGATACAAAGGATACTTAGTGGAAAAACTATTTACCCAATCCCATCAGATAAGGGGTTAATATCTAAGATATACAAGGCATTGATTAAAGTTTACAAGAAAAAAAAAACTAGTCCCATCCAAAAATAGAGAGAAGAAATGAACAAACATTTACTCAAAAGAAGAAATACAAATGGCCAAAAGGCACATAAAATATACTTCACGTCAGTAGTCATCAGGGAGATGCAAATCAAAACAACAATGAGATATCATCTCATACTACAGAGACATCCATATTACAGTACACATCACAAAAATCAAGACCAACCAGTGGTGGTATGATGTGGGGAGAGAAGGGTTTTCATTCACTATTGGTAGGAATGCAGCCTGGTCCAGCCTTTTTGAAAAACAATATGGACATTCCTCAAAAAGCTATAAATTGAACTTTCCTATAATCCAGGTACCGCTCCTAGGGATATACCCTAAAAACACATAAACACTAAAAACACATAAACACAATATAAAAATGCTCTCTGCACTCCTAGGTAGTATTTCTTTAGTGAAGGATACCCATTTAACTTATAGAGAACTTTTAGTTTTATGATCATCTTAATAATATTTCTTATGATCTATGGATCATGGATATATATTTAATATATTTATCTTTACTATTCTCGAATAAAATGTTCCAGCTTTTTGCTTTAGAGGTTTTTTATTTGCTTTGTTTACTTTATTTTCAACTATTGTACATTATTTTTAATGCTATTAAAATGGATAGTTCTCCTAATTTATATTTTTGGGAGGTGTTACTCAGTGTGAGTATATAAAAACACATTTTATATGTCAATTTACCTTCCCCACAAGTCTTTTCTTCCATAGGTGAATATCAAAATTAATGTTTCTCTGAGTGCATGTGTGCTAAAATTTAACTTCCTATGCTTATATTGTACAATATATCTTTTAGTTATTCTTAATATGGACTAAAATTTATCTCCTAATTATAGTTGGATATTTCCAGTGAGGCCCCAGAATATACCAAGGGGACCACCTTTACAAGGTGACTATAGCAGCTTCCCACCCCAACCCCCTTGCCTCAGCCCGGGAAGATGATGCCATCTCTACTGCTGCTGATTTGCTCTCAGCGGCCCTTTTCTCCCACCTGCTTTCTCTGTGGACTGTTGCTTGCTACAGGAATTTGCTTTTGACATTTCCAAGCTCAAGGACATTTCCTGATGTGTGACTGCTGTGAGCCATTTTTCAGACTCCACAAGACCATGTGTAGGCTGAAGTTATCCTCCGGATTTTATCCCTCACACATACTATTCCAAAAGGCATATATATATATAATTCCTTTATATATTTCTTTAGATGTTTTTCCTTATCATTCTTATTGTGTATTTTCTTATATAGATGTAGTTTTCCCCTTTAGGATTTATTTAGTAGAAAATTCTAGTAAAATTAGTTTCTCTTGGTTTCTGAGTTCATGTTGGAACTGGGCTATAGGGATTGTTTAGCTTTTAATTTTTACTCACATATGTACCAGTATATGAACCATTTCAACATGGCACTCACCAAAGATACTCACTTCCCCTAAGGTCCCAAATATTTCTCCATTTTGAAACCTCTAGATAAGTTCTGTGAACCAACTCTCTAGTCATATTGCCTATGGCAATCTTTCCCACTAAGAATGTGTTTTTATATATGAGAGAGATCACTCTGTCAATTCTTTCCTCATGTCTATTCCTTTTATCTGGACTGACTTAGCATGTTGTTTTCTAATTCCATGAATTTCTAATTCTAATTCATGGCAAATTTTGTGACATTTTTTCTTTTCTTATAGCTGCACAACATTCCAATATGTATATATTTCTTAGTTTCTAGATACATTAATCCCTAGCTGGTATTTGAATTGTTTCATATCTAAGATATCATACTAAGCATTACAGTAAACTGTGTGCATATGTCCTTTAAATTAATGTTCTTGTTATTTGGATGGTAGAATTAAAAAAGTGTTATAGTTGAATCCTGTAAAAATTATCTATTCATATTTATTCAAAAATCTTCCATGTTATTTTCTATGAAAATAAGATTAAATGAATTTCCCAACAATGAATGAGGTTCTGTTTTTTCCCTACCTCAAGCCTGTCAACACTGCCTGTTTCCAGATATATGTCATTCTATGGTGTGAGAAGACATCTAATTGTTTGGTTTTGCATTTACTTAATAATATGTGATGGGACCGGAGAGTTAGCATGGAGGTAAGGCACTTGCCTTTCATGCAGAAGGTCATTGGTTCGAATCCCAGCATCCCATATGGTCCCCTGTGCCTGCCAGGGGTGATTTCTGAGCATAAAACCAGGAGTAACCCCTGAGCACTGCTGGGTGTGAACCCAAAACCAAAAAAAAAAAATAAATTAATAAATAATATGTGATGATGGATGCTTTTTCATATGCTTATTACCTATCAGTATGTCTCTTGGGGAAAACAGTTGGATTTTTATTTAATTTTTTAGTTTTGTGAGTGCATTAAAGATCTTAGATGTTAATACTTTTCTAAGATAATGTCAAACACACAGCCAAACATTATTAAATCCCTGGCACTCAGGGTGATCCCTCACCATTTTAATGATTTCCACAGCACCCCACCAAAAAAGCCAAATAAAAAAATCTTTAGATAGTATTACTTACAAAGTCTATGCATATGTTTGTTTGCATGTCACAGATAAAAGCTTTACATTTTCAAAAAATGGCTCTTTTTTGCCTTTCTTTTTTATTACTTTATTTTGCAAAATAACAATAAAAATATAGCAGCTTTGTAACTAAATGTTCAATTTATTTTATGAAATGGGTAGGAATGACAGTCATTTTCTGGTATCTCATTAAGGTGTAGACTTGGATTATCTTGATTCTTTAAACATGGGGTTGTACTGCAAAATTTCTCCATTGTTAAGGTTTCTTTAAACATGGGGTTGTACTGCAAAATTTCTCCATTGTTAAGGTTGCAGATTGCTTTTTACAATGTGGAGAAGTGGGGTTTATAAGCGTGGCCTTGGTGTCTCTGGGCTGGCTCCCACAGAAAGAAGGCAGAGAGCAGGGCAGCAGTCCTTTATAATGTCTCTGGGTGCCCAATCACAGGGCAGGAATCGGCCCCACACTAGTTGGGTGGGGACATCTTACCGGGTGTGGGTCCTGGAGAGATTATGATCCTTGGTGCTTGTGGGTTGGCTCAAAGAAACATTGAGAAGTCCCACTGGATCTCTTCACACAATCATGTTTATACAGGTAATAATCGTGAGTTCACCTTGCATGCAGAATGTTGATGGTTCGAATCCGGCATCCCAATGTAGGGTTCCAGAGTAGAAAGACGAGACCACACAACTGGAATACAGTTTTTGACACTATAATCAATCTGCCAACAAGATTCCCCAGCCTGGCCAGCAAGGGACCATCCCCTGAAGGACAGTTAGGTATCCTCTCAAATAAGATGTTTAGAGTAGAATTATGGAAGTTGTTCAGGGAGCTCAAAAAAAGCATCGATAGACTTGAATGGAGCACAAATAAGCATTAAGAGGATTTGATGACTGAAATTATTTCACACTGAAATAACAGGTCTGAAAGACGTGGCTTATGAATTGAAAACCTCAATGGAAAACCTCTCCACTGGACTAATGGCAGCTGCAAACGGGGTCAGTGAGCCAGAGGATGAAATGCAGAACAACCCCATACAACAGAAGAGATTGGAAGAGAACTTTAAAGCAAATGATCAGACAATGTCTAAACTACTCATAGAATGTGAACCGATGAAAATAGAAGTCTTTGAGAAACTCAAAAGAAACAACATAGGACTCAATGAAGTCCCAGAAATGAGTTGGAGGAAGAGTGAGAACAGGAAGAGGAGGAAGAATTTCAAGAAAAATAAGGCAAAGACAAAGAATAAGAAAAATAAGGCAAAGAAGAGTAAGAATGAGGCGAAGAGGACTAAGAAGATTATTGTGAAAAATAGTAAGAAGAGGGGGAAGGTTGTAAAGGATTCATCCTTTTCTTTTGAAAAAGAAGAGGATGAAGGAGAGTAAGAAGAGGGCAAAGAATAGTAAGAAAAGAAAAAAGAGGAGGAAGAAGAGTCGGAGGAAGAAGAAAAAGAAGAGGAAGAAGAGGAGAAAGGGGAAGAAGGAAAAAGAAGAGAAGAATAAAGACAAGAAAAAAGGAAGAAGAAAATGAAAAAGAGGAGAAAAAGAAGAGGAAGAAGTAGAAGGGAAGGAGGAAGAAGAATAAAAGAAAGAAGAGAAGAAAGAGGAAGAAGAGTCTACAGCCATACCAACCTGAATGTGCCCGATCTCGTCTGATCTCAGAAAGAGGAAGAAGAAAAAGAAGAGAAAAATTAAAGAAAGTGGATTGAAGATTTATTTTTAGTTTTTTTTTTCTTATAATAGTGTCTGTATTTAAACACCGTGATTATGACATGTTTGTAGTTGGGTTTCAGTTAAAAAAAAAGGTATAGATTTGGAATATTTTAAGTACATCTGCCCCAATATGTTTCATAATGCTTATATGTATAAATTTCATAGTTCTCATAGATGTTTCACATTCTCTACTTAGAATGTAGTATGTGAAGGTAAGTTTTAATAGTTTCAGTAGTCACTTATCAAGTACAAACTCAGAGTAGTTCTTACCGTTTAATATTTTCTTGTTGTTATCTAATAACAGTAAGATAAGCTTGAAGAACCCTGTAAAAAGTACTTTGAGGCACAGTATGTCATCTTTATTTAAATAATAATAATGATTATTATTAATCATAATTATTTAAGAAACATTGTAGAAAATTTTATAATATATAAATGTTTTAAAATACAATAATACAAGAATAATTCAACTATTGTTTTGTATATTTTTCTAGAATTAATTTAAGAAGACACTATGAAAATTTGTTACTATCAATCTTACATAAATAAATTGATCAACTTTGTGTAGCATTAGTTGTATTTATTCTTCACTAAGTAATGAGTGTTTCTTACAAAATAACTTTTTAAAAATTTTTTCCTATTTTTTTCTCTGCTATTTGTTTATTTTTTTAAGTGTCTTTTGAAAAGCAAATGTCTAAATGTGCTTGATGCTGACTCAAAACACCTATGGCTCACCATTCATGTGGATTTAATTACACAAATTGCAGGGCTGCCATCAACCTATTAAATTTGAATGAAGTTTAGTCAAAGAAAAATTGAATTGTCTTTTACTTATGTTCTCTATTTGGTAGTCTTAGAAATTTCTTCTCATTTTTGACTACAAAGACTATGTACTTCCTTGTGATTTAACTTTGAAAATTAGCTCTATGATTCACATAATATGCATCATATGATGAAAGAAAAGGTAAGTGTTTTTTTTGGGTACATAGTTAGTGACCACTCCCATAATAGTGGTCATAGGAAGCGTGATAAAATTTCATTGTATAAATTATAATTTTAAGACTTCAGACATCACTCCTCTAACACATCAATTTGTATAGGTTATCTAACAAAAGCACCTAAAACCGGGTTTTTATACTATGGTAATATAAGGTATGTGAGTGTATGTGGTGAAATTACAGAATAGATATTTGATGTGTAGACTATTTTCTATAGATATATTAGGATGGAATGTATAGCTGGAGGTGATCACAAATTTTAAGGCATCACTTGGAGATTTAAAAATATCATCACGGGCCCGGAGAGATAGCACAGCGGCGTTTGCCTTGCAAGCAGCCGATCCAGGACCAAAGGTGGTTGGTTCGAATCCCGGTGTCCCATATGGTCCCCCGTCCCTGCCAGGAGCTATTTCTGAGCAGACAGCCAGGAGTAGCCCCTGAGCACCGCCGAGTGTGGCCCAAAAACCAAAAAAAAATATAAATAAATAAAAAAAATAAAAATATCATCACTGGAATAAAGAAGATCATTATCAGAGGGTAAAGTATTAGACAAAATATGATTACAAAATTATTATTAAAATTGGTGACTAAGTTGGCTAAGGAGGAACAAATTTTTGTGGAGCTAAGCATATTATGAAGCATTTCATTTGATTATATAGAAAGTGATAGCTATAAGCAACAGAAAGTGATTATCCCAGGACCCAAGTGAATATCATTTTTTATAGAGTGTCTGATCAGGACTTATGCTGGTTTAAATTCAAGATATTTCTAGAGATATTAATTAATTAATTAACAAATTCTTGTTCCATGTAGTTTTGTAAAATCCATAGGGCATTTGTTGTCACTCTAGGCCTATTAACTTCCATTTGCTGGTTAGACAGACTCACCAGCAAGTTTCCATAACAACCCATTTGCTGGGTATGATAGCATGAAAGAGGGCTCAGGAGTTCAAGGGAGTTAATGGTGAAATTATCTAGGAAATTTAAATCATGATTAAATGCTGATAAGAAAGATAAAATACTTTTTAAAAAGCTAATATCTGGTTCTGTACTCTGATTATTAAATTTCATTATTTCTATTCTGCTTGATATACCTCCCAGTATTTTAGCTGTGAGGGTTAAAATATATACTAGAATTCCTTTCTGTGCATTTATATCTAGGCCTGTGTTCACGAATTTTATGATAATCAGTGAAAGGTTATTTTTGGTGGAATGATTACAATGTAAGTAATCCCAAATACTATAACTAAATATTCTTTATTGTGGATTTTCGAAGTTTATAAAAACAAAATTTAAATCCTATTATAATATAAGAACTGAGAGATAGGATAGTGGATAGAGCACTTGCCTAGGCCCTATCTTTCTGTTTTTATTCTTTTTATTCATCTATTAATGCAAATAAAAACATCAGTAACAAACATATGATTTATGATCTTTCATTTTCCCTCTTACTTATTTTTGTCTTGTTTTGTTTTGGGGCCACATCCAAAAATGCCCTGAATGAATTGTTGTTTACTCCTGTCTCTTCACTCAGGAATCACCCCAGTAGTGCTCAGGGGACCATATAGGATGCTGATGATCAAACCTGGGTTAGCTGTGTGCAAGGTAAGCAAGTTAGCTGCTAGATCTGAACACTGTTTTGTTTTGGTGTCACAACAGCAATGCTTACTTCTGGTGGATTTGGGAGTCCATATGTAAAGCCTGCATTCAAACCCAGTAGGGTGTACACAAAGCAGAGCCTTCTCAATATTAGCTGTATTATCTCTGTAGACTTCATTCTCTTTACCTTAATTGTAAGCATGTAAGTGGCAAGATTTTAGCAACAGTGCACAAACATGCCTTTCAAGAATCCATGATGATATAATTTACAATAATAATTGATGTCTAGTTTCTAATTATTTATACATTGCGTATTCTATTTTTAGTTAAATTAAATGAAGAATAAACATATTAAGTATATGCATGCAGTTCCTTATAGATATATTGGTTATCCAACTTGAACCAACCCACTGTCCAGATTTTGGTGATAAAAGGTGTGGGTAGTGGGGCCAGAGTGGTGGCACAAGCAGTAGGGTGTTTGCCTTGCATTTGCTAACCTAGGACAGACCGCAATTAGATTCTCCGGCATCCCATATGGTCCCCAAGCCAGGAGCGATTTCTGAGCGCATAGCCAGTGACCTGAGGGTCACAGGGTGTGGCCCAAATAGAAACAAACAACAATAATAAAAGTGTGAGCAGAGAATCTGCTTAAATTACTGATCATTATTCCTGAAGTACAGCATAGGTCAGATTGTGTAATAGAAGTCTGGGATACTCCTTTAGTTCCAGAGCCAGTTTTTAATCTACTGTTTAGGGACGTGAGCCCATTGCTGCTTTAGGAGCCTGCTCTCTGAGCCTTCCTTTGTAAATCAGCTGAGCACATCTCCCCCAGGCCTAAATAATAGTCAAGAGGTAGCAGTTTTAATGGGCATTCTTAGAGCTTCAGGGAAGAAATAGGTGTAGAAGGCAAGGTTTGTTTTATTTCTCTTTTCTTTTTTTTTAAGGAGACAGAATATCATTGGCTGCAAGAACTCTCCCCTTGAGAGGGAGAATGCTCTTAGGAAGAATGTTGGGCCTCTAGTGATAAAGACAGGAGAAACACTGCTTATTAAACTATAACTCTTAGGGTGTATTGTGGGCACATGTTCATGATTAGAATCAAAAGTAGAATTAGAGCCAAAATTTCACCAAAATAACCACTGTGTCAGACTTCTATGTTTAGCAAATCATGACAAGTCATAAAATATCAGTCTTTCACAATCTCCCTTTTTATTTTAGTTCTTTGAAATGCTGATTTTGTTTTGAACATCTTTATTTAAAACTTAATGAAAAGGAAACCTTTTTATTAAAATCACCTTTCTCGATCATTGAAGCTTCCCTGGAAGATAATAGAAGCGAAAGAGATGGAGAAAGTTTAGTAGGCTGCAGTTTGGGTGGAGGTAACATGGAGAAGTTGTTGAGCACACCTGGAGGTGCTAAAGAATTATTCCTGTCTCTGTAGTCAAGAATCACTCCTGGAAGGGCCACTTGATAGGCCTTATCAAGTTCTAAGGCATATGTCTAGCATTCATGAAACTTTAAGTTTGATCCCTAACACTATAGTTCCTACTCTCCAGACTACTAAAGTCTATTCATAGTAAGCCCCAAGCTCCTTTTATTCCCTCCAATACTGCGTTTCTTGTTCAAGCCCTATCAGACCTGCCTATAGCGTGGTTGGATTCTAATGGAAAAACAAATACAATATCATTAGGAAAACAATTTTAACATGAGTGGATTTAGAGTGGAAATTCTAGAAAGATTGTTCCATCTTCAAGGATATTTGTGCTGCAGAATTACCATTGACTTGGAGGCAAACATGAATCATCATGTGCATATCAAATATCTCATACTGTGTTTCTCATATTTTTTCAAAATACCATACTGGATTCTAAATAAAGACTGAAAGGTGCTTCAGTCTTTTGCTTCAAGTGTATTTTTTTACCCTGTCCTAGTCATGTAAGAGTTGAATCACTCTGTAAAGAAAACTGACCTAGTTACTATATCAATTTATTAAAACATAAAATCATTTAAAAATTACATGTGTCTGGTACTACAGTTAATGTAGTGTTGAAATTTGTATATTTTCATATGCAACTTTGAAGTGTAACAACAAGTTGGATTAGGAGCTTTGAGGTATTTATTTTCAATTTGCACAAATAATTGATGATTTGTTAACAATTCTGGGAACACAGCAAAACATACAAGCAGAGAAAAGCAACTATATGCTACAAGGAAACAAAGTTTGAGTTGATCATATTGAAATTCTTTATTACAATCCAAATGAGAAGTTAGAAAACATTGTGAGCAATACATTAGCATAAATAAAATGCATAAGTTATGCTAATGACAGTCATAATTTTACAAAATTATACAATAATTAGAAGAGTTGTTTTTTTTTCCAATTCAGCCACCAGGGCTGTTCTTTCCTTTTCTCTTTCTTCTCTACTTTCTTACCATTTTCCTTCATTTCATCCTACCTTCCTTTCCTTCTTTCCTTCCTTCTTTCCCTCCCTGCCTCACTAACTCCTCCTACCTTCCTTCCTTTCTTCATTCCTTCCTTCCTTCCTTCATTCCTTCTTCCCTTCCTTCCTTTTCTCCCCTCCTCCCTCCCTCCCTTCTTCCTTCTTTCCTCCTTACCTTCCTGCCTTCTCTCCCTTCCTCCCTTCTTTCTTCCTTTCCCCCTCCCTTCCTATCTTCCTTCTCTCCCTTCCTTCCACCTCCTACTTTTATACTTTCCTTCCTTCCATCCTTCCTTCCTTCCACCCTCCCTCCCTTCCTTCCTTTCCCCCTTCCTTCCTACCTTCCTTCCTTCTCTTCCTTTCTACAACCTCCCTCCTTCCTTCCTTTCATCCTTTCTTCCTTTTTTATTCCTCCCTCCTTTTTCCCTTTCTTTCTCCCTCCCTCCATTTCTTCCTTTCTTCCTAATTTTCTTCCTCCCTCCTTTAATCTTCCTTCCCTCCTCTCTTCCTCTCTTCTTCCCCATCCCTCCCTTATTCCTTCTTTCCTTCTTTCATCCCTTCCCTCCCTCCCTTTTTCTTCCCTTTCTTTCTACCTTCCTTCCTCCCTCCTTGCCTCTTTCTTTCTATTTCCTTCCTCCCTGCCTCTTTCTTTCTATTTCCTTCCTTCCTTCCTTCTTTCTTTCTTTCTATTTCCTTCCTTCCTTCCTTTCTTCCTTCCTTCCTTCCTTCCTTCCTTCCTTCCTTCCTTCCTTCCTTCCTTCCTTCCTTCCTTCCTTTCTTTCTTTCTTTCTTTCTTTCTTTCTTTCTTTCTTTCTTTCTTTCTTTCTTTCTTTCTTTCTTTCTTTCTTTCTTTCTTTCTTTCTTTCTTTCTTTCTTTCTTTCTTTCTTCTTCCTTCCCTTTCTACTTTCTCTCCCCTCCTCCCTCCCTCCTTCTTTCTTTCCTCTTTACTTTCTTGCCTTCTCTCCCTTCATTTCTTCTTCCTTCCTTCCCTTCCCCCTCCCTTCCTACCTTTCTTCTCTTCCTTCCACCTCCTATTTTTATTCTTTCCTTCCTTCCATCTTTTCTTCCTTCCTCCCTCCCTCCCTCCCTTTTCCCCTCTCTTCCTCCCTTACTTATTTCCTTCTCTTCCTTTCTCCAACCTCCCTCCCTCCTTCCTTCCATCTTTTCTTCCTTCCTCCCTCCCTCCCTTCCTTCCTTTCCCCCTCCTTTCCTTATTTTCTTCTCTTCCTTTCTCCAACCTCCCTCCCTCCTTCTTCCATCCTTTCTTGCTTTTTTTATTCCTCCCTCCTTTTTTCTCCCTCCCTCCCTTCCTTCCTTCCTTTCTTCCTAATTTCCTTCCTCCCTCCTTTATTCTTCCCTCCCTCTTTTCTTCCTCCATTCTTCCCCATCCCTCCTTTCTTCCTTCTTTCCTTCCTTCATCCCTTCCCTCCCTCCATTTTTCCTCCCTCCCTTCCTCCCTTCCTTCCTCCCTCCCTGCCTCTTTTCTTCTCCCTTCCTTCTTTCCTTTTTCTTCTTTCCTTTTCTTTCTTTCATCTTCTATCTTTCATCTTCTTTCTTTCTTTCTTCTTTCCTTCTTTCTTTCTTTCTTTCTTTCTTTCTTTCTTTCTTTCTTTCTTTCTTTCTTTCTTTCTTTCTTTCTTTCTTTCTTTCTTTCTTTCTTCTTTCTTTCTTTTTTCTTTCCTTCTTTCTTTCTTTCTTTCTCTCTCTCTTCTTTCTTTCTTTCTTTCTTTCATCTTCTTTCTTTCTTTCTTTCTTTCTTTCTTTCTTTCTTTCTTTCTTTCTTTCTTTCTTTCTTTCTTTCTTTCTTTCTTTCTTTCTTTCTTTCTTTCTTTCTTTCTTTCTTTCTTCCTTCCTTCCTTCCTTCCTTCCTTCCTTCCTTCCTTCCTTCCTTTCTTTCTTTCTTTCTTTCTTTCTTTCTTTCTTTCTTTCTTTCTTTCTTTCTTTCTTTCTTTCTTTCTTCTTTCTTTCTTTCTTTTTTCTTTTCTTCTTTCTTTCTTTCTTTCTTTCTTTCTTTCTTTCTTTCTTTCTTTCTTTCTTTCTTTCTTTCTTTCTTTCTTTCTTTCTCTCTCTTTCTTCTTTCTTTCTTTCTTTCTTTCATCTTCTTTCTTTCTTTCTTTCTTTCTTTCTTTCTTTCTTTCTTTCTTTCTTTCTTTCTTTCTTTCTTTCTTTCTTTCTTTCTTTCTTTCTTTCTTTCTTTCTTTCTTTCTTTCTTTCTTTCTTTCTTTCTTTCTTTCTTTCTTTCTTTCTTTCTTCCTTCCTTCCTTCCTTCCTTCCTTCCTTACTTCCTTCCTTCCTTCCTTCCTTCCTTCCTTCCTTCCTTCCTTCCTTCCTTCCTTCCTTCCTTCCTTCCTTCCTTCCTTTCTTTCTTTCTTTCTTTCTTTCTTTCTTTCTTTCTTTCTTTTCTCATTTCTTTATTCATGGCAGGGGGGGCATCAGAGGGTCTCCTAAGCGGTGCTCCAGAGGCCAACCCTGGACAATTTTGAATCAACTGGGTTGATACTACAATATGAACAGCTTTTAACCCCGGTGATTCTTATAAACCTTAAGAAACATGTTTAGTGATGCTAGGGATTTGACTAGAATTGCTATTTGTAGGACATATACCTTAATCTTTGTACCATTTATTCAGCCCATTTTATTTTCTTTTTGAAATAAATTTATCCCAGAGAGTCAATACATGGTTTAAAGTACTTGCCTTATATGTAGCCAACCTTGGTTACATCTGTGGCAAAGCATACAGTACCCAAAACACTGCCAGCAATAATCCCTCAGCCCTACTTATAAGGCCTAAACTCCCATAGTCCATTAAAAAAATAAAGTTGTGCTAATGTTATGCTCAACTTTACTGGGGCATGAAACTTAATCTTGCACTTCAAATATTTGATTTGAGTAATCTAAGGTTATGGTAAATTAGCTGCAAGCAGCATGTCTTTACAGGTACTCAGGAAATAAACACATTTTTGGAATCTTGTCTAAATAAAGTTTCAAAACATGTTATTCTATCATCTTGATACTATTTAAAATGATTTTTGTTTTGATTAAGACTTACACTCAGTGGGGCTTAGGGTTTGCTCCTGTGAAAGTGCTCAAGGATCATTTATGTTGGGCTCAGAGGACCACATAGGATGTTGAAGGTCAGACCCCGGTTAATTGCATGCAAGACAAATAGTATTTGCTATTACTTTGGCCCCTAAAACTTATTTTTAAGCTTAACATTAGTTAAAAATGGTTATGAAAGGCCATCCAGTTTTTATCCTAGAAATAATCAATCCCAATGTCTCACTCCTAACTAGATTTTCTATTGCCAGGCATGCACAGAGGTTTGTAACTATGGAAACAAGATCCAATATGATATCCTTAAGTCATATTGTTTGAGCTTACCAAGATGTTGCTCACTAGTGACTCTGATATCTGTTTATGTCCTGTAGATTGTTGTCTCCCGTTCCAGTGCTCTAAGTTTCAGAGTGTGGACTCTACCCCCATCCAAATTCCCCAAGACAAATTTTCACATTTTAAAAATCTCTTTCTTACCATAGCTTATTTGTCTCTGATGGGGTTTAATGTTTAACAAAGCTGTCTTTCAGTTTTTCATTCTGATGGGTGCTTTTCTTCTCTTGTTGTCAGTGGCTTTGTTCATTAGGGGTTCAGGTTTATACCTGTGCTTATCATCCCAAGATTTGGGTATAGATTTTTTCAAGATCAAGTGAGAATTCAGACAGAGCTCCTCCTTAGTCAGGCATCTTGGTCTCTGTTCCTTGATGTCATTATAGATACTGGCATAGGTACATTGTTATTCTGGCAATATCTGGAATTTATCTTGAAAGGTGTAAGGTAGCAGCAGTGCTGTGGTCAAACCCCTTGATACAATTATATTTGTGAACAAATTGTTTTCTGCTACCAGGGATTTCCAATTAACTGGCATGAATGACTCCAGAGTCTCAGGAAATTGAATTGAAATGCTGAAAGGTCAGGCAGTAAGGGAATATTAATTTAACCAAAAAGAAACAGACATCCTGCTTCTTGGCACTGTGTTTTTAACTCTTTCTGGCATGAAAGTGCTCTTAAGTAGTGAGACTTAGGAGCTATGCTTTTAGGAATTGGTTGCTTGAATGGGTACCTGAACATGAAATTGTGACTGATTTAATTCATTTGAATACATGAATATAATATGGAAGGTATCCTGCAAATTTCTCCTATTCACAGTCACATAGGGAATTCCTCTGTGCTCTTAAGGCATATGTTTGATTATGTATAGACAAAAGTATAGCTCTCGGGATTTCCATTGGTCATCTTCCCCAACATTTCTCTCATATTGGGAATAAGCATATCCCTACATTGCCTTTTTAGCCCCATATATCCTCCCGCCCCACATGCAATTTAATCATGCTGAGGAAATTGTACTTCCCATGTGAAATATATGCCTTGGTTACTGATGCTTCTTTTTCTTGGGCTGCTTATACTACTATGTCTACTATTCAAGAAAAGTGATGTTTACCTGAAATAATCCAAGTGATCATTCCAGACTCAACTCAGGTATTACAGCCTCAAGGAAATAGTTTCACAGACCATAGAGTTCTCTCAAAGGACATAAATCCTTCTTAGTGCTTCTGCCTTCTGATTTAGCACTCCTCACTTCATATTGTAATTATCTGTTTAGTCATCTATTTCTCCCACGAGATGAAACTGTATGAGGGGATTATGTTTTACATCTTTATATCCCCTTTAAACCCCATCAGTAGGAAAATGGTACATGACTTATATCTTTTCCTCTTATTTTGACAATTTCATTTACTTCTGTGATTCGGCTTTCGTCTATTTACTGAATCTATATCTTTCAGCCACAGTTCTCTCCTGAACTGTACGCTCATTCATCTAAAGCATACACTATCAACCTCCATTTGGTTAGATTACAAGCTCTTCAGAATCAACAAACCCAAAACAAGACTCATTTTTCTTTTTGAAATTCAAATCGAATCTTTCTCTAGCCACAACTGTTTAGGCAGAAGAGCAAAAAGACTCAATGATTGAGCTTAGAGGGTGCCAGTTGTTCAAGCTCTGCTACTCAAAGCAAATATGGTGTTTTTGAATAATTTATAGGCTTCATATTTGTTCTCTCTAAGATACAGATGATAGTTCAAAGTTTCTGAGTTCGTTTTTATCTTCTTTTATTTCTTTTACCTGTGGAGCTCAAAGCACTGATGACAAAACTGAAACTACTATCATAAAGTGTTTTGCCTATGTTTTATTCAATGTATTTGATGCTTGGGGTTTAATGTTGAAATTGTGGGTAGATTTCTAGTGATTATAAATCAGGGCCCAATCCATGGATCATATTTCATTGTCCATTTTTCACATGGTGATCCTGATCCATTTTTCCAAGAATTATATGTTGAAAAATATTTTTCTTTCATTTTATGTTCTTTAGTAGTTGGCTGTAAATTAATTGTTTATATATCTGATGTTTCATTTTGGACTTTCAGGATTTTGCATTACCAGTGTATCAGTTTTTATTTCTGTCTTGCCCTATCTTCATTACTGTAGCTTGATAGTATAGTTTAAAATTAGGGACTTTATCTCTTCCATTCTTTTCCTTTTTTTCAGGATTTTTTTTTTTTAATTTTGAGCCACACCTGGCGACACTCAGGATTTGCTCCTGGCTATGTGCTCAGAAATCACTCCTGGGTTGGGTCACCATATAGGAAGGATGCCAGGCGATTGAACCGTGTCTGTCCTACCTTAGCAACGTAAGGTAGACACACTACCACTAGCGCCACCACTTCGGCCTTGTTTTTTCAAAATAATTATTGCAGCAACATATATAATTCTGTTTGCTTTTGTATATATCACCAGAATATACATATACATATAAGGATAAGAAAATGAATAACAGCAATAAACAAAGGTAATGGAAGTGCAGGCTTTTCTATTGTAAATTACTCTTGCTGCCTATAGTATATTATTCTAAAGTATGTTTATGTAAATATTGCAAATCTACTGCAAATAATAAAAAAGCAAATGTGAGCAAATATGTTGAAAAGAGTTAATGCTATCATACAAAAGTATTAATTAAAATGATCAAAAGCATGTAGAAGGGATAAACAAAAATTTTAAGAATAACCACATCAAATTAAAAGCAACAAATTAAAAGATAACAAATATAGGCATTAATCCAACAGTACAATACTTAGCTTAAATACAAGTTAAAATACGTATTATCTAAATATGCCAGTTAGGACACAGATATTATTAGACTGCATCAGAAAAATCTAAACAGCTTGTATATATTATGTACTAGGAAAACCTCTTAAATATGATATATAGATAAATGTATGTTATTCTAAAACTAATCAAAAGAAGGACATTACATATCTATAAAGAAAACTGTTCTTCAGGAAGATACAGTTTTTCAGTGGTGGATTGGGATCACACAAAGGAGTGCTCAGGACTTATTCTTGATTCAGTGCTCTGGAATCAATCCTGTGGATATTTCGGGAGCCGTATGTGGTTCCCAAGGTTGAACAGATGTCAGCTGCATGCAGTTTAAGCAACTTTATCCCTGTATTAACTCTCTGGCTTTAAGAAGATAAAATTTTATTTTTTTAGTTTTAAGCAAGTGATTTACAACACTTACTGATAGAGTTTAATGCATATAATGTTCTAATACCCTCCACATAGAGTCTGCTTATTCCACCATAGTCTCAGTATGCCTCCTCTCTCATTTTATAATCAATCCATCTCTCACATCTTTCTTTGTCTTCTACCTGGGTAAGCTCAGTTCTGTAGATGAGATCTCAGGTTTCATTTTCTTTGTCCATTTCTTTGTGCCCTTGCTATGTTTCTCTATATCATTTTTTTGAGGGGGGCTACACCTTGTGACACTCGGGGGTTATTCTTGGATATGTGCTCAGAAATTGCTCCTGGATTGGGGGATCATATGGGACACTGAGGGGGATCAAACTGCCCTACTGCTGTGCTATCTCTCCAGCCCCTGTTTCTCTGTCTCACATATTAAAAAGATTATTTTTCTTTTTTGTCTTTTTCAGGCCACACCGTTTGATGCTCGGGGTTACTCCTGGCTAAGCGCTCAGAAATTGCCCCTGGCTTGGGGGGACAATATGGGACACCGGGGGATCGAACTGCGGTCCTTGCTTGGCTAGCGCTTGCAAGGCAGACACCTTATCTCTAGCGCCACCTCGCCGGCCCTAAAAAGATTATTTTTATCTATTCTTCTCCTGCCTGTTTTCATTCAGCCTGATACTCTCTAGACCAAACCACATAATGGAAAATTACATGCTTTAGTCTTTTCTTACAGATGAATAGTGTACAATTATATATACATGTACCATATTTTCTTTTTCAGTCATATATTCTTTGAAATTTGGGTTTTTCCATATCTTGCTATTGTGAGTAGTTCTGCACTGAACATAGAAGCACAAATGTATTTTCTGAATAGAGTTTCTGTGTCCTTGAGAGGACTACAACTACAATTGATGGGTCATATGGAAGCTCAATTATTAGATCTTTAAAATGTGTTCATGTTTTTTCCAAAGTGGTTCAACAAGTCACCAATTCCACAAATAATAGATGAGGTGACAACTTGAGTATGCCTATATTAATGGTGTTTTAACAATATATGTCAAAAATTGGTAGAATTACAAAGAGTTACTTTACTATCACAGTTGGAAACTTCAGTAAGCTCTCATAAGTGATCAAATATAACTAAGAGCATAATTGAACTCAACAAAACCATCAACCCAATACAATTGACATCATTAAACTGGTCCATTCACCTACAACAGAATTCATTTTTCTTACACTAACCTTGAATGTTCTTCCTGATAAAGTACCTACTAGTTCATAAAACACCCTTAAAATTTTAAAAGAAGAGACCTCATATTATGTCTGCTCTTACAACATCAAGAACTCACTTTGAAATGATAAATTCTATATCTCAGAACACATTCCTAAATAACAGTTAGGTCAAAGAGGACATATCAGAACAAAATGAAAAGTATTCTGGACTAAATGAAAATGAAAGTATGATTTATCAAAAAGTGTTGGATGTAGTAAATAGAAGTGCTCTTAGAAGTACCATCAAAGCCTATATTAAAAAAAAAGAAAATGTAACATAAAATATATACTCTTACCTTATAATATAGCAATTATTTTTGGTCTTTACCAAAGGAATTGAAAATTTATATGACATGTTGGGAAAGATGTCTGTGGAGAAAATAAAAACAAAATTCACTAATTGCCATAAATATGGTGAGAAATTGCAGCAAAAATAAATAGCTAGAACAAGGATTTTTTTTAAGTAATGAACATATCTTGCATAGTATTCTAATGATGACTGTATGAAATGATACATCTGTCTACAGTCATAGAATATGCAAAACAAAGCAAATCCATAGGTAAAATTGGATATTAAATAGCTATCATGTTCCAATGTATTTTTCTTCTTGAGTAAAAAAAAAGTGATTTTGAAGAGTGTTGTTAATAAAGGACTAATTTATTCATGTTTGGAAGTAGAATATATACACATACGCTTATAAATTTACATATTTATGTTAATTGTATGCAAACATATAATGTTCTAAAAAAGTAAATTTGTGTGTTTTAGTCATAATCAGCTATGTTTAATGTTTACTCCTGTGTCTGCACTCAGGGTTCACCCTGAATAGGAATTGGGGTACCATAGATGGTGCCAGAAATCAAACCTGTATTAGCACATTGCAAAGAACACACTGTATTTTCTCTTCAGTTCAAAAAGGGGGGAATTGTTTTAAAATTTTAAGCTATAATGGCTCTAATCCTATGGTATACATATACCTGAACTTTTCTCAAAGATTAATTTATCTAGCATTTAAATAATTTCAAGTATGGTGATAAAATTATTTATAATATTTGGTAGTTTGGGGAGCTATTAAACTATGAGATTATTAGGATTTTTTATATTTTGTCATTTACTTTATGTTATGTTATGACCTCTGTACTTGCACTCAGTGAGGTTAAGAAAATTCTCTAAGTCACTCAATGATGTCATTCAGTGACATTAATGTCACCAGGCAATGCTAAGAAATCTGTTTATGTATGCATATATACATATAAATATACATGTATATGCCACATAAATATAAGTATGTATATATATCCAGCTTTCGGTGCCTTATTTTCTTTAGTAGCATGTAGAAATGCTGTGAATTTGTTATTAAAGTAGATAGCATATATCAGATCACTTGTTCATGGAATGCTAAGGTACAAATTATGAATTTAACCCTTACTGATGTTTATTGTTAACTATTTTATTGTATAAAGCTTCTCTAGTACTCATTTGTATTTGAACTAATAGGAAAAATTTCTTATAGTAAATGCTTTATTTTTTAATTTTCACATTTTCTGCTATGCTAGCTGAAAATTTATATTTTTATTTCTTAAACCATGGAATAAAATAGTATTTATTTTCTGAATCATTCTTTTGGTAGACTATATAGCTATTACTTGTAAAAATGTTTAGATAATATATATGACCTATAGGAGTCAAATCATATTTATTATACATACTTATAGCATGTATACTATTAAAATAAATAGTATTACTGAATAGTAAAGCAATGTACAGTTACAGTACAGTATTTGTTACATAGTTATTACTTGTAAAAAAAAGTGAGGAAAAAAGGGGCCAGAGCAATAGCACAGCGGTGGGTGTTTGCCTTGACACAGTTGACCCAGGACGGACCTAGGGTTGAGCCTCGGCATCCCAGAAGGTCCCCTGAGTCAGGAATGATTTCTGAGCTCAGAGCCAGGAATAACTCCTGAGCTTCACCAGGTGTGGCCCAAAATCAAACACAAAATAGTGGGGAAAATATATAGGTATATATAATATTAGAATGTATATACATATATAATACATACTTTCTGATTATCAAAAAGTAACATACACTTATAGAATATATTTATATCAAAATGACCACTTGTTATAAAGTATATTGTTAAGAAATTAATTTAAGAAAAAAGACTTATTCAATATATCAGAATAGTTTTTGTTATGATAGAGTTATGATTATCAGTGAGTTACAAAGAGATATATTTATGTTTATGATGTGTATACATTGACGCTAAGATAATATATCGAGAATTTGTTACTATACACATTGTTTACTTTAAGGAATGGACTCTAAATCTAGATGTAGAAGGCATATTTGAAGAGATATTCAAATAATAATGGCAGAAATAAGGGATAAATTCTAAATGGAATAAAATAAAATAAAATAGTGCTGTTTCACAGAGAGTATTTGTTCTGTAAATCTGATGATGTTATACAGTTTCTACGAGAAAACAACAATGCTACTTTCAGAAAAGGGTATTTTATGAATATGACATGCTAGAAAAAATGTTCTAAAGAATTGAGCTGTGGATACTAGAAAAATAATGCAGTGAGTATGGCACACACCCAGTTGATGTTTGGTCTCTTGTAGCCCATGTGGTCCTTTGAACACCTTTAGGAATGATCTTGAGCACAGATCCAGGACTAAGTTCTGATCGTAGGCAAAGTGGTTTCAAAACGAACCAAGAGAAAAATCATAATTGAGGTGTTTAGAGCAAGACCTTTTGGAAATCTACATTCAGCACAAGTTGATATTGGCATTTTAAGGCATAGAAAATAATAGTAAGTGATTTCCTACAAATAAATCAGTTTTCTACCCACTCACTAGAACTTGCTTATATATGACTGCTATCAGTACTCTTGTAAAAAAAGCTTTGGAGACATACTGAAGCAGAGAATAATATTTAAAAGTATCTAAGTATGCCAGCAAGATCTCTTTGCAGTGAAAGAGAAATAAGCTAATCAAAAGTGTTTCCACAAACTAATGTTTATCGATTTTTGTTAATGATATTCTCTGAGATTGGAGATGCAGGGAAATTGAAAATTGTTATCAATATTTCATTTCTGCATTACAGAAAATGTGTTAATATTATAGCTGGGGAGAAGAATGAGATAAGAGCCAGCAAGTTTTAGGAAGGGAGGAAATAAAAGTGTGAGAGATAAAACTGAACTCTGCAGAAGAGTAGGCTTTGGAGTTTCCAAACAATTTATACCACATATGATGGCAGTGGATAAAATTGTCACTGGAAGGGTGATCGATTTTTTAAAGGATAAGCAGATTGTGCTTTTAGCTCAGAGAAGCGCCCATATTTCAAATATTCCTATTTACTGTTAGAGGAAAAATTCAGCCACTGAAGGGGAAAAAGACAAGAAAAAAAAAAAAAACACTTTTAACCAGATTAAGAAAAAGACTTGGGAAGATAAAATGCAATAAAATTAAATAGGACAAAAGTAATTTCTAGGCGTATGCTTTTATGATCAAATTATAGAATTGCTGTAACTTGAAATGCTGAAAAATAATCAGCGTTGCAAATTCTCTTGATCGAAGGAGACTGTTTTTTAACAGGTTTGACTTGTTTTTAAAAGAAAGTGCAACGGTGTGCATGTTAACTTTAAATGCTACATAGTGTGTCCTGTCATCAATACTGCAGATCTTTGCATTACTGATATATTATTTAATTAGTTTTTCTCATTTATCTTTGATATTATAATCTCTTTCCCTCAGAGCTCATTTTTTATTTAATAGATACAATGTAGTTTTTCTGCAAACCTACCTGTGGGAAATACAGTTTAAAATAAAAACTCACTGCAAATCTAAATATCATTCTTCTGCAGTATAAAATTCATGAAACCAAGATAGAATGTCATTTTTAAATAAACATAAAATTTTAATGTCTTCCTTTGGAGCAATTAAAATATTCCCATCTTGTTTGTTCTGTCTGAGAATAAAATTAAAGTCATTTCACCAAGTATTTGCAGTCATGCTAATCTGTAACTATTGGTGTTGATTAATTTAGAAGTATTTGGTAACCTGTCATTATCTGTTTAATTCCTTAGATACAAATTCACTAAAGCAAATATTTTATTATATTCAGGTAATATGGAGGAAATATAAGCTCATCGTGAGATCTATTCCTGCTGAGTTTTTGAAAAGTTTTATCAAAAGTTATTCTATCTTTTATGAAAATTAAATTTTACCATCTGCTTCCCTGTCTGTTTCTTAAGTTGTATTTTATGGCTTATAATAATTAGAGGAACATTTTTAATTAGAAGAAATATTTTCAGTAATAAAGAACATGAATATACAGAAATTGCTTTTTTGTTAGATGACTGTATAAGGGCACAATGGAGTGCTAGGAAAGAAGGTAAAATTTAAATAAACACCCAAGGCTTCTTTGTAAAATCTCTCAGAATGAAAGAGTTATCTTGGTTAAATGTCATCTATGGAACGCAATGGTTGGGTTTAGAAAGGATAAAATTATTGTAGATGATGCAAGCATACAACATGCAACATAGGCTTCTGAGCTTTGTGAATGCCTTGTAAAGTGAAAAAGGATATAGGGAAAAAAATGAGTGAAAATTTATATTTGTTCTTGTGGGAGTGGTACATGTCTGTCAGTATATTTTTTTAGAGGGTTTTCTTAGCTCTATGGTCAGAGGTCACTTTGACATTATTCAAAGGAACATGCAGTACTAGAAATCAAACGTGGACCTCTTACATGCAAAGCAAATATAGCCCACTAAGCTATCTCTATAGCCAATAGGAATTATTTTAACCCTCACATTTTGATTTTTGTGAAAAATAATTGTTTAATATTTTTAGGTTTTGGCTTTAGCCAAAGCCCATTGCATATCTCAAAACAAAAACTAAGTACTATTATATTATCATAATTATTAGAATTACTTTGCTAATCTTAAATATGCACAGTTTTTACAATTTATAAGAGGTCATTTAAAGCTTACATTAAATGAGTTTGGATGCTGACATTGAGAATTAATATATATTTACATTTTGGAAATTTGTGTTTTTATTGGAAACCCTAACTTCAGTGACCTATTCATCATGGTAGAATAACACAATCGGTATGTACAGTTACTAAGTAGTTGGATCTATCAGTATGATTTCTAACCATATATTAGAAGGCTTAATAGCTTCTATGTTGAACATAATAGACAATGAAGATAATATCTTCAGGGAAGATAAGTAAGCTATTAGTCTTTTTATTCTCCTCTGGAAAAGTGCATTATTTTTAATTTTTGTTCACTGGTTTGTATAACTGAAGTTATGAAGCTGCCCATATGATAGGGTATGAGAATTAAATAAACTCTCTAATTCTGCTTAATTTTAGAAGCAGTGTCCTATTTGGAAATAATCCTTGCTTTAGAGTAGCAATATTTAAATAGCATACTTAAATACCGATTTAGAATGAGATTCTGGAATTGTTAGTTTTCCTTTGTAGGACTCAGTTTTCTGTTCTATGGGTAGACAAATGAAATAATTGCCTCCCATCTAGTGATAATGAATAAAAGGTGCACTAATGAGATACTTGTTGAAAACCAGATTTATTAAAAAAGTAGCTTTTGGACTTTTGTGCCAAGTACTTGTTTTGCACAACAGGACAGCTGAAAATTGCATTAGTAAATATACCGATATACTCGAGTATAAGCAGAGATTTTTCGGAACAGAATTTGTGCTGAAAAACCCGAAATCAGCTTAAACTAGGATCAGACGGGTTATTTGATTCTGTGCGCACCATCTAATCATTGTTTTTGTTTGTTTGCTTGTTTGTTTGTTGCTTGTTTGTTTTTTGGGCCACACTCGGTGATACTCAGGAGTTACTGGCTATTTGCTCAGAAATCGCTTCTGGTTTGGGGGACCATATGGGACACCGGGGAATCAAACCGCGTCTTTCCTAGGCTAGCGCACACAAGGCAAAAAAGGCTTACCGCTTTGTGCTATCGTTTTGGCCCCACTCGCCACCTAATCAAATGCATGTGGTATGAGGTCTCCAGTCGTCTTCTGTCATCTGCTGGAGGAGGCGGTGCTTCAGTTCATTCCACAAGCTGGGGCTGAAGAGGTTAGGTAGCTGAACTGAACTGCATGCCACTGATCTATTTAACCTACAATATTCTGCATTTTGTATGACACCAACAGCAGTGATGATGATATCTGGGAATTCAGTGATGATGACAATGTCTAAGCTGATACCCTCATATCAGATATAGCTGAAGCCCTGTTAGGACTTACAGATGAAGAGGAGGAGGAATCCAGTTTTAAAGGATTTTAACCTTTGTGATTTAGCTTGGTTACCTGTTAAGGTATAGTTTTCTGCACTTTATTTAAAGTTTTAAAGTTATTGTTGCTAGTATACAGTTCTTTTTTAGCACTAAATATTGAAAAACATTTAACCTACTGATTTCTCAATTATTGTAGTTGAATATCTATTGTTATTTTTGAAATTTACTAGTGGCTGTTGAATTTTCCACCTTAGCTTATACTCGAGCCACTAAGTTTTCCGAGTTTTTAGGGTAAAATAAAGGTGGTAGCTTATACTTGAGTCACCTTATACTCGAATATATACAATATTTTGACAAAAGCCAAGATTCTTTGTTGGTTTTTTTGAGGATCACATCCTATAATGCTTTGGGAAGAGCCACCAAGACCATACCCAGCAGTTCATGGATTGGGGCCAACTTACAATCTTGATAAAATAAAATACTTACACTAAATATTACAAAGGTTATAGCTGGAAATATATAAAATATGTAGATTATAATTTATACAAAGTTTAACTAAAAATAAATGGCTAAAATTAGAAAAAGGCAATCCATGAGAAAGTATATATCCAGCTTATTTACAACAGAGTATAAAGAGAATGTATAGGCTGCCAAGAAGGAACACAGAAACATAAATGGAAGGCTGGAACAATATCACAGAGGGTAGGGCATTTGCCTTGTTTGCAGTTGACCAGAAACCAACCCAGGTTCGATCCTAAGCATACCACATGGACCCTTGAGCCTGCCAGAAGTGATATCCAGAGCTAGAAGTAACCTCTGTGTGCTGCTGGATTGTGGCCAATAACAAAACAAAAAATGAAACATAAGTGGAAAATTCTGAGCATACTGGTGGTGCTAAAAAAGGTAACCATAATCAATAAACAAGTAAAAGGCATAGGAGGGAGGGATTGCTATACCAGAGTGGACATAGGGATGAGGGCAGAAAGTCATGATAATTTTGGTGGCAGTAGTTAGCAATATAATTTTGCATCAACACTAGAAATTTGAACATTATTAGTTATCTAAATTATTAGTAACACACACTCTCTCTCACACACAATATTTTAGCAAATCAAGGTTTCCAAGAATTTAGTAAACTTTTATTTGCCTAGTTTAGAAATCATTTTTTCTCTCCATGGATATCACATTTTCTAATTCAGCACATTAATATATCTTTGTGTGTTTGTGGATGTGGCATGAAATTCAACACCCTTTTTTTTGTTTGTTTTTTCGGGCCACACCCATTTGATGCTCAGGGGTTACTCCTGGCTAAGTGCTCAGAAATTGCCCCTGGCTTGGGGGGACCATATGGGACACCAGGGGATCGAACCGTGGTTTTTCCTTGACTAGCTTTTGCAAGGCAGACACCTTATCTCCAGTGCCACCTAACCGGCCCCTCAACACCCTTTTTAACTAGCTTTACCTTGTTAATTAAAAATAATCTCCCTCCCATGAACATAAAATACTATAATTTATACATATATGTTGTTTCTATACATACATAAATATTATACTATTTTAATGGTATATTTATTACTTTATTTTAATATAAATATTTTATTTTAATGGTATATTTATTACTTCAATCACATAAAACAATTCCAGTTTATATAAATTATATATTATATATAGTTTATGTTTATTACAAATACTATATATAGTTTATAGAGATGTTTTACTGTACATTCCATAAAATGTGAAATATCATTAACTTATTAATTTCTGGAAAAAGCAATGTCCTTTTGGAAAAACAAAGTTTAAGTCACTTTTGACTTATGTCTTGCCAAACCTTTGAAACTTTTTTTTTTTTTTTTTTTGGTTTTTGGGTCACACCCGGCAGTGCTCAGGGTTACTCCTGACTCTAAGCTCAGAAATTGCCCCTGGCAGGCACGGGGGACCATGTGGGTGCCAGGATTCGAACCACCGTCCTTCTGCATGAAAGGCAAACGCCTTACCTCCATGCTATCTCTCTGGCCCCGACCTTTTGAAACATTTTAAATGAACTATTAATGTGCTTTTAGAACTGTTTCCCATTTATTTTGAGCTGACTCATCCTGTATGTATCCTAGAATGAATAGTTCTGTGGAGTTGATAGAGATGGAATAAAGAGTAGTTTATTTTAAAGTTTCCTGTTTGATAACCTTATCAGTACAAAACCAGATGTTATAGTAATCATTTCTCCATGGAAGCAGCTGTGATTTTTATGTGCAATTCCTAATTGGTCATCATGAGGGCTATATTCCTGTCAACTACACAAGTCATTGAATTTGGATTAAAGGAAGAATTAAGTTATTGCTACATAAGGCCCTAAGAAGATTTGAACTCTATGAATGGACTTGGAACTAGTAAAGAAAAAAAGAAGTAGAAATTTTAAATTTGTCTGTTCTTTCTACTTTGGGCTACTATAATAGTGTCTGTAGATAGAGAGTTTAAAAATAAATTACTTTTACATGTTTTCCAATCTTACATTAACATGGTTAACATGGTTGTTTAGAAAATATAAAGGATAATGACATGGAAAGATAACTTAAATCCTCAAATACGGAAAAATTACTTAAATCTTCAAATACAATGGAGAGAAAAGGAGAATGACTTAACTTGGATTTTTTTTTGTAAAACCTTTTGAGGCACTTTAAGGAACCATATATTATTTTATTCTCAGAGGAAATAAAATAAAAAGACACTATTAGATGGTGATCTAGAACATTTCACAAAAACTTTCTCTCTGAAAACTTTCTCTCTATTTTTTGGCACATTTTTTTATAAGACTCTGATGTAGCATAAATAAATTTTCTATTCTACAAAACAGTTCAGAAATAGATTTTTGCCTATATGGAGATAAACATCTGGTGTTTCTAACATTATATTTCTAGTTTTCCAAAATTGGCTTCATCTGTAGAAGCAAAAACATGGAATAATGAGGTGAGCTAAGATTTAGGCCTTTAAAATCACCTATGTACACTTTCCATGCTTATGCATTTTCTCTGTAAATGAAGTTCAAACTTGAAGAAATGAGCTTAATATAATATTCGGGGATTTCTTTGAAAATGAAACACTTGGTCTGGAGAGAATATGGTAGGTAAGGTGTGAGGTAAACAAAGTTCAATGTCTGGGACTGTGCATGGTCCCCTGAGCCCAGTCATGAGTTATCCCTGAGAAGTAAACCCCGAAAATTGCTGATTATGGTCCCAAATACCTTCCCAAAATAAAAGACAACTTTTTATAGTCTTGCAAAATAGCTCTTATATAAGTGCTATTCAGGATTCCCAGATATTACCAACTGCAATAGCTTGTAAAAATAGGGAAGTTTTAAAACTGTAAAACCATAAAAATATGATCATATCTTTCAGTTCTTGCAATGGGTCAAAACATATAATCAGGTTATGCAGTGATTTCTCTGAGAATCCTTATTAAAGATATTTATTTGAACATTATATTTTAAAAAAATATTGTATTGATAGTAAATGCATCATTTTTATGGTCCCAAGAATAAAAGCAATCTTAATTAGACATTTGGATATTATTACTAATTTTTTCCCAAATTCTTTGGACATTATTCACATCCTTTTTTAGTGGAAGAGAGAATTTAAGAGCATAATAGTAACTATATTTAAGACTTATTCTTGACTCTATGGTCAGGGATCAGACTTTGCAGCAAATTTAACCTTATGTGGAGATGTGGGAATCAAAGAAATCTGCTGTATAGGCAAGGAGCCTATCCCTTGGGCTATCTATCAGGCCCCAGAGAATATTTTCAAGGGAAAATCATTTCTACTCCAGTGATTTTTGAATACATACCAGTGAAACTAATTATAATTTGGGATTCTCCAAGAGTTAATATTTAAAACAAGGAATCCTCTTCTTTCCACCTATTTATATTTTCTCCAAATAATAAAAACACCAGTTTCACTGACACTGCATTTAGAAATATTGATATTTTGTTGTAATTTGATAAGAAATAAACAAAATCATAGATATTTAAATAGATGATACACAATAAAAAGTCAAATATATGAATATTCTAGGAAATGTAGAAGATTAAAACATATTTGAAGCTAGAATGGGTATATTGGAAAAATATAAGTTATTCAGCAACTCCTTTATTCTTTTCTTAATCAGAAATGGCATCCTGTGATTTCTACCTCTAATATGTCTTGTAAGTATTTTCACCTAGAAAATTTCAGGTGAATCTCAGCTCATGTTCCTTGTATCAAATTAATAAATCACCAGATTGATCATTTTTAAAGCATAAATCACTACTAGTTCTTCTATATCTATATAATTTGTCTATGTATATGTATATAAATGTAATAAATTTATGTATTTATGAAATATATACACCTAACATTTTATTACAAAAAGTCTTTGGTGATAAAATTAGAGTCTACTTAATAAATTTAAAAGCACAATTTAAATTTAATTTAAATATTATTTAGAGACATATTTAGAGATCATCATGACTCTCAAAGGAATTGATACAATATTTAGAGCTACAATAGTGGTGATGATCAGGATTGAGAGGAAATGCCAGAAATGTTTATAAAGTGTGAAGTCTATTTTCCAGAATAGACATCTATAAAAGCTCACTCAGTTCAGAATATATGATTGGCTAGATTCTTCTATCATTATTAGTATTTTTGGTAATAGTTTTGTTATTTAAGATAGCAATTTTTTAGAAATTCAATTTTGCATATTCATTTGTTTCAAGATGATTTCTCACAATTAAAATAGACATGTGCCCTGCAATGAATTTTATGTTTAGCAGTGTGATAAACCTGAGACATAAATAAATAAAAGGGAGAAAATAGGACAAGACTGGATGTGGAAAGATGTCATTTTCAGTCCTTTTAAGTAGGAGCCATTTTCAAAATTTATTTTAAATAGTCCTTTTATTCATAGCCCTAAAGAAATTATCTTCATTTTGATCTGATGGCAAGATCACATTTGCAGAGTTCCTTCAAAAAATAAAGCACATATCCCACATTGCTGATCTTCTGGGTACAAAGTAAATATTACATCTTAATTCCATAGAAATAATTTGGTAATTTAGAAATCTATGGTAATTATTCCATAGAAATTATTACCAAAGTGAATTATTCAATTGTAATAATAACTAGAACCTCATAGACACTATACATACTTATGGATAAAAGAAACTATGGCCACTTCTTAATGCAGCAAAATTAATTGTGTTATCGATTCTTAAGTTCTCGACAATCAGTATAACCTCAGACTATTTTTCTCTCACTGTATAGCCTCAGAAAGTTTTGAATAGAAACATAGACCTCCTCAAAATATTATTACAGCACTCATGGTCTTTGGCAATGGCTATTTTTAAATTTGCTTTGGAGGCATAATTCTTTCCAGAAATATCATATAGAGAAAATTGCAAAGTGCTTTCTGAAGTAGATAGATTATTTAGTATAACCAATTTTACTCTCTCTCACTTAGTCATAGATGTGAACTGAAATATATAGACACCAAGTGTGGCCTATGTATCAGGTACAGAGAGCAAAGAAGAGCCCCCTCTCCTCCCACATACACACACAGTTTCTCTGTGCTATGCACCTATTTGTAAATCCAAACTGATCTCTTGTAATGTGTGTGCACTTTTTCACTTGGGCCACACTGACTGGAAGTGGAAATGTAGCTGCTTCTATGACCACCATATTAGTATTTCTTTTTGGAGACAATTAGAAGGAATTGGCACGGTCTAGGGTGTTTTCGTTGAAAAATATTTCATACTTTCCAAGAGTCAGATTTCATTTGAAAAATAAGAATTCTTCTATGGTAGAGATATCTCTCAAAACTTAAGCTTATTTCTCATATTCTTTTTTTTTCTTAATTGTTGGGTCAACAAGAATCCTAATTATATTTAGGTCTCTTTGAAAGGATAGCGTTGTTTTGATTAAATTTACAGGCATTGAATGAGAGAATGAGAGAGAGAATACTTGTACTGAGGCATTTGATTTGTATACACCTGGCCCTGATTTTATCCCAGACAGCATATCCTTGCTCTGTTCCCTTGAGAACAGGGAAAGCTCTGAACACCACAAGAGGGGCCCACTCTCTCCCCTTTGTCACCTGAAAAATATATAAAGATTCTTAGGAAACCATTTATTATTATTGAATAATAATTGACTTTGTGTTTAGTATTTAAGTCTGATTATTTTTTATTTCCATTCAATGTTCATATGGTTGTTTGGTCCTGGTACCATTCATATTTATTTTTCCCCTTAATTCATGAGACATAACAAGATGATTCAAGTTGTGTGGTTCTACTGAAAGAAGACACACACAAAAATAAAAACAAAAAACAACAACAACAAAAGAGAGAGAAATTACAACAACAACAAAAACAGTAAAAAAAATAAATAAATGAAAAGCAGTCACTACCAAAAAAAAAGAAAAAGCATGCAACAACAACAAAGAAAATTACCAAATAATAACCACAAGAGTGAAAAAGAAAAAAAAAACAAAGGAAAAAAAGTGCTGGTGTGGAATGGTTTTGTGCTTTCTTTTATTTTTTTTTTTTTTGCACAAGCACAGTAAGTATTGGGGAAATAAGAAAGGGAATCGCCTTGGCATAAGAGTTTCAGGGTTTCTCCACCCTTGAAGCATACTGCCATGGGAACAACTACTGGATCCATTCTTGCTCATTACCACACTCCAAGGTCATTTTATGGTGCCAGGAAGCTTTCTGCTCAGTTGTGGATGATAAAATCAGGCCTCTGGTATTTGCATAGGTTATAGAACAAAGTCTAATATAGAATCTTTCTTTACAGTTCTAGAAGTTCTGTTCCATTATTGTTGTAATCAGTCTTCTGTAATAAATGGTTTGTTGTTTTTCTCAGATCTTAGGCCAAAGCCTAGGATACTTTTATTATGGTTCCAGAAGTTCTGATCAGTCTCAGTTGTCAAAGTTGGACCTCTGGAATTAGAGATCTTGATTTTTGTACAAGTCCTAGGCTATATCTTAGGAGAGGGTCTTTCTTATTGGTCCCAGGATAAATTCTGACCAGTCATGGTTGTCAAAGTCAGTCTTCTGTAATTAGTGCTCTTGATTTTTGCACAGATCAAAGGACGATAGGTCTTCTGATTTCATCTTACCATTAAATGATGCGATAGGACAATCTGATCTTGGATTAAGTTGTTGCCATTTTCTTATTATCAGGACGTCATATCAAAACCTGCACAAGTTGGTGTCAGAGTGGTGGTAGGAATTTCCCAGGGAAGTTTGGTTTCTGGTGTTGTTGCAAGGAATTATATCAGTTCTCTGCACTCAGAAATCACTCCTGGCTGGAGGGACCATATGGGATACCAGAGGATCAAACTGCATCTGTCCTAGGTCAGCCACATGCAAATCAAATACCCTATCACTGTGGCACTGCACCGGACCCTAATGGATGGTTTTAAAATCAATATTAAAATAAATTTTAGAAATGATAATAGTATTGTGGAATCTGGTAAGTTCTAACACTCCTCTTGTTTTCTTTTTTTCATATTACAGTGTTTCCTCCAATTGTGTTTTTTTTTTGAGATTTTATAGTGTACAAAAGAATCAATGTAATTGTTGTATACCTTCTTGCATGCTGCTATCTATAACTTATCCACTACCAAAATGTCAGTATGCTCCAACATTATCTCTAAGATCTCCACCATTTAGCCCAACTATTTTCCATCTCTATTGAGTTTGTTTCCACTATGGGTTGTCACTCAACATCTGACTGAGATCATCTGTTTGTTTTTTTTTCTTTCTGACTCATTTAGAATACTGACATCTATTTCCACTCAATTCGTAGCAAACTGCAATATTTATCTCTTTACACAACTAAATCATATTCCATTTTTTCTTTATTCATTCACCATTTTGAGGCACCTATATAAATTCCTAATCTTGACTAATGTCAATGCTGCTATAATTAATATAGATGTGAAAATGCCCCTTTCAATTAATGTTTCTGTATTTGAGGTGTAGATAATTAGGAAATAGAATCTTAGAATCATATGAAAGCTCTTTACTTAACGTTTTGAAGAGTCTACAGAGTTTTAAAATGATACTGACCCAATCCATTGTCCCACCAGAAGTGAGAGTTCTTTTTTATTTTAACTACATCCCCCAAAGAGCTTTCTGTTTCTAAACTTTTTAATACAGACCAGTTTTAATTTGAAATAAATATAATAAATTTATTAAAATTTAGCAAAGTGGTAGTGGTTACAAAAAAGATCTATAAATATATTAAAGAAGAAAAGAAATGGCACTGATTTTATAAATAAGACAAAGTCCTGGAATATGATCCTAAGATTCTACTCTTAGGCATTTACCCCCCCCAAATACAGAAATATTAATTCAAAGGGACCTTTGAACATCTATATTAATATAGCAGTGTTAACATTAGCGAAGACTAGGGAACTATAAAAGTGCCTCAAAATCATGAGTGAATAAAAAAAAAATAGAATATGATTCATTTGTGTAAATTTTATAAATTTATTTATTAAATAAATAAATATTTCTTTTAAAATAAAAATGGATATGCCTGCAGCTCTTCTCAACAATTATTTGACTGTGGCTACCTTCTAACTTTGTTTCCATCTTGTGTCCACCATTCATCCTATCATTTGTCTCCCAGTTTCATGTCACAGGCCCACATTTATATATAGCCTCCCCTTAGAAGAGAGTCTGACAGAGGCCATAATTTAGAAAATTTGTAAACATCATTCTCACTGAAGTGAGGTTATGTCTTATTTTGATTTGCTGATCCCAGATAATCAGTGGTGATGAAGGTTTTTAATGAGTTTATCAGCCATCTTCATTTCATCTTTGGGAGAATCTGTTATTTCTTCCCTCTATTTTTTTGGCTGATTTGTGAGTTCAAATTACATATTTTGGATATTGATCTTTTAATGCTCCTTTCCTGCCTTATTTAATTTCGATTCCTAAAAAATCTCACTAATTTCTTGAATATGGAAATATTAGCTACAAAATATTTGTTTAATATATTTTAGTGGCCCCCTATTTAGTAACCTCAACAGTAGCAATATATCTTCTATGTCTTTCTGAAGCTATCTGAAGACATATGAAAGAGAGTTTTTTAAATAATGATCCTCCTCTCTGAAGCTAAAATGAGATATAAACATCATAACCTATTCTTACAGTGACTCCTCTTCAAAATTAAAAAGTACCCAATTCCTATGGTATATAAGTATGAAAATAGTAGGAAAAGCATCAATAGATTTTAAAAATAGGATTAAATTAAAATAAAATACTTCAAATCAATGTTATTTTTTATCATAGCCACTTTTATCAATAGGCTAAATCTTTAGTATTTTCTTTGAAATAATTCTTTAAAAATAGTTTCAATTAACAAAGATATTGATTCTAAGAGTAAAAACAGCATTCCAGAATTTTATCCTCTTTGTAAAATCAGTGCCATTCATTTTTCTTCCTTAATAAATTTATAGGGGCTGAACTGATAGCGCAGCCGTGGGCATTTGCCTTTCATGTGGCTTTCACGTGGCTGATCCAGGATGGACCTGGGTTCGATCTTTGGGTTCTGATATGGTCAACCAGGCCTGGAGTGATTTCTGAGCTCATAGCCAGGTGTAAACCCTGAGCATCACCAGGTATGGCCCAACCCCCCCAAATAATAAAAACATATTTATAGATCTTTTTCTAACCACTACCACTTTGCTATCTCTCTTCTCATTGCTCTTCCTCCAGATAGTAGAAAATATGAAATTCTTATCAAAAGCAGCCTATAACTATTTCTCATTGGATATTCTCAGTTCTTAATATGAAATGCTTTTATAAAAGATTATTCAGTTATGATAATAATAGTGAAGTCTATCATTTCATAATTTGAAATAAAAATGGATATGCCTACAGCTATTCATTTCTGATGTCTTTGATTTCAAGGAAAGAATGTGGAAAAATCTATATTCCAAATAATGTCATAAAATTAATTTATTTTTAATTGTATCTTTAAACACCATGATAACAAACATTTTTATTGTTGGGTTTCAGTTTAAAAAAGACACACCCCTTCCTCAGTGTAATATTCCTACATCTGAATGAAAATTAGAAAGGTCCTGACAGCACAAAGTTTTTAGTTTTAAACTCTTCTGTGGACTTAAAGTAAAATAGGCAACCCTGTATCTGAAATTACTAGATTCTGCTGAGGTGTACATGTGCTGATGGGTATACTTATATTTATACAAATGTTATTGAGATTTTTGTTAGTTTTCCAAAAACTTGGCACCTAGTCACATCTACTTTAATTGTGCAATGTGGTAAACAGGTTATTATTATAGATGAGAAATTACTTATTGAACAACTCAGTTATTATTGCATTTATAGGATTTCAATGGACGAAACCTGTGAAAAACAGTGCACAGCTTCTTCATATAGTTCAGTTGCCTTCATTCATAACACATAAAACATTCTTCCATACATTTTACCACCCAGACTTTCATAATCTCACTTAATTGATTAATATACTAAGATGTTCTTGTGGATCTCAAATATGCACAGACTCTTTATGTCATCCTATCCAATGCCTATTTATATTTAAAGATTCAGCATAAAGGCTATCAATTTAGATGTGACTTTATGGCCTCTCAAAATCTAATCACCTGTGCTATATATATTCACACACATATATTATATACATATATCTATATTTCTTGTGCAATATATTTGCATTAGAGTTGCTGTCTTTAGTATAGCAAACAGAAGTAAATAAAGTATACTTTCCTTGAAAATGAAAAATACAACATCCTTTCTCTATATAGAAATTAGGTAGGGATTGATGAAAGACTTGTTTTTCATCAATATCCTTTACAAAATCTATATATGATATATGACTAACTTTTCCAGCTAGCCACCATAGACCTCATTATACCTCTTCCTCTATTTACAAATTATTTAAAATCAAATCTCTACCTTTTGCCTGAGCCTTGACTTCTAAAGAGAATCTTTTTCCTCTGAGAGTATGGCCCATAGCCCATTTCTCTCTCCACTCTCTGCATAAACACATGCAGTTTTCATTTAGTTATTGAAAATTTTACTCCGTAAAAGAGTAAAAGAGGATTGAAAATAAAAATTATTTGTGAAATGGTGATGTCTATAAAGCCTAGAACTTTGATTTTCTATCCTATGTGTGCCTTAAACACAGAAATTACAAGCCACTGTATTGGCTCACAAATTTGTATTCATAAAGAAATTGTCACTAAGGCAATTCACTTATTTAGAGCAGCCTTTTCATTTGTACAACAACATTCCTGAGAGCAACTGTCAGGATGATAAACTATTCCTGACATTACTTCTTGCCAATGAGACTGCTTATTATTCAGCAGAAAACATACGTGAGACAAATTTTCCTAATTAAGACTACTTGTGATAATCTTATAATTATTACTGGGATAGCTGTGGACTCTTTATACCCAGTCTTATATTTATGGATTAATTATTTCACACACTTTGGCCTAAAGTTAAGATGATAGGTTCTAAGAATCCAATACTTTAATAAAGCTCTAGACTGGCCAGTCTGTTATTATAATTTTCTAAATATATTGACTTTCTCTTCTCCATCTGGAACATCAAGAAATCTCAGATTTTTTCTAGAATTCGCTTCAGTCAGGGACTTGGGGTCTGTGCTCACAATAGTAAAGGATTTCCTTCTGCACTGAGATTTTTATTGATAGCAGTGATTGAAATTTTCCTGTTATTTTTGACAGTTTGGGAGCAGATGGTTTTCAGTTTTATGAAAACAGGAAATGGTGGGTTTTATATTTAACTAATAACTGGATTTTACAGTCTCACAGAGAAAATTTTGTTGGTAAAGTTTATGTCTTTGTAATAAACATTGAAAAGCAAGTCAGTCTCTACAGCCACATGTCTCTGAGCAGTACCAGCAGAATTAATTTCCTTTACTATGTTAGTTAGGCTTGCTTCTAATATGAAGTCATTAAATTGGTATATACACACATCTGTAGTAAATTTCTATTTCTTGCTTTTGCAAATTTTTGAAATTATCTTCCTTACATGATTCCACAACTGGAAACTTTATACATACTTAGCCATAGTTCTAGGGGGAATTTTATTAGACGTAATTTTACATGTATAAAGATTATGGTTTATACCTACATACTAAATGGTTCTTCATTATAAGTAGATAAATGTGAATCATAATCGTAAATTTATTTTATATCTCATTGTATATAATTATAAAAAAATATCATTCGCACAAATAAATTGCTATTAAAGGTATTAATTTAAGAAATCAGTATTTTGGGGGACCAGAGTGGTGGCATAGCAGTAGGGCATTTGCCTTGCATGAGGCTGACCTAGGGCAGACCTTGTTTCTATCCCCAGGCATCCCATATGGTCCCCCAAGCCAGAAACAATTTCTGAGCATATAGCCAGGAATAATCCCTGCGTCACCAGGTGTGGCCCCCAATCAAAACAAAACAAAACAAAAAAGAAATCAGTATTTTTGCTAGAGATGAGTGAATGATAAGTCACAGTAAAATCAGTCAAAAATTTATATAGGGCTGCTCTTGTTCCTTGTGAAGTGTGCTGGTCTCTGTGTCATGAGATGATGCCTCATTGTTGTTTTGATTTGCATCTCCCTGATGATTAGTGATGTGGAGCATTTTTTCATGTACCTTTTGGCCATCTGTATTTTGTTCTCTGAGAAAATGTCTGTTCATTTATTCTTCCCATTATTGATGAGTTAGATGTTTTTTATCTTGTTAAGGTGTATCAGTACCTTATATTTGTTAGATTTAACCCCTTATCTTATGGGTATAATAATTTCTCTCATTCAGTGGGTAGTCTTTGTTTACTAGTCACTGTTTTCTTGAGATGCAGATGTTTCTCAGTTTAATGTAGCCTCATTTGTTTATCTCTGCTTCCATTTGTTTGGCAGTGGTGTTTTCTCCTTGAAGATTCCTTTAGTACTAATGTTATGAAATGTTTTGCCTATATTTTATTCTATATATCTTATAGTTTTGGGTCTGATATCAAGATCTTTAATCCACTCTGATTTGACCTTTATACATGGTAATAAAGGTCTGAGTTAGGTATTTTGTAGGTTTCTGATCAGTTGTCACAAATAATTTTTGAAGAGGCTTTTATTGCTCCATTTTGCCTTTCTTGTCCCTTTAGCAAAGATTAAATACTTGTATGTCTGGGGATCATTCTCTGAATACTCAAGTCTATTCCATTGACTGGAGAATCTGTCTTTATTCCAATGCCATGTTGTAATATCTCTCCATTTCCTTTTCGTCTTTTATTTTTTCCCCTTGGGTCACACCCAGTGGTGCTCAGGAATTACTCCTGGCTTTGCAGTCAGAAATCACTCCTGACAGACTCCTGGGATCACATAGGCTGCCAGGAAATGAACCGGGTCCATCTTGGATTGGCCAAGTGCAAGGCAAATGCCCCGCTACAGTTCTATTGTTCTGGCCCTGTATTTTTTGAAACCGTGTTTTCTAAATTTCTTTGTATAGGTCCTTTACCTCTTTAGTTGAGTACAACATATTTGAGTTTCTTTGGTACTATTGTGAATTGGGATTGTTCTTTAGTGTCTCTATCATTATCTGTGTATAAGAAAGTCATTGATATTTGCATGTTAATTATGTACCTTTCCACTTTGCTATATTAATCTATTGTTTCTAGAAAATTTTGGATAGTCTTTTTTTTTGTGTGTGTTTTGTTTTCTGGGGCCACACCCAGCGGTGCTCAGGGGTTACTCCTGGATCTGTACTCAGAAATTGCTCTTTGCTCAGGGGAACATATGGGATGCCGCGGATAGAACCCACGTTCATCCTGGATTAGCCACATGCAAGGCAAACACCTTACGACTATGCTACCACTCTGGCCCTTGATAGAATCTTTAGGGTTTTCTAAATATAGTTTCATATTATCTGCAAACAGTAAGAATTTTATTTCTTTCCTATCTGGATGTCCTTGATATCTTTTTCTTGCATAATTGCTATGGTAAGAACTTCCAGTACTATATTGAATAAAGTGGCAGATTGGGGAGCTTTATCTTGTGCCATATTTTAGAGGAAAAGTTTCAGTTTATCTCGACTGAGTACAACCAATGCTGATGAGGATGTGGGTGAAAGGAACTCTCATTTGCTATTGATGGAAATGGTTCCTTGTTCAGTTTTTCTGAAAAACAATATAAATATTCCTCAGAAAATACTGGAAATTGAGCTCCCATATGATCAAGTTAAACCATTAGGGATATGCCCTAAATACAAAAATACAAAATATGGAATACAGAAACACAATAAAAAGTGCCCTCTGCACTCCAATGTTCATTAAATAGGATCCTATTGTAAATTGTATGTAACTGTATGTTATTTACAATAGACAGAATCTGGATGTCCAAGAACAGATGAGTGGCTAAAGAAACTGGGGAACTCATGCTGGCCCATAAAACATACCATCAAAAAAATCAAGAGATAGAAATTGTACAGATTACCCTCTCAAATCACAATGCACTGAAAGTAGAAGTGAGCTACAAAGGAACACAACAGTAAAATTTTAACACAAGGAAATTAAACAGCTCACAAATGAAGAAGCAGTGGGTCAAAAATGAAATTCAAGAGGAAATCAAAAGATTCCTAGAAACAAATGCCAATGAAAATACAAATTATCAGAATTTATGGGACATAGAGTGGTAATAAGAGGAAATTTTATATTTTTGCAAGCACATATCAGGAACGAATAAGAGACCTACATAAATAGTTTAATGACTCAATTTATAAAATTAGAAAATGACTAACAAAATTGACCAAAATAAGTAGGCATAAGAAAATAACAAATATTAGAGCAGAATTTAATAAAGTGCAAACTCAAGACACAATTTGAAAGATCAATGAAAGCAAAAGTTGCTTCTTTTTTTTAATTTTTATTTTGATCATAGTGGATTACATATCTTTCACATTAGTAGTTTAGGTACATATTGACATTGAATCAGGAGAATATCCACCACCAAATTTGTCCTCCCCCCTTCCCCGTTCCCTTTCTGCAACCCATATCCCCCACCATCATCCCACAGGCTGCTAGAGTAGGAGGTCCCCTCTTTGTCTAGCTTACAGACAATCACTATCAGTGATCAAACATTTGTTTGGTCCCGGTGCCCTCCCTTGTTTCTCCCTCTATTTGAGAGGCTAACCTAAATAAATCAAGTTATGTGGTTTTGTTTGAGGGAAAGAAAGGCAATAGAATGGGGTAAAGATTAAGAAAAAATTTTTTAAAAAAGTAATTAATTTACAAAAATATGCTGAAAATGGGCACAGTCCTTCTAGTGGCTATCAGCCTCAGTTTGAGAGAGGACATGAAAAAGGTAATTGAAACACCATAACAATACAAAAATAAATGTCAAATAAATAACCAGTGAGCCCTACAGCAATAAAGAGAAGTACCACACAAGAGTCTCGGTTCTGAATTCAAATCATGCCAGAATGCAAAAAGAAAGAGAAAGATAAGATAAAAATAATATAAAATGAAAAAGGAGACATCAACTTCAATATCTATACCAAAATAAAGATGTCAAAAAAACCAATCAATCAATCAATATATATGTGGAAAAATGATTATTTTGTGCTTTTTTTTCTTTTTTTCCCCTGCATAGGCACAGTAATTATTGGGGATATTATAGAGGGAATTCCCTTGGCCTAGGAGATACAGGGTTTCTCCATCCCTAAAGTATAGTGTCATGGGATTAACTATAGACTCCTTGCATGATCATTTACTCTCCCCTCGGAGCTTTTGTGGTGTATGGAAGACTTCTGCTTCCTCATGGATGGTAAAATCAGTCCTCTGTATCTAGAGATCTTGGTGACTGTGCAGCTCAAGGAATAGAGCTTATGATGAAGGCTTTCTTTGTAGTTCTAGCAGTTCTGCTTCTTCAGTGTCGTTTTAATTCATCTTCTGTAGTTGGTGTTCTTTCTTTGAAAAAATAAAAAGATTCATAAACCACTAGCAAAACTACAAAGAAAGGGAGAGAAACTTAACAAACCAGATTAGAAATGAAAAAGGGGAGATCCCTACAGATAATACTGAGATCCAAAGTGTAATCAAAGACTACTTAGAGAGGAAAAAAAAACAGAAAAAAGAAACTGTGGTATATCTACATAATGGAATATGGCACAGCTGTTAGAAAAAATGAAGTCATGAATTGTGCCTATACATGACTGGACATGGAGATTATTATGCTGAGTCAAATGAGTCAGAGTGAGAAAGATATACATAGAATAATCTCACTCATCTGTGATATTTAAGGAAAAAAAGGACAATATGTTAATAATATCCAGAGACAATAGAGATTAGTGCCAAAAAGACCAACCCTGATATAAAACTTGCCACATAGAGTGGTGAGCACAGTTAGAGAAATAACTATATTAACAACTACTATGAAAATGATAGTGATATAGAGATAAATAGAATGCCTGTCCTGAAGATAGACAGGGTGTGAGTGGAGGGAAATAGAGGACATGGTCATGGGAAAATTGCTCTGATAAGGGTTGCTGTATATTTTACAACTGAAATCCAACTACAAACATATCTGAAATGTGCTTAAATTATTTTAAAATATTTTAAAAAAGAACATGAGATAGGGAATTAATGGGGTATAGAGATCAGGGTTTCCATTATATTGGTGAATTGGGAGAATGGTATAAGTACACAATCAGAGCAGAGACTCAACAACACTGAAAATATGTGATTAAAGTTGCAACCACTCTCAAAATGGCAGGCTTATAGATTGGGGTTGAGGATGACAGAGCATGGGGATGCTGATGAAGGGCTTATTGTTGAAATTTATGCCTAAACTTTAACTTTGCAAATCATGATCTTTTAAATAAAATAAAGAAAATAGCCAAAAATATCATGTAGGAGCTAAACAAAGTACAATTGGAAGGCATTTGCCTTGCATGCTATCTCTTCTTTCAATGCCTGGCATCCCATATGGACCCTTTAGCACCACTAGGAGTAAATTTTGACTAAAGAACCAGGATTAAACTATGAAAATAACCAGATGTGGCTGAAAAACAAAACAAACAAACAAACAAAAAACAACATTCAAATCATGTACATTATACTTAAATTAATTATTCTATCACTCTATAAATATAAATGTTGAAAACTTAAAAAGTGAAATAGGGGGCCGAAACAATAGCACAATGATAGGGTGTTTGCCTTGCATGGGGCTAATCCAGGATGAATGGCAGTTAAATTCCCTAACATCCCATATGGTCCCCCAAGCCAGGAGTGATTTCTGAGGGCATAGCCGTGAGTAACCCCTGAGCATCACCGGATGTGCCCTCCTACCCAAAACAAACAAAAAAAGTGAAATAGGCAAAATGATATTCACAGTAAATATTATAAATAAAAGTATTAAAATTAAACAATTATATAGCCATTATCCACCTGTCTTAATTTTTCTATTTTAAATAGTAAAACACACACATATATCTATATCTATCTACATATATAGATATATATATATATCTATATATGTACCTATCTATCTATCTATCTATCTATCTCTATCTCTATATCTATATCTATGTATGTATTTGGGGTTTCAGGGCCATACAATTCACTGCTCAGCACTTACTTCCAGCTCTGCACTCAAGGATCATTGCTGCACTCAGGAACCTATGGTGTGATCATAATTAAATTTGGGTTAGCAGTGTGAGAGGCAGTCTTACACCTCTTTAGCTCAGGCATTCTCACAAATAGTTTTGAAATCTAAAGAGATTCATTTTATCATAAAATTTTGGAATCCTAAATTAATTTCAGATATAAATATAAATAAAGGTAAATAAATTATTCAGCTATAATTATATATACAAAGTCATTACAAGTTACTTGAATGACTTAAATATTAGGAAAATGAATACAATCAAAATTTGTTTTCCTTTTCCCATATCTTTTTATTGCACAATATTATATATATATATATATATATATATATTAAGAGGGTTATTTAAACTTTGAAGTATAAATAGGTACTATCAATCTTCTGACATATTTATCAACTTTTTTTATAATAATTTAAAAAAATCTTGTTTGCCGATCACACCCAGCAGCGCTCGGGGGTTACTCCTCACTCCATGCTCAGAAATCACTCCTGGTAGGCTTGGAGGAACATATGGGATGCCAGAATTTGAACCACTGTTCTGCATGCAAGGCAAATGCCCTACTTCCATGCTATCTCTTTGGCCCGATATTTCTTAACTTTTTTATCTTTAATAATCTTTTTCACTTTTTTGTTAAACTATTATATCCTTTCCTTTTTTATTGTATCACTGAAGCATAGTTTCTTTAAGGAATTTATTACTTGATGTAGAATGCTATCTTGATAAATGCTAACAAAAATTGTCAGCATTATTCCTAGTATATTTAAGACTCCCAATTCATTTAAAGCCATTAATGTAACTTTTCTCTGCACCATTTAAAAAGAAATAATAATCTTACATTTTTCATCCACTTTAAAGTTTATCTTATCATTTCTCCCTTTTATATAATCCTTCTATAGTCTCGATTATATCTATTTTACATTCCTTCCATAGAAAAAATAGTGAGTAAATGTAGAGTACTTCCTTGAAAAACAGAGAAGCATTCCATTAAAATCACAGTTGTAGAGGAAAAAAAGAAAGATAAAAAGAGAGCAGCTGCATTTTTGTTATTATGCTAAATTTGTCTTCCTTTACTTATTCTGATCCGCAATTTCATGCCTAGCTTATGGTTTCTATATGTATTTTACTGTGTGTCATCATTCTTACATAATTAGTTCCAGATCAGAATGTCAGCCAGAAAAAAAATTTTAAAGGCCTAAAAATCTATTGAAATTTAAAGGTCTCACTTTGTTGCTATCTGTGATTTTCTAGATTCTCCCACTGATAGGGAATATTAACAGGGTTTTTGGAATCAACATGATTAAGTAACTATCATAGATAGACTGAGTTTAGAAGGATTGATATTTTATAAGCATAGTGAAAAAGAAAATTTTAAAATATTTATGAAGAATAAAACTTCTTGAAAATTGTCTTAGACAATATGCTCACTTCAGTTCTTAGTTTATTTTGGAGGAAAAATATCAAGTATTCTAAGATGTCCTTCTATATTCCAAGGCTCACAAGATACTTAAAAGAACTTTTCAACTGCAATCTAACAATGCAGTACATTAAAAAATAGATTAAATTGCAGTCTGAGCATCTTGAAAGAAACTTTTATAAGCTTAGTTCTTTTTTTTTTTAATTATGAGAACAAGGATGCAAAGAAAGAGGACATGGTAAAGTTACAGTGGAAGGACAATCACCCATAACATAATTCTCAGAAGTCCCCTTGCTGATATCTTAACTTTGAAATTTCAGCCAAAGAACATTAAGATAAGTAAGACAGAATCCATGTACAATTACTTTGTCCCTCAAGTCCCCAGATTGTAACACATTATAATATTTCTTAACAGCACACAAGGCAATCTAAAGCCATAAAACATACGTAACTCCTTAAACATTACAGGCATAGTATTTTTTTATATACATGCATATTGGCTTAAGTTAACCTCAAATTTTAAGTGGGTTCTTTTTAAGGATTAGAGTCAAAGGAGCACAGTAAGAATGGTGTTAGAGTGGCAATTGTTGTTTGCATAGGCCCACCAAAATATGAGGGACATGGAAAGAAATAACCTTGGCCTAAATACAAAGAGACCCGACCCCTGAAGTTTCCTGGCACAAGACCAACTCTAGGCTCCAGGCAAGCTAGATTGTCCAATCCAAGACACTGTCTGTAGTGCCAACACACGTTTATTTTTCACACAGTCTCTGTTGTTGGTATCATGTTTCTGTATTAAAGATCCTGGAATCTTCATATCCTACATTGAAGTCAGGATGTGGAGTGTCCTCTCGTTTCACCTCACAATCAAAGCTTAGTTCTTAAAGTCTGGGTCTCATGATTTTTTGTGTTGTTGACTCTCGTTTGAAAATTTAGGTCTACTATCATTAATATCACTGCTGTTCCCTACCCCTGTTATTTCCATGTCTTTTCTCTCGATTCAATTTCTGTCTCCTCTATACTTTGGGGCCAATGATGTTTGTGGTGTCTCTTGGTAAAGCATTACATTCCTTTATCCAGTTATTTTAAATACCACATATAAGTGACAATAAACTGTGTTTACCCTTTTTCCAGCACCATCCATGTTGCAACAAATTGATTGATTTCACCATTCCTTATAGCTGGATAGTATTTCATGTGTATCTACAACATCATCTTAATCAACTTATCTGTCATTGGGCATTTAGTTTGATTCCAAATCTTAGCTATTGTACTGAATGCTAGAATGAATAAATGTGTGCATACAACCTTTTATAACACCTTGCTTTTTGTCCTGATATAGATAATCAAAAGTCATATGGCAGTCGTTATGAGTAGTGTACTTAGAACCCTTCATATTTTCCCATAGGGCTTGGGTCAGACATCGTAAGTAAAGTTCCTCTTAATAAAACAGAATTATCTTTCTAGAAGCATCTCCTTATTTTGTGAAACAGATATTTTTGCTTATATGACTACTAGCAACATTTTAAAGACAAGAAAATTACGTAAAATGCACATAAATTTACTGAACCCATCTCATTTTTCTCTATTTTCAAATGCATACTAACTAAAATACATACAGAAAGTTAATATCATCTTGAAAATATATTCTCAACAGTAGTGTATAACTGTCATACATTTTTGTTAACTAGCTGCCATAAGTTATCTAATAAATTTCTGTATTCATTTTTTATAATAAAGCCCTTTTACACATCTTGAATCATTACTAATTTTTAAATCATATTTTTCACTACTTGTCAGATACATGTGTGCAAGTTTTAATTTACAGAAACATGAATTCAGAAAATCTTTTGCATATTTACCATGAGACTTTCTTTTTTTTCTAGACCTTCCAGTCCTCTATTTTGTCTCTGAGAATCATTACACAAATGTCTTTTGTTTTTCTCAAAACCCATAGATGAGTGAGACCATTCTGTGTTTTCCTCTCTCCCTCTGAGTTATTTCCATATAAATCCATGTATAGGATATTTCATGACCTCATCTCTTCTGATGGCTGCAGAATATTCTATTGTATATATAAACCACAGTTTCTTTAGCCATTCATCTATTGAGGGGCATCTAGGATGTTTCCTAAAATATTCTATTCTTTATTTGATTTTTTTTAAAACATAACAAATGTCTTCTTTTTATTGAGTTCTTTTTTAAAATATTTTTATTTAAACACCTTGGTTACACACATGATTCTGGTTCGATTTCAGTCATATAAGATGATACCCCCCCATCACCAGTGTAACATTCCCATCACCAATGTCCCAAATATCCCTCCTCCCCTCCCCGCCTCCACCTGTACTCTAGACAGGCTTTCTATTTCCCTCATATATTCTCATTGTTAGGATAGTTTGCAATGTAGTTATTTCTCTAACTAAACTCATCACTCTTTGTGGTGAGGTTTGTGAGGTGACCTGTAACTTCCAGCCCTCCTCTCTTTTGTCTCTGAAAATTATTGAGAAATGTCTTTCATTGTTCTTAAAACCCATAGATGAGTGAGACCATTCTCTGTCTTTCTCTCTCTTAATGTTTCACTCAGCATAATAGATTACATGTACATCCATGTATAGGAAAATTTCATGACTTCATCTCTCCTGACAGCTGCATAATATTCCACTGTGTATATGTACCACCGTTTCTTTGTCCATTCATCTGTTGAAGGGCATCTTGGTGGTTTCCAGAGTCTTGCTATGGTAAATAGTGCTGCAATAAATTTAGGTGTAAGAAAGGGGTTTTGGTTTGTATTATTGTGTTCCTAGGGTATATTCCTAGGAGTGGTATAGCTGGATCGTATGGGAGCTCAATTTCAGTTTTTGGAATCTCCTTATCGCTCTCCAGAAAGGTTGAACTAGTCGGCATTCACATCAGCAGTGGATAAGAGTTCCTTTCTCACCACATCCCACCAACACTGCTTGTTTTCATTCTTTGTGATGTGTGCCAATCTCTGTGGTGGGAGGTGGTACCTCATAGTTGTTTTGATTTGTATCTCCCTGATGATTAGTGATGTGGAGCATTTTTTCATGTGCCTTTTGGCCATTTGTATTTCTTCTTTGTCAAAGTGTCTGTCCATTTCTTCTCTCCATTTTTTGATGGGATTAATGTTTTTTTTCTTGTAGAGTTCGGTCAGTGCCCTATATATTTTGGAAATTAGTCCCTTATCTGATGGGTATTGGGTGAATAGTTTCTCCCACTCAGTGGCTCTTGTATTCTGGACACTATTTTCTTTGAGGTGCAGAATCTTCTCAGCTTAATATATTCCCATCTGTTAATCTCTGCTTTCACTTGCTTAGAGAGTGCATTTCCTCCTTGAAGATGCCAACACCCATTATTGTTCAAAACTCTCAGCAAGATGGGAATGAAAGGAACCTTTCTCAATATAGATAAGGCCATCTACCACAAGCCAGTGGCAAATATTATAATCAGTGGAAAAAAACTAAAAGCCTTCTCTCTTAATTCTGGCACAAGGCAAGGCTGTCTTCTTCAGCAATCCTATTCAACATTGCACTGAAGTCCTTGCTATAGCGATCAGGCAAGAAAAAGATATCAAGAAAATCCAGAAAGGAAAGGAAAAAGTCAAGCTCTCACTGTTTCAGATGACATGATACTCTACTTAGAAAACCCTAAAGATTCTACCAAAAAGCTTCTAGAAACAATAGACTTATATAGCAAGGTGGCAGGCTACAAAATTAACACACAGAAATCAATGGCCTTTTTATACACCAATAATGATCGGGAAGAGAAGGACATCAAGAAGGCAATCCCATTCACATTAGTGCCACACAAACTCAAATATTTTTGAGTCAACTTGACTAAAGACGTGAAGGACCTATACAAAGGAAACTATAAAGCCCTGCTCCAAGAAATAAGAGAGGACAAACGGAAATGGAAACACATACCCTGCTCATGGATTGGCAGGATTTATATCATTAAAATGGAAATACTCCCCAAAGCATTGTACAGATTTAATGTAATTCCTCTAAAGATACCCATGAAATTCTTCAAAAAAGTGGATCAAACACTTTTGAAATTCATTTTGAACAATAAACACCCTTGAATAGCCAAAGCAATTATTGGGAAAAAGAATATGGGAGGCATTACTTCCCCCAACTTTAAACTGTATTACAAAGCAATTGTTATCAAAATAGCATGGTATTGGAATAAAGACAGACTCACAAATCAGTGGAATAGACTTGAGTACTCAGAGAATGTTCCTCAGACATACAATCACCTAATCTTTGATAAAGGAGCAAGAAGTACAAAATGGAGCAAAGAAAGCCTCTTCAACAAGTGGTGTTGGCACAACTGGCTAGCCACTTCCAAAAAAGTGAACATAGACCCCCAGCTAACATCAAGTACAAAGATAAAATCCAAATGGATGAAAGACCTCGATATCAGACCTAAAACAGTAAGGTATATAGAACAATACGTAGGTAAAACACTCCATGACAATGAGACTAAAGGCATTTTTTTTATAGTCACACACAGCAGGATATTGTACTTATTCCTGATTTCCTACTCAGAAATTCATATGAAGTATTGGGAATCAAACTAGGGTTGACTGCATGTGAAACAACTTTTCTGCATATTTTCAGTCCCTCAATATTCTCTTTTTTCCAAATTCTCTTATTAATTAGTACTTCCCTTGTCTTCCTTCTTTGGGTACCCTTTCTTTTTTTTTTGGGGGGGGCCACACCCGTTTGACGCTCAGGGGTTACTCCTGGCTATGTGCTCAGAAGTCGCCCCTGGCTTGGGGGGACCATTGGCTAGCGCTTGCAAGGCAGACACCTTACCTCCAGCGCCACCTACCCGGCCCCTGGGTACCCTTTCCTTTTATAGTTTGTTCTAGATAATATATTTAAACAAAATGCATATATTATTCTGAAATATAATATTGTTGATATTTTGAAGCATAATCCTTCTAGATTCTAATAGCAATGTGTTACCACTCTATTTTTTAGCTATCATTCTTATTGGTGAAGTACTCATTTTCAACATACATTGATAAAAATGTAGAAAAGAAAAAATACTACTTCTGATCATTGCCCTCCAATGTGACAGAAAATAATTTATGAAGATATATTGATCTTTATAATTAAACATTAATTATCAATATAAGTAGTCATTAATAATCAAAATAATTTTTCATTTTTATTTTGTTTTTTTTGGTATTTTATTCCATAATTCCCACCAAAGAAACAAAAAAAAATCTTCTCAGAGAGTGGAAATAGAGGTACTAAGCTTACTGGGCAAGAAGGATGAGAATTCTCTTTTATACAGGGATGGATTTTTAAAGTGATCACAGACTGGAAGTGTATGAGATATTAGAAAAGCTAATAGTAAGCCAGACAAAGAGGGGTCCACCTACTCTAGCAGCCCGGGGGGTGATGGTGGGGTATATGGGTTGTAGAAAGGGAACTGGAATGGGGGGAGGACATAGTTGGTGATGGGTATTCCCCTGACTCAATGTTAATATGTACCTAAAATACTACTGTGAAAGATATGTAAGCCATTATGGAAAAAAATGTGTTTTTAATCAGAAACTCTCTTTGACTTAAGTGTATTATTATTATAGCAATTATATTATATGTATGTTATGTCACTATATTGTTATGTTAGTTTACCTCATTATGTTAATCAATTTTGTCTCTTGAATAAATTCTTACAATAAAAAAGAAAAAAAGAGCACCATTTTAGTAGTAAAACAGAAACAGTGTACTCCATAAAGTTAATATATTATGGGTTATTTCTTTTCATTACCTTTTAATGCTTATAAGTATTTTCTTTGGGTCTTGACTCATATTTCCTGCTACATTTATGATTTGGAAAAATATCCCAGCAGTGACAGCATCCATACTATTTGAATTAGCTATAAATAGTTGATTTGAGTCAAAATTGTAATCAGAATATTATTTCTTATGTATCACAGATTTTACTTATAGAAAAAAATAGTTTTTGAGTTTATAAATAAACATAGATTTTTGGGGGGTTTTTTGGGTCACACCCAGCACACTTGGGGGTTCCTCCTGGCTCTACGCTCAGAAATTGCTCCTGTCAGGCTCAGGGGACCATATGGAATACCGGAATTAAAACCACCGTCCTTCTGCATGCAAGGCAAATACCTTACCTCCATGCTATCTCTCCACCTCCAAACAATTTTTTTTTTTTGTGGTTTTTGGGTCACACCCGGCAGTGCTCAGGGGTTATTTCTGGCTCCACGCTCAGAAATTGCTCCTGGCAGGCACAGAGGACCATATGGGGCGCCGGGATTCAAACTGATGACCTCCTGCATGAAAGGCAAACGCCTTACCTCCATGCTATCTCTCCGGCCCCCCAAACAAATTTTTTTAAGTTACTTTTTTTATATAGATCTACTCTTATCATCACTCTCATATTCATTTGTTAAACTATGTCTGGGAGAGATAATAGAGGGATTAAGGTGTCTATTTTATCTCACTATACCTGAGACCACATAAGACCCCCCCCATAATGCTGAGTGTTCCCTGTGCACAGAGCCAGGAGTAAGCACTGTGGGGACCACTGGTTATGGCACACTCCTCCCCTTACCCAAATATTTTGACTGCACTCCTAGGGATATACCCTAGGAACACAAGAATACACTACAAAAATCCCTTCCTCACACAATAACAGTAAAGGAGTATATAACAGAAGATAGCTTAAAAAAATGAAAGCATTGCCCCTACGGCAAGCTAAGGGTCTCAATAATGACTGATGAATGAGAAAAAATGAAGTGCTTAAATTTTCTTATTAGTAGAAAGTTTCTGTCAGTAGAAAAATTAGTTATTCAGAAAGATTTAAGGTATCTATGTGTTTCAAATTATTTATATATGGTAATAAATATAAAATATATTTGGGGGACCAAAACCAGCCATGATCACTTAGAGATCAATCTTGGTTGGTCTGAGGGATGATAGATGGTACCAGGGATAAAACCACAGTATCTCTAGGGCTGCAAGGACAGTGCTTTATTCATATAATCTCTCAAGCCTTAAAGCTAAAATTTTATCAGTAGGGTATCTTTTCTCTCTGAAAAATACACAGCATTTTTGTCACCTTCTTTAATATTCTGTATCTAACTATATATTAAACTAATTTTATTATACGTATCCTATTTTATCTAATGAAAATTTACGAATTATTCTACTTATACCACTTTCCAGTTAATAAATATAATCTGAAAGAGTTTCACAATTTATACAATTCAAATCTAAGAAAATTTATTTTAAATTTTTTTCAAATTTTAGTACTATTAATGAATTTGCTTTCCATCTTAGATGTCTTTATCAATTGTCCTTTAAAATATTAAAACTGTAGTCTAAAATAAAATAAAATAGTTACATCAGGAAGAAAATGTGAACAACATAAATCCTGCAGAAAGTGTTATTCATAGACTTAGTTTCAAATAAAAAGTAAGTAAATATCATGCAAAGCCAGAAGCTATTCAAGCCACTTAAATATACATATATTTTACATAGCTTGGATTGAAAATACATTAGTTTTCATTGTGTCTCATTGTAAAGTGTGATATCAGGATGGACACAATAGACATGATTTGATATTTCAAGAAATTACCATTTTCAGAGAGTATGATTTCTCATAAACGGTGATACAAATTTACAAATGTAAAAATGTTCATTGTGTTGCAAATTAATAAAGTAGCAGTTTTCCATAAAAAATTTTAATTGATGTAAATTATCAGGATATTGTAGAAAAAGGCTTCTGGAAAAATCATAGAGAAATTACTTTGCACCTACACACGCCCTGTGTAACATTGCAGGCAATTTTCTGTAGAAAAGAAGAAATGACACTTAATACATCTTATTCACAATGGACATCTCTGTTCCTTAAAAAAAAATTGAGATATATGACTAAGAGCATTTAAATTCTAAAATTGACCAACTAGTAGCCAAAAAGTTCATCCTGTTCTTGTGTTACCATTTTTTCCAGTAATTTCTTCTAGCATATTTTTTCTTACAGCACATTTTAAAATATTTAATTTACTTTCAATTCAGTTGGCTGTTGGAGACAAAGGGAAAAGCAATTGCAAGTGAGAGAAAAGAGGAATTTTATGGCTAGTAAATTTTATGTAAGCAAGATATTCTTTACAGGAGTAAAATGAGCTACAAGAAGTATTCATTTAAGGGAGGCTTTTAATATTAATGAAGTACTGAATGCTAAATTGGAATCTTAAGTTCTAATAGGTAGAACTGTAAAAATGCTTTGCTCTTATTTACATGTTTTTTAAAAATTGTGATTCTCTTGAGATGAATCTTAACATATATTCAAAGTAAGTTCTAAGCCTATGCAGAAAAAAATACAAGTTAATAGAACTGACTGCTTCACTTTTTAAAATTTGGTGCTAGAGAAATATTACAGAGGGAAAAGTGCTTGTCTTGCACTTGACTGACCCAGGTTCAGTCCCAGCATCCCATATGGTCCTTGTCATAAGAATTATCCCTGGTCGTTGCTGGTTACAGTCCTGAGACAAACAAAAATATTTCATATTTGAAGCACCATGACTTACATTTTTAATAAAAGGAGTTCATACATACTATATTTCAAAAATATACCATCAACCATAATGTCTACTTCCCTGCACCATTAACTGTAACCAAACTCCCCTCACAGGTAAGCTCACTAATACAACCCACTTCTAATTTTTTGTAGCCATTGGACATTTATTGTCCTCTAATTTGTTTCTTTATGTCCCACATATAAGAGATCATTCTGTATCTGTCTCCTTATGCCTAATTTTATTCAGCATGATACTCTCCAGATTCATCCACCAAAACAGCATATTTAATCTTTTTATATAGCCAAATAGTAAGAAACATTGTATGGATAAAAATATTTTATTATGAAGTTATCTGTTCTTGAAGACGAGTTCATTCCAAAGTTTGGTTATTGTGAAAATGTCTTGTTAGATCCTTGGGTGAAACAAAACTTCATACCCCAATTCTGGGGGATTAGGGAGCCAGGTCTGGAAGAAAACACCAACAAAGAAAATAATCCAGATGGGGTTGAAGAGAATAAAACAGATTTAGGAAACTTCCACCATAAGCTTTCTGCTCAGTAGCAAATTATACCAGCAGGAAGATGGGCTAGTTGTGGAAACCAAAATTGTAAGAGGCTTCTTCCTGTGACCCGAGGTGTTTATTGAAAAGAGAAGGACCACTCCCATGGGTGGAGAACAGGTGGGTTAAGAGACCATTCCAGAGGTACTTCTCGGGTACTTGGCACCCTTGGGTCTGGGTTTGAACCTCTTACACAGTGACTGCAGACACAATAATAAGATGACAATGTATGGTCCAATGAAATCCTTTGCTACACCTTGGCCAACATCCAGGTGGTCTCTTCAGATGAGGCATGTTACTGTAGCCACCATACCCTCTAGAAGTATAGCTAGTTCCATTCTGGTTCTCCAGAGTTTGCTTCTGTAGGAGTAGATCACTAAAGCTGTCTCCCTTGCATTCATATGACACCTGGAACTAAATGACATGTCATTTTTACAATTCTGTAGAAATCCCATGACATCTTTATTTCTCTTTATTGGGACATAAAATAGCCTGGCAATCTTCATTGGAATATATCCAAAAGCTAACGTTTTTGTCAGAAGCTGTTGGGTTTCCTTGCTTTTAACCTACCTCTGAATAGCATCTGTCAGTTTCACCAGAAATTTGTCAAATGTCTCAGAAGAAGCTGAATGTTTTTTGTAAAAGTGTCCTTAAATTATGCATGCATTAACCTTCTCCCAAGCACACAATGAAATCTTTCTGACCAGTTTCAAAACAGCACGGGGTAAAGTCATTTGCTTCTGAAAGGGGCCCAAGAAATCCCCTATCAAAAATTCATAAGATAACTGAATTAATGAAACCATCCTTCCAAAATGACCTAGGTTATTAAGCTTGGTTTTAGCTCTGTCATAAAATCACATATTCCACTGCATCAGTTGTATAGAGCTCAGGCAGGTCTTAGCAACAGTACTAAAGTCCCAAGAGGTACAAGACCCACCTTCACTCTAGGAAGTAAGAAATTCAACACTAAATAAGAGGTAAACCATACTGAGAGCATGTCTTCTTAAATCGACCAAAAGATTCCATTTTTAAACCCATATAGATTGAACATTGGTTGTCTAACTGATGGAAGGAAGCCAAGTTTTGAATCTGTACTCATCCCACACTCTCTTGTTAATATTTTGTATAGTTTGAGGAAACTCTTCAAGAAAATATTTTAATCCCATTCTTGAAGGGGATTATTGTGGGTTTTATTACTAAAGTTGTATAAATGTTTATTATAACTGGAATATTAATAATTTGTCACATGATTGGTGGATAAATATTTTCTTCTGGTTTGTGGGGTATATTATTTTATGGTGCATATCTTTTTTATTTTTTATCTTTATTTAAACATCTTGATTACAAATATGATTGTGATTAGGTTTCAGTCATGTAAAAAATACCCCCTTCACCAATGAGGCTATTCATTGCTTTTGTGTTCTTGGTCAATGGCATTATTTCATTAAAGATGCCTATGGAGTCAATGTTGTGAAGGGTTTTGCCTATGTTTTCCTCATAATATATGGATTGAGGTATTCTATAGAGATATTTAATTCATTTTCTGTTTAGTTTTTGTGCATGGTCTGAGGTAGGGGGTTAATGCATTCAAATCTATGAAAAATTATTTATCAAAGATCACAGAAAAAAGCCACATTAGGGTAATAAAATATGTGGTACAAATGATTCATTAATTTTTATAGAGAAATTTATCTAATAAAAATGGGACTCTGTGGTCTGGAAAGGTAGTATAGGATGTAAGGCACTTTCCTTGTTGAGTTTAACACTGGTTCAACCACCACCACCATATATGAAATAACCTCTTAGCTAAACCCCCATACAAAAATAAAACAAGTATTTAAATCTATCAGAATGTCCACATTTTCAAAGTATAAGATTTTATGCAGAACAAAATATTCATTGCATTAATTCCTTTTTATATTTTATATTTTGAAGTAAGAACATGTTATATTTGGTGAAATTGAGGAAGGTGAGAGAGAAGATAACACAGAGAGAATAATGTGCAATGTTCTAAAGAGAGAGAGAGACAGCCAGAGATTGTCTCCAAAGTTTGAGAGATACCTGGTACACATCTCAAGGGCACATCTAAAGGACACATCTCAAGAGCAGAAATGTGGGTGACATGTACTTTAGTACCATGTACCCAGGCAATACCTTTGCCTCCTTATTATTTTTTAAAGGGGAGACTATTGCTTAAGATTAAAGTACAAGGCCAGAATAATAGCTCAGTGAGTACACTGCTTTCCTTTTACATGGTCACCAATATTTGATCTCTCAGAATCGTGCAAGTCTGCCAGAAGTAATTTCTGAGTGCAGGACTAGGAGTAAGTAATACTTGAGGACAGATGTGTGTGTCTCTTCCAAATAAATTATTTTTTTCTGAAGAATTTAATTATTATTTTTTTATATACCATTTTTTCCTGCGTATAAGATGACTTTGAAAACAAAAAAAAAGTCAACCAAAAATCGGAGGTCGTCTTATAAGCCGAGTATATCCAGAAAAATGTTTCAATATGCCGCTAAATGAAAATTGTCTGAATATTGCCACAAAGCGAATTTTCCAACTCGATCCTGCACCAATCACTGCAAGGCTGCTCGGACCGCCTCTCTAACTCAGCCAATCCAAGCAGGCTTTTTATGCATGCAAAATAGACAATGTTCTGGACCGGAATCTACACTGTCAAAAGCCTGCGCAGATGGGCCAGAGTCAGAAAGGAAGTCTATTACAGTATAACTTTTGAACCTTTGTTTGTTGTGATTGGCTACATACAGTTGCAGCACAGGAACTTTCTGTCTGATACAGCGAATATAGGCCTAAACGTATGTTTTAACTGCAAAATTAGGGGTTGTCTTATACGCCCAGTCGTCTTATATGCCAGAATTTTACGGTATTTTATTTAAACACCTTGATTACATACATGATTGTGTTTGGGTTTCAGTCATGTAAAGAACACTATCATCACCAATGCAACATTCCATGTTGGGTGGGGAGGAGGCAAATAATGAAATTAAACATTAACAGTAATAAGTTTGACAGACTCAACTATATACAATATACATGCATAAAAGTTAAAGATTTAGATATATATGTATAAATCATATTATATTTATATATTTTATATATTTATATAAATATTTAACTTATTTTTTTGGTTTTTGGGTCACACCCAGCAGTTCTCAGGGGTGATTTCTGGCTCTACACTCGGAAATTGCTCCTGGCAGGTTCAGGGGACCCTATGGGATGCCGGGATTTGAACCACCATCCTTTTGCATGCAAGGCAAATGCCTTACCTCCATGCTATCTCTTCAGCCCCAATCTTTAACTTTTTAATTGTATCTTCTGGTATAGCCTAATTGTCTTTCAACTATTTTCTTAGTACATAGAACATAAAGTTTGATTTGCTGCACTTTTAGTCAAATGTTAAGAACCCCTTTTTCTGGTTTCTCTGGCTTGTACCAGAGTTTTTCAAAAGTCATTGTTGCTGAGTCCTGAGGATTTATGGAGATCTTCCTAATTTTTAATCATCCCACTGGGAACTGAAGGAGATGGCAGGAGAAGAGGGGGGCTAGGAATCAATAAAGAGTTCCAAAAGTTCCCTGTGAAGCTGGCAGTCAGAGTACAAAACATAACATGAATTATCCCCAGAAGTCAATATGGTGGAAACAAGCAGATTCTGATTTGTATCAAGCAAAGGATTATTGTTTTTTTTCCATAGTTTAAAGCTTGAGTTTAATTACTCTTCATAAACTGCTACATTCAGGTCTCCTGGCACAATACAGTATTAATATTTTTGAAGATGACTTACTTAGTACATTTGTTAGTATAAAACTTCTAAACTGTGCTATCTATACAATCCCATTATGTTGGTATATTTATTGGCATATTATGAAAAGGAGGTATGGCAATTTGCACTATGCTAGTAGTATTTCAGAAACGTGTGAATAATAATTTTCTATTCTGACTTGCACCTTGCTTGTTTCTATTAACAGGGAGTTACAGAAATAACTGCTAGCATGTTCTCTTACAATGTATTTTTAATTTTTTTTATCTACACCTAGTGATGCTCAAGCTTGTTCCTGATTCTGGATGAAGAGATCCGTCCTGGCAAGCCTTGGTTGACCTTACTTGGTGCTAGAGATGAAACCTGTCTTGGCCAATGCAAAACAAGTGACCCATCTCTTCAGCTCCTTCATATCTAATTTAGACTTTCAAGGAAAATATTTCTGAAAATATAAAGTAAAATAAAATATATACTGATAACAATACAAATTGTCATATTTTTATCTATGTGTATTATTTTTGGCAATGTGGATTTCTATCTTTTTCTCTTTAAGATAGAATATATATTCTTGCTTTGTTTTTTTTTTTTTGTACTATGCCCAGCAGTGTTTTTTTCCCATGTATTTTTCAAAATGTTTTTTATTCTTTTTGTTTTTGTACCCACACCTGATGATGCTCAAGGCTTACTCTTGAGTCTGCATTCAGAGATCACTCCTGGCAGGACTCAGAGGACCATACATGGTATTGAGTATCAAAGCTGCTTGCAATGGCTGCAGGCAACACAAGTGCCTTACCAGCTATACTATCATTCTGGCTACAAGAATAATTTCTTTTTAAAAATAATCAAAGAAACAAAAAGTATAGAGGAAAAAATTTAAGTAAGAGGAACCACAATATTTGGTGCAACATGGTGTCAGATCCTAAGCACCATAAGGACAAACTTCATTTTTGCTGGCTTCAACAATTTATCTCATCGTCTGGCTGCTAATGCAAATCCTTTAACATTCTTCTCAATATATTTGCAATCTCGAATATAACTCTGACTTATTTATGCATGTTTTACATCATCTATAAGAACAGTTATTTTTGAAAACATATGCATATAATCTAAATGTAGACATTTATAATAATTTTGTTAATAAATGCTATATTTTATTAATTTAGCTATTTTTAAAAAGTCTAATGAATATTTGCATTTAGTTTCTTTAATTTTTGTTGTCTAAATATACCTCTTCTTGCATGTCTCTGAATCTCATCATTGTTTACTTGGAATAAGTGACATTTGGGGAAACAAAAATAAATAGTGAGGACCTCTAAAAAAATCCAGAGTGCACATCTAGTTTGCTTGCTGTTCACTGCCAGCTACTCCCAAATTGTTATTAAGTACTAGGACTTTAATTTAAGTAATGCTTCAGAAAACTAATGAAAGCATGATTAATAACCTTGTAGAAGTAGATATAATAAATGACTAAAGCTTAAGGAAATTTAAAAATTATTTTTTATTTTTGTATGTGCTAACTAGGAAGATTGTATAAATCCACTTAATTTTTTGTTGTTGTTGTTTTTTGGGCCACACCCATTCGATGCTCAGGGGTTACTCCTGGCTAAGCCCTCAGAAATCGCCCCTGGCTTGGGGGTACCATATGGGACGCTGGGGGAGCGAACCGGGGTCCTGATCCTTGGCTAGTGCTTGCAAAGCAGACACCTTACCTCTAGCGCCACCTCGCCAGCCCCAATTTTTCAAGAACAAATGAAAGCACTTATTTTAGTTGAGGTGGCATGGTTTAAATAATAATATTTATTCTTTACACATGAATTGCCAATAATATCTTGTCCTGCACTGTCAAAATTATAAACATTAATACTTTGTAACCATGTTACATACAATATAAAATTATAAATTATAATTTATAATTATAAAAGCAATTCATATTCATTGTCTTTGATTTTAGGTCCTTTTTTCTTATTGGCGTTCCTTGCCCTTGATATATTTCTTTCTTTCTTTTTATTTAAATTTTTTTGTCAATTTTTTATTATAATTTTTATTTCGACCAAAGTGGCTTACATATCTTTCACAGTAATAGTTTGGTACATATTAACATTAAATCAGAGGCATTCCTGATATATTTATTTAAGTAAGATTATAAATATATATTTCTTCCTTCTTCTGATATTTTGTTTAACATGGCCCATTCTTGTTCCATACAAATTATAGACTGTATAATTTCAGCTTCAGTTTAGTGATATCTATATCTGTCACAATTTCTTTATCCACTCATCTGCTGTTGGGCACTTTGCTATTTCCAGGTATAGATAATTTGATAACACCACAGTGAATATCATGATTTTGAATTTGTGTTTGCATTCTAGTACATATACTAAGGAGTAGTATTGATAGATCATATGGTATTCCTATTCTTGATAGTCTGAGAAGTCTACACACTGTTTTCCATAGAAGCCAAACCAGTTTAAATCCCTACCAGCTGTGAATGAATATTTCTTTCCCACTGGAGTTAACCAGAACTGGCATTTTTGCCTTTTTCAGACAATTTATTCTAACTGGTATAAAGTGATAGCTCAGTATCATTGTGATGTCCATTTAGCTGATAATCAATGATAATTATTTTATGTGTCTCCTTATAATCTGTATGTATTCTTTGTCAGCTCTTTTCCCTATTATCTTGTAATGGAGTGTTTTTGCTGAATTTCTGAGTGATTAATATATCTTGAATATTATCCTGTTATCAGATATAAGGTGTGATATTGTTTTTATTTAGCAGGGTATCTCTATTTTTGGGCTCCACCATACTGTGTTCAGGGATCACTTATGGTGAATTCAGGGATCATATAGAGTCTTTCAGAATCACACTCAAATAAACCACTGCAAGGTAAGTTCTCTACTCTCTCCTGATGTCATTTTTAGTTTGATGTAGTTCCATTTGTGTAGGGAGCCAGACTCTCCCTCACAGTCTTAGCAGAAGCACAACCATCTTGTAGCAAACTGCCATTTTCTAACAGGCCTGTCCTTTAATTGAGCTATACATTGTTTATGTGCCAAATGGCCATGAGTTGACACAGAGCAAAAGAACCATAAGGTCACACTCTTCTGGCTCAGGAAGCTCAGACCTTTAGATAGAGCATTTGGTGTGATAATGGGATATTCCTCAGGAAACTTGTATTAAATTAACAGGCACATGCCAAACATTTTGAATTGAATGATGACAAGTGTATGCTTGACAAATGTTTGCATTGTCCCCTCCTCCCTTTGTGTAAAAACTATATAAGTCATGGCATTTCAAAAATAAATTGACGCCATAATCAGAATCCTTGGTGGTCCCCTTTTCCCCACCCATTTCCTTTTCAGGTGCAGACCCTTTCCACAACCACGGATAAACTAAAGCTGCTGGCCGGCACACAGTTGCCCATTGCTTCTTTTTACTTTTATTTTGCCAAATTTGTTGAAACATTAAAGGGACATCTGATGTCAATATCATGTTTTTTTAGATGTATTTTATGGAATCAGGTCTAAAATCAATGTTTTGTCCTTTAACTTCTTTGCCTAGTGTGATTAGTGTCCCACTTTCATTTCTCTGCATGTCACTAACCCATTTTCCTAATGCCAGTGGATAGAGACTTTCTTCCCTTTACTTAGACTCTTAGCTCCTTTGTTTTATTTTTAGGATCTGAGGGTTTGACACATTGTAAATGAAACTTCATATTCTTATACTTTCCTCTTCTATGCAATTGTATAAACGTAGAAATACAATAAATTTTATGTAATTTACTTTGTGTTTCTATATAGATTTATTATTTCTAAATTTTTGGTTATTTTGGGGGTACATTAAATTAATTGATGTGGATCTTACTTCCTAATACAAAGAAGATGTCAGTTCTTTTCATAGAAAAATGACATTCTTCACCTATTTCAAAGCAACTGGAAGAACAAAAAGATTTAGTCATTGTATTGGTTTGTCAGGTGATCTTTTATTGAAAGTGGCAACTATATTTTTGTTTAACAAAAAGATTGTCAAGTGTCAGGAAAACTTTAGCATTTAAGAGTAAAAGTATTTTTTCTAGGTAAGTTCAAGAACAATATAATAATTCATTTTTATAATTTAGTTGAAAAACTGAAATATGTCTAAGCAGGATACCTACTTAAATATTCTTTTACAGGAAATAATGCTTAAATAATGAAACAAAATTAAGTATGCAGTTAGATAGATATTTATTATGTGCCTATATTCTGTTGCATCCCATGAAATCAATGATCTCAAAAGAAACTAAAATTGAATGTGATTCCTTCTCTTACTGTACTATTTATGCCTATTTATGTTATGCTACAAAATTTAAAGATATGACTAGTGAAGCTGGAACCTCCCAATGCTCATTATAATTAAATTTACAGATTCAGTATATTTTATTATTGAAATGTTGCCAGGAAAAAATTACTAAAATACCAGGCTTTTAAATACAGTGTTCTGTGTGCTCCTTGCTTCTTGTTTTTCTATTGCATTTCTCAATCTCTCCTCAATAGACAGAATTTGCATCTCTGTAGTTGCCTGTAAAGTTAGTTTCCTGAGAGGGATGTCTAAACTGATAAAAAAAAAAAAAGGTTGCAGAAACTCTTACAAGGCATGATCACTTGTGTCCTGCCAAGCTAAAGCTTTTGTTATGCTTTAATTCAGACCCATGTGATCACATGGTCAGACTCCTGATCTCTACCACTCAGGGTTTCATGTACCAAGATCTGCAGACTTAAGAAAAATGTCTGTGCTTTGAAGTAGTCTGTACCAATCTATATCCAAGACACTGATAAGGAAATCTTTTTATATAACAGTCTTGGGGTTGGTGTTTTGTTCTGAGGAGGGTAATTGCTAGGACTTGTAATGAGTCTTTTTAATTCCTAAAGGTCAGCCATTCAGTGGTTTATCAAAATCTTTGTTTCCAAGGTATCATATCTTGAGGGGTTATAGCCTTTGGTTTTAGGGTGGCATCTTAAATTTTGACTATCAAGCTGGTAATAGGATACATTACAAGTATATCTTGTTTTTATGGCTTTCTGAATTTTTTTGACCAGTCCTCCTTACCTGATTGCCTATTCTCTATTAACTTAGAGGTTTTTAAAAATGAACTTTGGGTTGGATAAGTAGTATTGCAGGTTAGGGATTTTTCTTGCACATGGCTGACTGGAGTTAATCCATTCCAGTAGTATTATCCCCCCTAACAAATTATTTCTGAACTATGATAAAAATATAAAGATTAGGGGCGAAGTTATTTTACAGTGAGTACAGCATGTGTCTTGCATGTGGCCAAAGTGAGTTTTATCCCTAACATCCCACATAGTCCCCCAAGCCTGCCAGTAGTAACACCTGAGTGCAACCACATGTGGCTCAAACGTAACAGAAAAAAATGATCACATATTTATTTATGTCACTGTAAATCTTAAAAATTCCTATCTGTAATTAATATATGCATATAATTACATAATACAATAGCGTACATACACTTAACATATCTCTATGACATTAAATGCAAATAATTAAATTAAAACAACTGGTAGAAATAGGGAAATGTAGCAATATCACAAACAGATATGTTTTGTAGATTTATATTTTTATCACCACATTTATAATATTATAATGCAAAAATATTTTTTGACATAGAGTATAAAACATTCTTCTAACTCTATCTATTCCTTTATTTGTACTTTTGGGTCACAGTCGGTGATGCTGTGGATAAAACTCAGTTTTGAACTGTGCAAAGCAAACACCCTACCCACTCACTGTACAAATGTTCTCAACCTCAAATCTGTATGGTACTTGATTAATCAGTCATTCGTCGAATGGTTGCTGCCACACTGAAAATTCTTATTTTCTCCTTCCCTGACATGATAGCTTCCCAGCTCTCTTAAGGAAACTTGATTGAAACTGACTAAAACACTTTTTCTCTGTGGAAGAGAATGTAGGCAAGATCTTGTAAACTGGAAGATAGAGCATTGAGTTGCCCCTGTTCTGACTGATTCCTCTCTAATCCTTATGCATACATTTCCTAATTCAAGCAAAATAGTCAGAGTTGATGATATCACCAATGATTTTTGCTTTTTCCCTCTCTTCCATATCCTTAAAAATGAAATATGTGACCAAACGAGGGAAGTAGGAAGCCTGTCTAGAGCACAGGTCAGTGTGGAGTGGGGAGGAGGTATACTTGGGACATTGGTGATAGGAATGTTGTACTGGTGAAGGTTCTTTTTTTTTTAAATGTACCTGTACTAAGTATACTAAGTATATATTTGACATATCCTGAACTCTATAATTTAAAAAGTCAACAAAAATTTAAATATAGACTAATATAATTTAAAAAAATAGAAATACATCTTAAGGCACAATCTAGATCTGCAGAATCACAATGAAACAAGTTTAGAATTATGTTTCTTTTAATTCAAGAAAAATTGAATGATTTTATGAGAAATTTTTTTATTTTCTGATATTTAAATTTTATATTTATATAAAATATTTATTATGTTTATTGGTTTGGTGCTTTGCTCTGTGCTCGGGAAAAATGAAATAGGACAATAGTTTGCTCGATAGACTAAATTCCTTCATTCATTTTTGCTCATAGACTGCCAGTTTTGAATTTACCTTAAGTCTTTCCTCCTTGACTCATTTTATAAAGTAAATCTTAAAAAATAGTGTGATTTTTCTTAGGATTGTGTACAAGTTTATTTCTCATTTTAGTTTCTGGAATATGCAGCTTAACCTAGAACTACAGATTTCAATTGCATGATTTCACTATACAGACCCAAGAAAGACTGTTTACCCTACTGGAAACAAAGGACAAGAAAGAAATATTAAAGAAGATCATGAATTGGGGCTGGAGAGATAATACAGCAATAGGGTGTTTGCTTTGCATGCAGCTAATTCAGGATTGACGGTGGTTCGAATCCTGACATTCCCTATGGTCCCCTGAGCCTGCCAGGAGTGATTTCTTTCTTTCTTTTTTTAATTAATGTTTTTATTTAAATTCCTTAATTACATATATGATTACACTTGGGTTTTAGCCATGTAAAGAACACTCTCCTTCAGCAGTGCAACATTCCCTTCACCAATGCCCCAAATCTCCCTCCTCCCCACCTCACCCCCGCCTGTACTCTAGACAGGCTTTCTATTTCCCTCATTCATTCACCTTGTTATGATAGTTCTCAATGTAGTTATTTATCTAACTGCACTCATCACTCTTTGTGGTGAGCTTCATGTAGTGAACTGGAGCTTCTAGCCCACTTCTCTTTTGTCTCTAAAAATCATTGCAAGAATGTCTTATTTTTCTTAAAACCCATAGATAAATGAGACTATTCTCCATCTCTCTCCCTCTAACTTATTTTACTCAGAATAATAGATTCCATCTATATCCATGTATAGGAAAATTTCATGATTTCATCTCTCTGATGGCTGCATAATATTCCATTGTGTATATGTACCAGTTTCTTTAACCATTCCTCTGTTGAAGGGCATCTTGGTTGTTTCCAGAGACTGGCTATTGTAAATAGTGCTTCAATGAATATAGGTGTGAGGAAGAGAATTTTGTATTGTATTTTTGTGTTCCTAGGGTATATCCCTAAGAGTGGTAAAGCTGGGTTGAATGGGTGCTCAATTTCCAGTTTTGGGAGGAATCGCTTTCCATAAAGGCTTGGAGGACCATCTGGGACGTCGGGGAATCAAACTATGGTCAGTCCTAAGCTAGAGCGTGAAAGGCAGAGACACCTTACTGCTTGTGCCACTGCTCTGGCCCCATTAATGTCATTTTAAAATACAATTCAGCCCCTTGTGTTCCTATTTCAATATTCCTTCCCCACCCATTTTAGCAATTTTCTAACATGCAAATTAATCTTAGAGTTTTACCTTGCTTAAAAGGTAAATTCAGTGTTATCTGAAATTATCAAACGTATTGTAAAATACATTGATAGTGACTTATAATTAATTTTTCCACATAAATTTTGCCTCTTTCTTAGTCCATGAATTAATCACTGTGTATCTTGCTTCATAATCTTTATAATGTAGCCAAATGCCATTTAAGTGAAAAAGCACTTGAAGGAATCTTATAAGAAAAAATACTTCTTCCTGTCTTAAGACATGTCTTTTTGTTAATTTGCTTGTTTTATGAGCTTCACATATTCATGCTCAGGGATTACTCCTGGTTCTGCATTTAGTGATTACTTTTGGCAGTGCTCAGCAGACCAAAAGGAAATGCTGGGATTAAACCCAGTCAGCAATGTGTAAGGCACATTCTGATAGAATATCATTCCCACCCTCATGTCTAAAAGTAAATATTGAATTCTCCATTATTTAGCTGAAATACGTAGCCTAAAGATGCTAGTATATGGTTTGTTAAATTTAACTTAGACTGTACAGTAGTTAGAATAATTGAGAAATTAAATATAATTTTAAAGGGCTGTGAAGTGGCCAGAGAGATAGTACAGGCAATGGGGGATTACCTTGAATGTGACTTGCATATGGTCCCTGGAGAACAGAAGATAACTAGAAGTAGGTCCATTGTACTTCTGTATGTATATTACCCCAAAATTTCTTAAGTGATTCTTAAAAGCTAGAATATTCTTGCTTAAGGAAGAACCCTAAACATACTTGTATTCTAGTCTTGACTTATGCTTAGCCACTGATATTGCTTATTTAAGCCAGGTTGATAATACCAAACTTTTTTCCTACTTTGAGAATTAGTATTTAATATGTAGATATGCAGATAGTGGAATAATTAAGGGTAGAAGTTACTACTAATAATATATAATAATATATATAAATATATATTAAATATATAAATATATGTAATAATATATAATAATATATACACGGTAAATTAAAATTAGAATGCAGCCAAATAAAATACAGAAGAAACTATTTGTTAAAACCACTTAAATAGAAGGCACAGTTCTCTACTATTTTCAGATATACAGAGGTAAAAAAAACCGGCTAACCTTTGCAAAAGCTGGCTCCCTGTGTGTGACACCAGGCGGGGAAAATCCGCGAAAGTACACCGGCCCAGTGGGGCTCAGCTGCGAAAGACTGTGAGTGTGACCTGTCTATGTCTGTCTACTGTCCTCTTGCGTGAAACACTTGCGAGTGGGGCAAAAAGAGCCTCCAGAAACCTCGCTCGCCCAGACGCCATTTTCAGGGAGGGACTTCAGAGCATAAAAACCGGCTAACCTTTGCAAAAGCTGGCTCCCTGTGTGTGACACCAGGCGGGGAAAATCCGCGAAAGTACACCGGCCCAGTGGGGCTCAGCTGTGAAAGACTGTGAGTGTGACCTGTCTATGTCTGTCTACTGTCCTCTTGCGTGAAACTCTTGCGAGTGGGGCAAAAAGAGGCTCAGAGGAGCACGGCCTCTCCGCTTCGCTACGCGGCCATTCACTCTTTCTAAGGAAAGAACTCCATTGCAACAAGAAGGAAAAATCACACTAAGAACGGCGCTATATTACAGAAGCAAACATTTCTCTCTGGACTGTCTTCTCTGTTGCATGCTCGGGCCTAAGATTTGACCCAGTGTGAGGCTCCATCCGCGGAGGACTCCCCTCCCTTAGAGGCAAGTCAGCCCATCCAGAAAGGGAGGAGCCAGAGGAGTGTGCTGCCTACATCATATAGACAATGAATACCACCACAACACGTAGAAAAACCCACAATACAAGTGTGACAATGGGGAAACAACGCAGGCCAGCATCAGACATAGAGAATGAAGATGACAATTCTGAGGACCAGATAATGACTGAACAACTAATCAACCTCTCAGATAAGGACTTTAGACTAGCAATATGGAAGGTGCTCAACAGACTCCAAGAAACCATGGATCGAGTTGAACAGAACACTAATAAGAACCAAGAAAATATGAAGGCAGAAATCACAAAACTCCAAACTGAAATAACATGTCAACTAACAGGACTGAAAAAGTCAGTAAACGAAGTGAATGACAAAATGGATAAGCTCTGGGACAGGGTATCAGAAGCTGAGAATAGACTTGGTGCTGTGGAAGATGAGATACAAAACAATTCCATACAGCAGGAGAGATTGGACAAAAAACTTAAAGCAAATGAGCAGACAATGGAAAAATTAGTCAAAGAATGGGAACAGACGAAAATAGAAGTCTATGATAAGATCAACAGAAACAACTTAAGAATCATTGGAATCCCAGAGACCCAGGAAGAAAATTTCCAGGAAGAATCAATGGTCAAGAACATCATTAAAGAGAAACTTCCAGAGCTAAAGAATATATGTGATCAAATCCTGCATGCCCGAAGAGTACCAACCAAAAGAGACCCCAGAAAAACCACCCCAAGACACATCCTAGTCACAATGACAAATCCCACAGATAGAGACAGAATTCTGAAAACAGCAAGATCAAAAGGGGAAATCATGTTCAAGCAAGCTTCCCTGAGATTTACAGCAGACCTGTCACCAGAAACGCTCAATGCCAGAAAGCAGTGGTGGGATATTGTGACAAGACTGAATGAAATGAATGCTTCACCCAGAATACTATACCCAGCAAAACTCACTTTCCGGTTTGATGGAAGAATACATGGTTTCACAGACAAAAAACAGCTCAGAAACTTCACAGAAACAAAACCAGTCTTAAGAGAAAAACTGAAAGACCTAATCTAAGACAAGACTACCCAAAAGACACACCAAATTTTGAAATAAAGATGGCGTTAAATCCCAGGACAATTCTTTCTCTCAACGTCAATGGACTAAATGCACCAGTTAAGAGACACAGAGTGGCTAAATGGATCAAAAAACTCAATCCAACCTTCTGCTGCCTACAAGAAACGCACCTGAATAGTCAGAACAAACATAGACTCAAAATAAAAGGCTGGAGAAAAGTTATCCAAGCAAACAACACCCATAAAAAAGCTGGAGTGGCCATACTAATATCAGATAATGCAAACTTTATACTCAGGAAGGTTGTAAGGGAAAAAGACGGACATTTTATATTAATCAAGGGGTACGTAGAGCAGGAAGAATTCACTCTCCTAAACATATATGCACCGAATGAGGGGCCAGCAAAATATTTAATACAACTGTTGACAAATCTGAAAAATAATATCAACAACAACACAATAATTGTGGGGGACCTTAACACGGCTTTGTCAACAGTGGACAGGTCAACCACACTGAAACCCAACAAGAATATACTAGACCTGAGGAGAGAAATGGAAGAAAGAGGCCTAGTGGATATATATAGGACACTCCATCCCCAGAAACCTGGATACACATTCTTCTCCAATGTACATGGGACATTCTCCAGGATAGACTACATGCTGGCACAAAAAACATACCTCCATAAGATCAAGAGGATAGAAATTTTGCAGACTACCTTCGCTGACCACAAGGCTCTGAAATTATTTGTGAACTCCAAAGGGACTCAGAAGAAACACTTTAACACCTGGAAGTTAAACAGCCTCATGCTCAATAACCAGTGGGTCCGAGATGAAATCAAGGAGGAAATCAAAAGGTTCCTGGAAACAAATGACAATAAAGACACAAACTATCAGAACTTATGGGACACAGCAAAAGCAGTACTGAGAGGAAAATTTATAGCTTTGCAAGCACACATCAGGAAGGAAGAAGGAGCCTACCTGAGTAGCTTAATGACACAGCTAATAGAACTAGAAAATGCTCAACAAAAGGACCCAAGAATAGGAAGACAGAAGGAAATAACAAAGCTGAGAGCAGAAATCAACGAAGTGGAAACTCAAAAAACAATCCGAAAGATCAACGAAAGCAGAAGTTGGTTCTTTGAAAAAATAAACAAGATCGATAGACCACTGGCAAACCTAACAAAGAAAGAGAGAGAGAGAGAGAGAGAGAGAGAGAGAGAGAGAGAGAAACTTGATAACTCGTATCAGGAATGAAAAAGGAGAGATCACTACTGATATGACAGAGATTCAAAGGGTAATCAGAAACTACTTTGAAAAACTCTACGCCACTAAAAATGAGAACCTGGAAGAAATGGATAAATTCTTGGACTCTTATAATCTTCCACGGTTGAAGGAAGAGGATGTAGCATATCTAAACACCCCCATCACCATTGATGAAATTAAAACAGTAATCAAATGTCTGCCGAAAAACAAAAGCCCAGGTCCAGATGGATTCACTAATGAATTCTATCAAACTTTCCAAGAGGAACTACTGCCAATCTTGGCAAGACTCTTTCATAAAATTGAACAAACAGAAACACTTCCAAATAGCTTTTATGAAGCCAACATCACCTTGATACCTAAACCAGACAGAGACGCTACCAAAAAAGAAAATTACAGACCAATATCACTGATGAATGCAGATGCAAAGATCCTCAACAAAATCCTGGCAAATAGGATTCAATGCCTCGTTAAGAAGATCATCCACTACGATCAAGTAGGTTTCATCCCAGGAATGCAAGGCTGGTTTAACATCCGTAAATCTATCAACATAATACACAACATCAATAACAAGAAAAATAAAAACCACATGATCATATCAATAGATGCAGAGAAAGCATTTGATAAGGTCCAACACCCATTCTTGATCAAAACTCTCAGCAAGATGGGAATGGAAGGAACCTTTCTCAATATAGTGAAGGCCATCTACCACAAGCCAGTGGCAAATATTATCCTCAATGGAGAAAAACTGAAAGCCTTCCCTCTAAATTCTGGCACAAGACAAGGCTGTCCTCTCTCACCACCCCTATTCAACATAGCACTGGAAGTACTTGCTATAGCGATTAGGCAAGAAAAGGATATCAAGGGAATCCAGATAGGAAAGGAAGAATTCAAGCTCTCACTGTTTGCAGATGACATGATACTCTACTTAGAAAACCCTAAAGACTCTATCAAAAAGCTTCTAGAAACAATAGACTCATATAGCAAGGTGGCAGGCTACAAAATTAACACACAAAAATCAATGGACTTTCTATATACCAATAGTAATAAGGATGAAATGGACATTAAGAAAACAACCCCATTCACAATAGTACCACACAAACTCAAATATCTTGGAATCAACTTGACTAAATATTTGAAGGACCTATACAAAGAAAACTATAAACTCTGCTCCAAGAAATAAGAGAGGACACACGGAAATGGAAACACATACCCTGCTCATGGATTGGCAGGATTAACATCATCAAAATGTCAATACTCCCCAAGGCATTATACAGATTTAATGCCATCCCTCTAAAGATACCCATGACATTCTTCAAAGAAGTGGATCAGACACTTTTGAAATTCATTTGGAACAATAAACACCCTCGAATAGCTAAAGCAATCATTGGGAAAAAGAATATGGGAGGAATTACTTTTCCCAACTTTAAACTGTACTACAAAGCAACAGTTATCAAAACAGCATGGTATTGGAATAAGGATAGGTCCTCAGATCAGTGGAATAGGCTTGAATACTCAGAAAATGTTCCCCAGAGATACAACCATCTAATTTTTGATAAAGGAGCAGGAAATCCTAAATGAAGCAGGGAAAGCCTCTTCAACAAGTGGTGTTGGCACAATTGGATAGCCACTTGCAAAAAATTAAACTTAGACCCCCAGCTAACATCATGTACAAAGATAAAATCCAAATGGATTAAAGACCTCGATATCAGCCCCAAAACCATAAGATATATAGAACAGCACATAGGCAAAACACTACAGGACATTACAGGCATCTTCAAGGATGAAACTGCACTCTCCACGCAAGTGAAAGCAGAGATTAACAGATGGGAATATATTAAGCTGAGAAGCTTCTGCACCTCAAAGGAAATAGTGCCCAGGATACAAGAGCCACCCACTGAGTGGGAGAAACTATTCACCCAATACCCATCAGATAAGGGGCTAATCTCCAAAATATACAAGGCACTGACAGAACTTTACAAGAAAAAAACATCTAACCCCATCAAAAAATGGGGAGAAGAAATGAACAGACACTTTGACAAAGAAGAAATACGCATGGCCAAAAGACACATGAAAAAATGTTCCACATCACTAATCATCAGGGAGATGCAAATCAAAACAACGATGAGATACCACCTCACACCCCCAGAGAATGGCACACATCACAAAGAATGAGAATAAACAGTGTTGGCGGGGATGTGGAGAGAAAGGAACTCTTATCCACTGCTGGTGGGAATGCTGTCTAGTTCAACCTTTATGGAAAGCGATATGGAGATTCCTCCAAAAACTGGAAATCGAGCTCCCATACGATCCAGCTATACCACTCCTAGGAATATACCCTAGGAACACAAAAATACAATACAAAAACCCCTTCCTTACACCTATATTCATTGCAGCTCTATTCACCATAGCAAGACTCTGGAAACAACCAAGATGCCCTTCAACAGACGAATGGCTAAAGAAACTGTGGTACATATACACAATGGAATATTATGCAGCTGTCAGGAGAGATGAAGTCATGAAACTTTCCTATACATGGATGTACATGGAATCTATTATGCTGAGTGAAATAAGTCAGAGAGAGAGAGAAAAACGCAGAATGGTCTCACTCATCTATGGGTTTTAAGAAAAATGAAAGACACCCTTGTAATAATAATTTTCAGACACAAAAGAGAAAAGAGCTGGAAGTTCCAGCTCACCTCAGGAAGCTCACCACAAAGAGTGATGAGTTTAGTTAGAGAAATAACTACATTTTGAACTGTCCTAATATTGAGAATGTATGAGGGAAATGTAGAGCCTGTTTAGGGTACAGGCGGGGGTTGGGTGGGGAGGAGGGAGATTTGGGACTTGGGTGATGGGAATGTTGCACTGGTGATGGGTGGTGTTCCTTTTATGACTGAAACCCAAACACAATCATGTATGTAATCAAGGTGTTTAAATAAAAAAAATTATGCATTAAAAAAAAAGATATACAGAGGTAAAAAAGTCTTTAATTGTAAATAAATATAAATGTTGAGATCCCAATTTTAATGTTATTAATGGTATTCAATAAGTCTTTATGGAGTTTTTAGAAAGATAGCAAATAACAAACAGCTTAATGTGGGCATATGGCTATATAACAAAGCAATCACAAGGACTAGATCATTATTTAACAGTTATATTTCAGATTTTATAAATTTAAAAAGTTTATTATGCAGGATGGGTTAGATTCAGATAAAACCTGAAGAACTAGATGAGTTAGAAAGCACTCTGAGTATTTTGAAACAGATAAGAGTAGATAAAAGATGATCTTAAATTTAGTTAATGGTTTGGAGACAATAGAAAATAAAGATTAATTTTCAATTATGGAGAATTACAATGCAATGCTAGAAAAAATGGAGAGGAACTGGCTCATTATCAACTTTGTTTTTTAAAGAGGAATACAAAACAGAATATCAGATAAAAATTGTATAATGGATAACAGTGTAACAGCACCAAAACTTTTGTCATTGCTTTCTTCTTGGGAATTATATATAAATTACACATTTGGACTCCAAACATAAGCACATTAAAACTGGGCCAATTAGGGGTTGGTGAGGTGGCGCTAGTGGTAAGGTGTCTGCCTTGCAAACACTAGCCAAGGAAGGACCACAGTTCGATCCCCCAGAGTCCCATATGGTTTCCCCAAGCCAGGGGCAATTTCTGAGCACTTAGCCAGGAGTAACCCCTGAGCATCAAATGGGTGTGCCCCCCCCAAAAACTGGGCCAATTAGAATACATAAAGTTCATGCCATTCTTTTGCATACTATACTATACTATATACTATATACTATATACTATACTAATCCTATGTTCAATCTTCCCCAGTCTTTGCAAAACTTAAAAGGAAAAATATATTTGTCAAAGGAGGCTTTATAACCTATATCTGACAATAAACACCTATCAGTGAATCTTCATCTCAAATAGAAAATTTTAAATTCGTTGTCCCATATTAAAATTTGTTGACAGATCAAGAAAGGGGGATGGTATTTAAAAAAGAGTCAGAGTATATAAAGAAGGTTTCAAAATGCCTCAAAGGGCCAGAGCAAGAACACAGCTGGGGGGGGGGTGCATTTCCCTGGCATATAACCAAACTGGTTTTATCCCAGGCATCCCAAAAGTTTCCACTAGCACTTCTAGGAGTGATTTCTAAGTTCAGAGCTCCACCGGTGTGACCAAAATAAACCAACAAATAAACAAAAAATGCTTCCCAGTCTTCAATCTCATAACTAATAGGAGAATTATTTATTCACAAATAATTATAACACTGTATAATTGACAGAATCTGAGCAAGAGCAGGACATCTCTGATTAATGGTTGGTTGGTATTCATAGTGTAATAAGTGGTGTGAAGAACAAAAAAGGAGGACATAATTGACCTTAACACATATCTATTTGAATAGAAATTAAATCAATAAGTTCAGAGCACATATATCAATAATGCCAAAGTAGAACATAAAAGCAACCCCTGCATTCAAATAGGAATGCAAGTGAAAATACTTAAGAAATATCACTTATACCTAATCAATAAGAATAAAGAACACAGACAGAATTGCAGAGAATTTCTCTTCAATTATTAACCATGTCTAATATTAAGGGAAATTTTTAAAAATATATTATAAATAACCTTGTAGTCGCCATGTTTAAATAAAAATTAAGAAATTAAATAATGTGTTGAATTATAGATTTAATTCAGACAACATAATATTATTTGGTGCTAAAATATGAACTATTAAAGTATGTAGATAAAATAACAATACATGTACTAAGGAAAATAAATCAATCTGAAAAGGTTATACAATGTATAACATCAATTTAATTACATTTTTTAAAAGGCCAATGTGGTACAGTACAACAATCAATGGCTACCAATGTGTGATTGTGGTAGATGAATGGACTTAGGGAACATGGAAAAATTTAGTAATAATAATGCTCTCTCAGATTATACTGGTGAATCCGTATCATTTTACATTTATTAAAGAAATTGGACGGTTATAAAGTCTCAGAATCAAGGGAGGTTCATCAGTTGCAACAAATATGCCAGTATGGTGGAGAACACAGATACTGGAAATGTTATGTATGTTGAAGGTAGAGACAGTAAAGTATTTACATTTTCTTAACATACAGCTTCTCTGAAAATTATCCTCTTTCAAAATTCATAATTTTGAGAATTCTTAAATAAAGCTCAAATTATATTTCTGAAAGAATGAGTAAATAACTAATAGAATGATTCACTTTAGGCCTGATGGTCAATCACTGAACAGTATGTTCATGTAAATTAATTTACAGAAATTCTGTTCATAGGAGAGGGCCTGAGAAATAATATTGGACATTAGATGCATGACTTGCAATGTAGATGACCTGAATTCCATCACATATGGTTTCATAAGTACAGCAGGTGTGGCTCAAAAACATAAAACAGAAATTCTGTCCATGAAAGTTAATTTTTTTAAAAAAAAACTAGACACTAGAGTTAGGAGAAAGTTGAGAAAAACATTCCAATTTAGGAAATTTACACAATAATCTATGAATTATTATGTTTTCTCTTGCTACTTAACCAAGTTGACTGTATAATGACTTAATTATCTTTGCTGACAAAGGTTCAATTAGTAAGATAAACATTCTCTACCTTCTCATTTAAAAAAATTGAGAAAAGTTGAAAAATATAAGATGGAAATGAGTCCTAAAATATTATATTATCTACTGAGTTTATTATGTCAATAGAATTAGATTGGAGTATGAATTCAGCAGGAATGTTAATTCCTAAGTCCATATTTGCATGCTATTTGTTCAATTATCTTTTTTGAACTTTCGGATATTAAAGTAAAGCATTGTTTAAACACAATTTTGTCCTAGCTTTAGTGAACACAAAGATAATGGCAGAGTAATTTGACAAATAGATTGGAGTTATAAAGCAATCTAAAATCGTTTTGAAGAATTGGATGAACCAAGTATAATTGATTTTTATATGTGAGTTGTGTATTGAAAAGGAACCTAGTAGCAAACACTCTGTTCTTTTCTAAATTAATCTTAATAGAAAAGGAAAATCATACTTCACTTAGTTGGAAAAACACTAGAACTGAGCTCACATAAGAATAAAGCATGATCCTTTTGATTTGTGCTGAGTAAATATACTTATGACACTAGTTCAATGGAGTGAGTGCATATTTTAACATGTTCTTGTAAAATCATGGGTTTTCTGAGTGACACGTCTTCAGTCTTTTAGCTAATTTTGTTGAACACCTTCACAGAGCATGAACATGAAAATATCTGTTGCAGAAATATGCTTCTGCTCTTTCTCATTTTCTACATTATTCCTACCAGACGTATTTGCCTCAATTATATTGATGTATTTAAGTACATGAAAAAAATAAAGACATTTACTGAATAAGCATGTATAAAGTATATATATAGTATATATATATATATATATATATAGTAGAAGAAAAGTATTAAAAGACAAAAATTTCAAATCAGGAGATATTTTTGCTGAAATTCACACAATTTTTGACAAATGAGAATGGAACAATCTTCTGCCAACAGGACATGGACTCTATCCAGTAGTTTGCTAGACCTGCTTATACCAACTTCTGAGTTGATTATGCACATCAATTTCTGACTCCACATGCTGTTCTTTTATGATCTAAAATCTGCCTTAGTGGGAGTATTTTCATTAAAGAAATAAACACTACAAATCAGCTTTTCCTCCATCTTGTTTTACACTGTGACCAGCATATCACAGACTTTTTCATTTGACCTTCATAATAATAATAATAATCTTTCTACTTTTTATATTCAAAATTCTCCTATGTTTCTAAATGGTAATCTACATAATGGATTAATAAATCTGAATATCCACATTAAAGGAAATCCTCAGGAGTTTATGTCAGCTAGAAAAAAATAATCTTTTCACTTTAACTACTCATCAATTACAATTCAGTCTAAATGTTAAAAGAACTATGTTTTATTATTCATGCTCTAAATCAAAAACTTAGATATACATAAATATTACAAAAAGATATTTTAATGTAATAATTATAAAACCCTTTTATCTTAAGTAAAACCTTATAGATAATTAAAATTTTGCATAACAATGAAACTGTCTTTTTAATACTTCTAAATTTGAGACTTAGCATATCAAGATGCTTAAAAAAAGATATTATAAATAAAGAATATATAAAAGTTTATTAACTGTAATACATAAAATTAAACTATATAAAACTACATCATAAAACCAATATAATTAAGCAGAAAAGTAATACTTGTAAAACTTAAAGTAGTATTTATTAACCAGCTTGTATAAAAGCTTTGAGTTTAAAATCTTATTTTCTTTTGTGGTCTTATAACCAAATAATCCATTTTATATAAAAATAACTTCACAGTATATTAAGTATACTAATTACAATCTAAGATTAGATTTAAGAGTAATGAAAATTTTATATGATAAAATATAAAAATTCCCATTATTTTTCTTTAAAGATCCATTTCTTTTCTTTTAATTTGGGGGTCAGATCCAGCAGTACTCAAGGCTTACTTCTGGTTTTACATAGAGAGATCACTACTGATAGCCTCACGGGACCATGTTGAGTGGTAGGAATTGATTCTGTATAGGCCACATGTCATGTAAGCACACCTCCTGATATGCTATTTCTCCAAACTCATATCTATTTTAAACAGTGATTTCTTTCACAACACATTAATTTTATATTTGAAAACATGTTTTCAAAATTACATACCAAGTAATGTAATATATTACATCAGAAGGAGGCCACTATATTTATAATATTTTCACTTGTTTTTAAAAATGCATAATAGGCCCAGTGATAGCTCAAAGAGGTATAGTGCATACAAGTTACTTAGTTTAATCCACAGAAGTAGTACCCTAAGCACAGCTGGGAAGATTCCTCATAAAGTCAAAGTTTAAATGCATTCATACTTATTCATTGTACCTTACAGTAACCCAGAGGCAACTATCTCACATTATCATTATAAAATATTATGAAAGTTTGCCATGCATTTTAAGTCCACATTTAGCACAACTCAAATTTATTCCTGTATAAAGGAATAACAACATTCTCTGAAAAGTATTATAGATAAATTATCTTTGTATTCTTAGTCCAGAGAATTTCTTACCAAAATATTTTAGAAGCTTCTTTTGGTTTAAAAGACATTTACTACAAACATGTTGGTAATCATGGTGCTCAAACAAAGATATTAGTTAAAATATAAATAAAATACATTTACTTTCTTTAGAAATATCTTTAAATAGGGAGTCAGAGCGATAGCACAGCGGTAGGGCATTTGTCATGCATGTGGTCGATCCAGGATTGAAATTGGTTCAATCCCTGACATCCCATCTGGTCCCCGGAGCCAGGAGCAATTTCTGAGCTAGGAGTAAGCCCTGAGTGTCACCAGCGTGTGATACAAAAAGCAATATATATATATATATATATATATATATATATATATATATATATATATATATATATATATATATATGTAATAATATATAATATATACACGGTAAATTAAAATTAGAATGCAGCCAAATAAAATACAGAAGAAACTATTTGTTAAAACCACTTAAAGAGAAGGCACAGTTCTCTACTATTTTCAGATATACATATATATATGTATATATATATGTGTATATATATATATATACATACACACACATATACTTATCCTTAAATAGTTTACAAAATGTGCATTGTAATGTATTATTGTGTTAAACACCCAGAAAAAATCCCTGGAATGTACTGCAATTATCAAGGCTTTCATGCAATTTTATAGTAAACTTATCAGAATGCATTGCCCAAGTTTTCCTATTTTATGTTTCTTAAAATCATCAGTAATACACTCTAGTATCTGACACCTTGCATACTGTGCATTTCTCCTTGGTTTTTGTGTACTTTTATAATTAATTTCATTGCTTCAGTAGAGAAAATGCTTATTTCTGGTTTATAATCTTTGCATTAGTGATATAAAATCTGGAAAGAAAAATTATTTTTCTAAAATATTGAATTTAGGATTTTGGTCATCATTTTAGTAGTCCTATAATATGGTTTTCAAATTGAAACATTAGTTGTGTCAAATTTTTAATAGAAAACATACTCTGAAATCATTATTGTTATCCTTTATTATTAGATCCCTTGCAGGACAATTAAGTCAAATTTCTGTCTTCTAAATATTGGCTCAGAGAGAATTATCTGTTAATCATAGAGAACATCTTACAATGAAACATCAAGAAGTCAGGGAAATGATTTTGAAAACATCTCCACCTGGAGTAAATCTCCAGAGAACATTTCCACCCAAGCACATAGACTAAAACAAGACTGAACTAAAGTTGAATAAAGTCTCAAACTTAACCCTAAAATCACTATGATTTTACTGTCTTTAAGGTTCTTCGGTCTTCAGTCTATATAGAAACTAACACAAAACTAGGGAGAGCTCTAGGTGGCATTTAGCAAAGCTCTGCACGAGCACAAGAAAGACAGCATCGGATAGCATGTCTTGACTAGTTGCTGTAAAAAATGATGGTTCTAAAGATGCAAATCAAGAAGAGAAGTGATGTATCAGTAAGAGATGAATTAGTGGTGCAGTCTTAGTAGACAAAACATGCTCTTATATATGTTGCATACTCCATTAATATATTACATCTCTACCCTTTCAGTAACAATATTGCAAAACACAGTGTTTAAAAGAAAAAGGACAGAAGAGATTGATGAGAGAAGAATGAGGAGGAGAATGACGAAGCCAACGTTTTAACACGCTAAATTCTTACAAACTTAGAAACAAGGCTATACAGATATTATTTAGTTTTCAGAACTTATTTTGTAACGTGTGAACATATTCCATTAATTATTTCTTTAGGAAAAATTTTTGGAGATTCAATCCCAGTATTTCTCAGAAATCACTCCTGGTTCTGCCCTTGAGAGACCATTGGGATGCTAGGCACTCGAATTGACTACCTGAAAGGCAATTGCCTTATGCCAGTACTTGTTCTCTTGCCCCTGACTTTCTAATACCGGATTATGGCACATATTTATGGAAAGTGTTTAATACTATAAACATTTTTAGTCTTTAAACTTTGTAAACTGCAGCATATAACCCCAGCTGGGTCCATGTACCTGAATATAAGTGGGATCTCTAAGAATCTGGCAAAGTCAGGAGTTTCTGAACACTTAATTAATCCAAACTCAAAGGTAACCTGAATTCAAGGTATGTCTGGCAATGCTCATGTCCCATTTCAAGTGAGATAATGAGTAGAAAAACTTGAAGAAGTCCTGATTTAAAAATAACATGTATAACTGTATTATAGCTATTGCATAAGTATTATAAAATATGTCAGAACTTTGCTATAACCAAGGACAGTCTAACTTAATATTCAGAAATTTATAAAATAGTCACGTTAATATTTTGTATAAAGCTCTGTTTGTATTTTCTGAAACACCAGCTAAAAATATCTACTACTAGTCACCCTTCAGATGTTCTTAGAAAATTAATATGATAATGTTAAGAAATATAGAATTTAAGGTAAACTTAATTCATCAGCCCCCAAAAGGATAATTATACAGTAAAATATAATTTATAAGTTTTAAATATAAATTATAATATAGCTTCTGTACAATAACTTCTAAAATATATACATGTATAATATTATTTCTTACCAAAAATGTAACATCTTAAACTTGTCCTCTAACAGTTTAATAAATTTAAACAATCTTTCTGTTCTTATCGAAAGATAAAGGCTATAAAGTAGCAATTTAGCTAAATTTTTTATCTTTCACCTCTTTACAGAGTCCAAGGAACAATATTTCTCAGAAAGTGACTTTAGCATCCTGTTTTATCTCCTACATCCTGTCTAAATCAAGACATGAGGAATTTTCTCTCCAACATAGTACAAATTGCTTTCCTTTTGGTGTTGGCTACTAAGAAGAATAAGGGTTTTTTTAATGGTAGAATTATAAACAATGTTAGAATTGGCCAACTTTTATACATGCACAATTGTTATTCTCTATAAAAATCTCGTCATTTGCTAATTTATTTGCTATTTATGTTAACATTGACATGGGTAAAAATATTCAGCTATATAATATGGTGCAAATATTTTTCACTATGTATCATCTTTTATAATATAAGTATATTGAATTTGTCAGACTTCCATGTAGTAGTTTGGATTTGTTTCCAAAGGAAATTGGGTTGTTCTGTTTCCCAGTGTTTAGAATTATTTTTACACTCTTGAGCAGAATAAACATTTTATACAAATTTCACATACCTATCACCCTAAGTTTTCCTCTTGGAATTTTCTCACAATACTTCATTCCTGAAGAGTTATGCATATTATAATTATCTGTTACATCAATATTATTACTAGAGTGAAATTCACCAGTTGTCCTCCAAATGCTGTTTCCTGATCAAGTACAAAGTTAATTACTGCCATCATAAACAGGCAATTTTAACAAGTTTCTTTCTTCTTGGGTGCACATATGTTGATATTGTTTGAGGAAATTAGAAATTCAACATAGATCTCTCTCTCTTGGACTAAAAATTAAGATTTATGCTGTACAAGATTTTTTTCTAGGATCTAGAGCAATGATCTTCAAACTACGGCCCGCAGGCCACATATTGTATTTATTCCCATTTTGTTTCTTCACTTCTAAATAAAATATATGCAGTGTGCATAGAAATTTGTTCATAATTTTTGTTTTTACTATAATCTGGCCTTCCAACAGTCTGAAGGACAGTGAACTGGCCCACTGTTTAAAAAGTTTGAGGACCCCTGATCTAGAGAAACAAATTGCCATGCCTTTTCTAAATGGCACCTACGTTCTATCTCATTGTGCTTTTTTATCTTCAAAACCAGAAATTTTGTCTAATCTATGTCTTTATATTATCATATTCCCTTATAAAATTCTTTTTCTGTAGAAAGTATAAGAACTTTATAGATAATTTAGTTTAATCTCCTCACTTTACTCTCCTTATTGTTACAAAGCCTCTTTTTTTAAACCATTTTAAAATAACACGTTTATTCAGGGATTAGGTCTCAGAACACATTGGAGCACAAATTTCTGCTTTTTTTTGTTTTTGTTTTTGTTTTGTTTTGGGGAGGGGCCACACCCAGCAGCGCTTAGGGGTTACTCTTGGCTCTGTTCTCAGAAATTGCTCCTGGCTTGGGGGAACCATATGGGATGCCCGGGATCAAATCTGCATCTGTCCTGGGTCAGCCACATGCAAGGCAAATGTCATGCCACAATGCTATCACTATGGCCTCAAGAGCACAACTTTCTATCAATCCTGTCTACTGATAAGTGTATAACACACTTGTCATGACACCGGATAGATTGTACTGTAAATAGGGTGCTCTCTTGAATATGGCCAACCTAGATTTGACACCCAAACCCTGTCATAAATGATCCCTGAGTACAGAGCCAGAAGTAAGTACAACTAGATATGGCTCAAACTCCTCTGTCCCTTAAAAATAAATTCAAGGAAATTTGCTAAAGAATGAAAGATATTATGTTCTTCTTCCTCAATAATTTTCTATGTAATAAAAAGGTTGTAAGTATTAAAACACAAATTTCAATGTGAAAAAAATATTTATGAAAGATTACATACAAATGATTTTCAACCTCCCTCCCCACAATATATTAAAGTGAGAGTAAATGATAATGTTGTTCAATCTTAGTATTGATCAGGAATATAATGTATTAAAAAACAATAAATGGCTCACCGTGCATATTTTGACACAGGTGCCATCTTGACCCAACACTGCTAGTGGGTTTCCTCCACTCTCTGTGAAACAAAACTAAAAATTAGAGAAAATCATGAGTTTTATTAATTAAAATAATACATCTGCTCATAATATATGATTGTAAACAAATGAAAAAGTAATATTGATCAAAGCAACTCATTAAGAATCATTCCAGTATATTTTCCAGGTTATTACTTCAACTAAAAATCATATCCTAAGTATTATCTTATCCAGTAGTATTTTTTTCCATTTAGTTAAACACTGTGGTTACAAAGTTGTTCATGATTGAGTTTTGGTTCCCTGAGTGATTCCCTGATGGAACCACTCCACCAAAAAGAGCTTGCTGATGACACGTCAACAGAAATGAGCTAAACCGTGCCATGAAGGGTGAAGTCATAGGAACCTAGCTGCTCAGCTCTGCTTCACAGCAGTGTACATCTCCTAGTCAATGAACCCCAGGACAAAATGTAGAAAACACTACCCTATCACTACACTATAATTGTGACAATGGGGAAACAACTCAGGCCTCCACCATGCATAGAGAATGAAGATGGCATCTCTGATGACCAGGAAAGTGCTGGTCACCTATTTAGCCTCTCAGATAAAGAGTTTACAAAGCAATATGGAGGATCCTCATAGAACTCAAAGAAAACATGGAATGGACTGAATGAATCATAAATAAAAATCAAAAAGCTATGAAAATAGAAAATAGAAAACTCCAAACTGAAATAACAGGACTGAAAAAAATTGGTGGGCAAAATAAAAACTTCACTGGTAAGCCTCTCCAACCAAGTAACCGTGGCTGAGGACAGAGTTGGTGAGCTGAAGGTGAGATGATTAACACCTCCACAAAACAAAAGAGATTGGAAAAGAGTCTTAAATAAACAATCAGACAATGGAAAAAATCTTCAAAGAATATGAACAGAAGAAAATAGAAGTATTTGAAAAACTAAATAAAAAACATAAGACACTGGAATTCAGGGAAGAAATACCCAATAAGGAATCAACAGTCAAGGACATTATTGAAGAAAAATCCCAGAGCTAAAGCATGCATATAAGCTAATGTTGCATGCCAAAAGTTCACCAGCTAAAAATAATCTGAAGAAAAGCACCCCAAGACACCTAGTCACAATGATGAATTTCATAGAAAGGGAGAGAATACTGAAGGAAGACAGATCAAAAGAGAAATTACATTCAAAGGAGCATCCTTAAGTTATACAGTAGACCTGTCACAAGAAACACTCAAGTCTTGAAGGCAGCAGTGGGATATAATGACAAAACTCAATGAAATGAATGCTACATAAAATTAATACTACACCCAGCCAGACTCATATTCAGGTTTGAATGAAGCATACATATATACATAGATAAACAGAAACTTTACCAACTCAAAACCAGACTTAAAAGACAAACTAAAATGTCTACTTTAAGATAAGATAGACAAACAGACACACCAAACTCTTACACAAAGATGACACTAAATCTCATGACAATTATCTCTCTCAATGTCAATGGACTAAATGAACCAGTTAAGAGACATAGAGTGGCAAATGGATCAAAAGGCTGAATCCAAATTTCTGCTGCCTACAAAAACCATCTGAAAACAAACATAGACTCAAAATCAAATGTTGGAGGAAAATCATTCAAGAAAACAACTCCCTTAAAAAAGCTAGATTGGCTATATTATTATTAGATGACACAAACTTTAGACTTAAAATTATAGGGTACAAATATGTACATTTCATAATAATCAAGGGATATGTACAATAGGGTGAAATCACACTATTAAACATATATGCACCCAGTGAAGGACCAGCAAAATATACAGTTGAGTATTCAGAAAATTTTCCTCAGTCATAAAAATCTTGATTTTTGATAAAATCTTAATTCTTGATAAAAAAAGAAACACATTTGGACAACTGGTTAGTCATATGCAAAACCCAATCTCAGACCTTTATTTAAAACTATGCACAAGGATCAAATCCAAATGTATTTAAGACCCTCATATAAGACCCAGATCCATAAGGTATCTAGAATAACACATAGGAAAATTACTCCATGACGATGAAATTAAAGGCATGTTCAAGGAGGAAACACCATTATCCCCAAAAAATGGAAGCAGAGAAAAACAAATGAGACTACATTAAAGTGAGAAGCCTCTGCACCTCAGAGTAAACAACGAATAGGATACAATGGCCACCCACAGAGTGGGAGAAACTATTCACCCAATATCCATCAGATAAGGGGATAATATCTAAGATATACAAGGTACTGACAGAACTTAACAAGAAAAAAAATCATATTACTCCACCAAAAATGTGAATAAATAAACAGACTCTTCCTCAAAAAAGAAATATGAATGGCCAAAAAGCATATGAAAAACCGCTCCATATCACTAATTATCAGGTAGATGCAAATAAAAACAACAATGAGGTACAATCTCATGCAATAGAGACTGGCAAACATCACAAAGAACAAAAATAAGCAGTGCTGGTGGGAACGTGGAGAGAAAGGAATTCTCATTAACTATTGGTGGGAATGCAATTTCCAGCCTTTTAGAGAACAGTATGGATGATTCCTCAGAACAAAATGGAAATTGAGTTCCCATATGATCTATCCATACCACTCCTAGGGATATATTCTAGGAACAAAAACCACAATACAAAAATGTCCTCTACATACTTATATTCATTGCAGCTCTATTTACAATAGCAAGCATCTGAGTACAACTCAATGCCTAACAATGATGTGTGGCTAAACAAAATTGTGGTACATATATACAATGAAATACTATGCAGCCATCAGGAAATATGAAGTCATAAAATATTCCTATACATGGATGGACATGGGAACTATTATGCTGAGTGAAATAAGTCAGAAGGAGAGAGACAGACACAGAATAGTCTCACTTATATGTGGGATTTAAAAAAATAAAAGACATTATGTTTTAATGCCCAGAGATAATAGAGATGAGGCCTAGAAGTATCGTCCCATGATATGAAGCTTACCACAAAAAGTGGTGAGTGCAGTTAGAGAAATAACTACTTTAATAACTATCATGGCAATGGTAATGTGTGAGAGAAATAGAATGTCTCTCTAGAATACTAGCAGGAGGAGGGGAGGAGGGCGATGGAGGCATTGATGGCAGGAAGATTGTATTGATGATGGGGGATGTACTTCTTATGACTGAAACCCAACTACAAACATATTTGTAACAATAATGCTTAAATAAGTATAATAAAAATAAAAATAAAACAAAATGAAAAACAATGCATGATAGACCTGGAGCACAACTGGGTGCATCATAAAAACAAAACAAAGAAATAAATGTAAATAAAATCATGAATATAAGAAACAAAGTTGAATGCTTCAAGAAGGTAAAATGTAATTCTCTCTCAATATTTGTGGAAGTGTTTGGAAATGAAGAATTTCTAGACCTATAGATCTGCAGAAAGAAACCAAAACAAGTGTGCTTCTGAAGCACTATTTGAATTAATATATGTTAAAGATGAAAACTGCATAGAAAATGGAGAGGTGACATCGAGCATGAAGCTGCTAAGCTGAAAATAAAACATCTCCAGAGTTATATAAATGCTTTAGCTAAGTTTCCCTAAATTTATACATGTCACCAGGATACACAGCTCCACACTCACAGGGTACTGTTATAATCCCTTTAGATCTTCAAACTATTATTACTCGTTGTTAGGATAACACAAAATCTGGACTAAAGAATAAAAGCACAGAATAAAGTATTAACAGATCTAAGACATGGGTGAAACTAAAACTCAAATGTCCATTAAGTTAATAATGAATATCAGTGTGATTCTTAGTCAAACTCTTCTTACACAGTAGAGTAGAAATATAGTACACTCTAGAAATATCTGATAACATTTTTAAAAATTCAGCTATATAAAACTGTGGTTGGGATAATGATGTTTGCTATCAGTATTATGGGATTATGATAATTAAATCTACCAGTAAACACTGCATACATGTAGATTTTCTTTAAATATCTCATCTTGATTAAGATGTTACTTCCCTCCATGTGTATGAAACATGTACATTAATTTGTTGACAGGTTGCTCTAGGTTTTAAAGAATACTGGTTGAGCAGGGCATTGGAAGGCTCTTGAGACTGATGCTTTTGTAGCCTTTCAAACTATCCATACAGTGTGGTCTCAACTGTATTTTGCAAAGATTCCAGGTCATTTGTCATAGGAACCAATACATAGAGACTTCAACAAAAACAGAAACTGTTCAGTGAGAATTGAATCTATTTGTCCATATTTAAATATCACTTCATATGTCTTGGTACATTAAAATCTAGGTCTTCCTAGCTTTAGATTAAGTATAGATGTTTGTTTTCATGGTCTTTGACTTTCTCCTCTAAGTCATATGCATCATCTCCAATTTCCAACAGCTTTATTTCTTCAGCTGGCCTTCATCTAAGTTATTTAAAAGACTGAATTTAGAAGGTTTTTGAATTATTACTCAGGTTTTACTTGTTTTATAGAAATATGTTGACATACAAGTCATTGTCTAATTCATCTATCTTCATTTATCTCATGAACTCATTTTTTTCTTTGCTGAGACTATTAATTTTCTCTTAAAATCGTATCTGTGAGGTGCCAGAGTCATAATATAGAGAACAGGATGTTTTGCATGCAGCCAACCTGGGTTTGATCCACAGTATCACATATGGATTTCTGAGGCTGCCAGGAGTAATTTCTTATTGCAGAGCTAGGAGTAAACTCTGAGCACTTCTGGGTATGCTAGTCCCCCAACAACAACAACAACAATAAGTGAATCTCTCCCTGTTTTGTAGCTTTTATTGTAGAAAATCATATCTTTGGACTGTGATTACGATTGTACACTACTGAAGTTAAAAAGAGTAAACTAGGTTAGTGATGTTTGAGAGGGGGTTAGAGAGTTAAGGAGTAAAAAAGAGCTTTGTAGGGGTGTGGGAAAGGGGAGAATACAAAATAAACATTCTGTATACGGAAAACATAACATAAGAATAAGGAATATTCAGAATACATGAAATACATGAAGTATGCGCGGGGGCATGAGCCCCCGCGCCGTTCTGTAGTTTTTGGATGCCTAGGGAGGAATTTCTCACCCCCTCCCCCCAGGGCCCGATTAACCAGGCGTGGCCCTGAAGACCCACCTGGTGTGGGGGGAATCTTGTTCCCCTGGACTAAGTGGTCAGCCCAGGGGTCCTATGGCTAGCTGTCCTGCCCAGAGCCCCCATCATACCAGTCAAAAGCCTACGAAATCCTGGCATGTGGAGTGTTCTGGGCCCAGCCGAGCCTCTGTAGTTTTTGGATGCCTAGGGAGGAATTTCTCCCCCCCCCCAGGGCCCGATTAACCAGGCGTGGCCCTGAAGACCCGCCTGGTGTGGGGGGAATCTTGTTCCCCTGGACTAAGTGGTCAGCCCAGGGGTCCTATGGCTAGCTGTCCTGCCCAGAGCCCCCATCATACCAGTCAAAAGCCCACGAAATCCTGGCATGTGGAGTGTTCTGGGCCCAGCCGAGCCTCTGTAGTTTTTGGATGCCTAGGGAGGAATTTCTCACCCCCTCCCCCCAGGGCCCGATTAACCAGGCGTGGCCCTGAAGACCCGCCTGGTGTGGGGGGAATCTTGTTCCCCTGGACTAAGTGGTCAGCCCAGTAATCACAGTCCAAAGCTGTGCATTGTGTGTGACAACCCCAAACTGTTTCAAGAAACATAAAATGGACACGTATTTCTTTAGAATATTTTGTGTTTTTTCTCTGACAGCTATAATTCTTACTAAATGTTGTCTTATACAGTGATGATTCTAACCACTTTTTATCTTCTCTTTTTGAGCTGTTTAACAAGGAATTTTGGTGGAAGAGTCCCCCAGTTTAATGCTTATGATTGAACCATGTCATGGGAATCATTGTGATTGTTCTTATGGCCCCCATATGCGCCAATAACACCATGTGGCATTGCTTCTTATTTGCATAGGCACATTAAAATGGGAAAATAGTATAAATACAAATAAGATCCTATCTAATAGAGATTGGAACACACAAATCTTGTAGTGCAAAGGGACCTTACACCCTGAACATTGACATAACGACCTGGCACAGACCTCAGAAGAAAGGGCATATTCCATTCTCCCCTGAACCAGGAAAGCCATCCACGAAACATCCAGGCTGGTCTATAACATCACCTGGAAGCAATCCTCTACCATGGAAGACCTACACTGCTCAGACTTCGACCTGCTCAAAAGAGACTTCCCTTAACACTGAGAAGACTTAACAACAACAACGACCTGCTTACAGGACAGGGCTCCCTGCATTGCCCTTTGATTGTGAGGTGAAAGGAGAGGATGCTCCACGTCCTGACTTCAATGTAAGATATGCAGATTCCAGGATCTTTAATACAGAAAAATGATACCAACAACAGAGACTGTGTGAAAAATAAAAGTGTGTTGGCACTACAGACAATGTCTTGGATTGGACGATCTAGCTTGTCTGGAGCCTAGACTTGGTCTTGTGCCAGGAAACTTCAATGGTCTGGTCTCTTTGTACTTAGGCCAAGGTTATTTCTTTCCATGCCCCTAATATTTGGTGGGCCTATGCAAACAACAATTGCCACTCTAACACCATTCTTACTGTGCTCCTTTGACTCTAATCCTTAAAAAGAACTCACTTAAAATTTGAGGTTAATTTAAGCTAATATGCATGTATATGGAAATGTAAGAAAATACTATGCCTGTAATGTTTAAGGAGTTACGTAAGTTTTATGGCTTTAGATTGCCTTGTGCACTGTTAAGAAATATTATAATGTGTTACAATCTGGGGACTTGAGGGACAAAGTAATTGTACATGGATTCTGTCTTATTTATCTTAATGTTCTTTGGCTGAAATTTCAAAGTTAAGATATCAGCAAGGGGACTTCTGAGAATTATGTTATGGGTGATTGTCCTTCCACTGTAACTTTACCTTGTCCTCTTTCTTTGCACCCTTGTTCTCATAATTAAAAATAAAAAAATAAAAAAAGAGAAAATCATATCTTATTTGTGTGTGTGTGTGTGTGTGTGTGTGTGTGTGTGTGTGTGTGTGTGTGTGTGATACCTAGCAGTGCTCAGGGGATACTCCTGGGTATGCATTCAGAAACTGCTCCTGGCTCGGGACCATATGAGATGTTGGGGATTCAACTCACGTCTGTCCTGGTCAGCCATATACAAGGCAAATGCTCTACCACTATGCTACTACTGCACCCCCAAACCATAATCTTTTGATCCTTTCTTGTTATCCTTTATTGTCAGTATAACTCATTTATTCCTTTTCTCATTTAGGACAGATCATATAAAATATTAGTTTTTGCATGTATGAATATTCTCATTTTGTACTTATTTAAATATTGTTGATATTTCGCTATTTACTTTATTGCTGGTATATATTTTACTGTACCATATTTTTTCTAGCTTGTACTTCTTATCTGAATAATTAATTCTAGTCCTATGCTAAAACACATTAATTTTAGGAAACTAATCTATTTTTATTTTTATTATAAAAATATATAAAGTCTGTTTTCAATTCTGCTTGCTGGAAACAGTTTGCATATGGTTGTATGTTCTATACACAATTTGTAATAGGAATAACAAACAATTCCTCGTTGAATTTAAATATTTGACATCTCTAATGCATTATCAAATACATTTTATAAGTTTTGGATTTGGGGGGGGTTTGGGCTACACCCGGTGACACTCAGGGGTTACTCCTGGCTATGCGCTCAGAAATCTCTCCTGGATTGGGGAACCATATGGGATGCCAGGGAGTGAACCGAGGTCTTAACAGTATGCAAGTCAAATGCCGTAAAGCTGCACTATCATTCTGACCCAATTTTTGGAATGTTTTAGTAGCAAATAGTGAGTGGTTTGGAAGATGCTTGAACGGTTTAAGCTAGAAGAATAGAAAATGATTAATATTTAAATATTTAAACTTACTTCTGGTAAAGGTTTTTCTAAATTTTGATACTAATAAGGTCAGAAAATTCACAATGTATTTAATTTGATAATTACAGTAGCCCTATAGCATGAGATCTTGGACCTCTCCTTTCCCTATATGTATTTTAATTAAATTTGTAAAAACTAAATATAATTAAGCTTAGTTAAGATATTTCTTTCAAAGACACACATAGAAAATGTCAAAAGTCACATTTAGATACCCAGCATTTTAAATTATTTCTTGCCTACATCGCTACAATTTAATTTTTTGCAATTACTTATCAGTAAAGGTTAATATTATTTGATCCCTGTATATGACCAGTTCTAATTTTGTTATTTTGCATTCTTATTTCTATCTGCATTCTTAGTGGGAAATTCTATTTTGTTCTTTTGTACTCTTTCTGTCTCAGTATGAGCTTGTCTATCCTACTTAAAAATTATTATATTTTGAACTACTTTATTGATTTTAAAATAAAGAGTATCTCTTGGGGACTAATTTTTTAGAAAATAAAATGGCATTTATTTTTAACATAATTTAACACATTCTGACCAAGGTATATATCATTTTCACTACTACCACAGTGTATGTAGTTGAATATTTAGATTATTTCTACCGTTTCACCAAAGCTACCAAAAGCCTTAAAAATCAAAACATAATTCATAGTCTGTTAGAACATCTCTACAGTACAACTTGGAGGGTATAGTCTATATTTCTTTAGTTGATGTCCTAGCCATTATATCTAACTACACAAAATCAGCAGAATAACTGCTGTTTGATTTTATTTTTTCTTTGCTTAGGCCATGAAGTTATGAACTTAGTCAGAGTCATATGGCTTGTGATATGGTTCCTAGGAATTTATACATAATTTCAATCTATTCCAGATAGTATGTAGAAGATGATATAATGTTGGGAAACATTGTTGAAGATATATATGCAAGGTAGCTACCTTAAACATTGCACTTGAAGTTCATTCTGCAAAATAGCAGCAAATTTTAGATAGGGCAGAAATGTATAAAAGCATGTATTTCTGTAATCATATGACTAATTTTTCTGATTAATTATTAATTTCTATTTTATATGACTTTTATATATTTAAACTGAAATTAAAAAAAAACATGTACCCAATAATAATCTTTGCACACAGGGGGCCAGAGCGATAGCACAGCAAGTAGGGCATTTGCCTTGCATGTGGTTGACATATGTTTAATCCCTGATATCCCATATGGTCCTCCAAGCCTGTCAGGAGTGATCTCTGAGCACAGAGCCAGGAGTAATCCTTCAGTGTTACTGGGTGTAGCTCAAACCCTAATAATAATAATAATAATAATAATAATAATAATAATTAATAATCTTTAAACCCTTAATTTATTTTACCTGTATTACATGGTGCTTGTATAGAATATCATTTTCCCATTTATAAAATGTACTTGAAGGTAGTAAAAAAGAATCAGTGTATCAAGTTAAGAATCTTTACCAGAATCTCTACTTCTTAAATAATATGCTATATCTAAACTAACCTAATTTTATAGTACATAATGGCAACCGAAAACATCTATATCAGTGACAAAATTTAGAGTATTTCTGTGCTATTCCAACAAGTAAAGGTTATCAAACCCCATACATATGTTATTTAATAAACTATATTTTCCAACAAAAATATGTCTTTGTAGTATAATTGATCTATTCAAATTAAAAATTATCCAAAAATAAACTAAAAATAGAGTTATTAAGATTAAGTAAAGGTAATTAGAAGCAAGTAAAGTACATATATTTCTTTCTTTTTTTTTTTTTTTTTTTGTTTTTTGGATTTTGGGTCACACACGGCAGGGGTTACTCCTGCTTCTATGCTCAGAAATTACTTCTGGCAGGCTCAGGGGATCATATGGGATGCTGGGATTTGAACCATCGGCCTTCTGCATGCAAAGCAAATGCCTTGTCTCCATGCTGTCTCTCCAGCCCCATTAGTACATATATTTCTAGCTTTCTCTTCTAAACCAGAAAAATAATGAATGGTCTCAGTTTTGAGGAAGATAAGCTGTGAAAGATTCTTTTTTTTTTTTTCTTGAATCATCACTTTGTGAGACTTCTAGGAGAATATTACTATAAGCCACATGCCTGACCTTCAGTGGCAGATGGGCTATATCAAGGACTGAAATAACGTCAACCCATAAGGTTCATTTATTATCTTATTTCCAAAAATCATGCAGCTAAGGGTATAATTAACAATCCCAAAAGGTAAAAGGCAATCAAACAATTAATCATCAGTTTTAAGACTCTTATTTACCATGTTAGTAAATAATGTCCAACTACTCTTTCCATTCTCAATTTAATTGCACTACCTATTACATTTTACAGGTAAAAGATTTTAGACCAAGCTTACTAAAGAGGAAAATTTAGGAGAAAGTGTGGCATTATTTGTTTTATTTTCATTTTTAATTAGCAAACACTGACAATCTGTAATTGCAATAGAGGGAAAAGTAAATATATTAAATTGATAGATAGATAGATGATAGAGAAGATAGATAGATAGATGATAGACAGACAGACAGACAGACAGATAGATAGATAGATAGATAGATAGATAGATAGATAGATAGATAGATAGATAGATAAGTCATTTTCCTTTTTGAGCAAATGAACTGTAAGCACATTGTCAGGAATGCAGGACTTGAAGATGTTATTGCTGAATACGTGGATTTTGATTTCATGTTAGAATCTGTTTGAAATCTGAAATCTGAGACTTCCAGTGGGTGAAACAAAGCTGAGTTTCTCAACATGGTTGCTCCTGCCATGCAGAGCTGAAAAATACTTGGCTATGAGAACAAGCCTATGGATTAATAAATAGCATCCTATAGTTTTCCTACAACCTTGAGGTTCAAGAATAAAAATATCTCCAGATATTATCAGACATCCTAGATTGCTAATTTCTTGGCTGAGAATTAATTACTCAGGGTGATTTGAGACATTTAAGATTTAAGACATTCTGGAGATGCTGTGAGAATCACATTTTCTTCCTTCCTTCCTTCCTTCCTTCCTTCCTTCCTTCCTTCCTTCCTTCCTTCCTTCCTTCCTTCCTTCCTTCCTTCCTTCCTTCCTTTTCTTTCTTTTCCTTCCTTCCTTCCTTCCTTCCTTCCTTCCTTCCTTCCTTCCTTCCTTCCTTCCTTCCTTCCTTCCTTCCTTCCTTCCTTCCTTCCTTTCCTTTCTTTTTTGGTTTTTGGGTCACACTCAGCAGGGCTCAGGGGTTACTCCTGGCTCTATGCTCAGAAATTTCTCTTGGCAGGCTCGGGGAACCATATGGGATTCAAACCACCATCCTTCTGCATGTAAGGCAAAGGCCTTACCTCCATGCTATCTCTCTGGCCCCAAGAATCACAATTTCTGTAGTGTACTGTTCCCATCTTTGTTTTTAAATTTATATGTTTGAAAATATTTCAAGAACTTTGTAAAGTATAAAATTTACAGAACAGGAAAAGAAAAGATTAGATTAAGTAAATTGAAATATGACATCTCTAGACCACTTTAAAACAAGATGTACATTAGAACAGTGAATGTTCATGCTTTCTGACTTTGCAGAAATAACATTATACTTTTAGAACATCTATACTATTTATAATCCACTGCATTAAACTGTCCTTGGACCAACAGTAGACTCTAAGATATATATCTATTTTAAATGGTAGTTTTCTATCTAATAAAGTTTTATTTCAGAAGGCCAGAAAAATAATCCAAACGTTGTTACTTTATATGATATCAGAGTAAATAAGAAACATATTTATGGATTGCAATAAAAAGCTTTTTATATAGACATTTAATAAAATTGCTATATTTCTTGTACCAAGTTTATAAAAGATAGCAGTAATAAGACTGGTGTTATTTCTCTCTCTTTTTTATTTTTGGAATGAAACTGTATGACTCCAGAATTGTATAAGCTAAAATATGTCTTAGAAAACCTTCAGTCTCATTCATAAAATTAAATTTACTCACAATTGCAAGTGATACTGAAGAATGTGTGGAGTTTCTGATCCATTAAATTGCCTTCTAAAACTGACCAGACAAAATTTAATGACATTTGCATTATATTTAATTATAGTTAATGAAGTTTAATATCTCAGCTTTCAATCTGAAGAATCATATGAAGGGGGCTGGAGTGATAGCACAGATGCAGGATGTTTGACTTGAACCTGGACAAGCCAGGACCGAACTAGTCTGATCCTATGCACCCCATATGGTTTACCGAATCTGCCAGGAGTAAATTCTGAGTACAGAGTCAGGAGTAATTCCCTGATGCCACCTGGTGTGGCCCAAAATCAAAAACAAAATTTAAAAAAACCAAACATAAAAACTGTCTTAATTACTGAATACCATTTTTTCCCCTAAATACCAGATTTTCCCCTAAATCTGTAATTAAACTCTCTTGAACTTCTGGGAAATAAATTTTTTTTAGAAAAATTGCTAATCCTTTAACTATCAGGATCCCCCTCCATAAAAATAAATTCAAGAAACACAATTTCTTGGGAGTTATGATAAATAAAAAAATTTAATGTAAAAGTATGACCAAATTCTCTGATATTCAATAATGCTGTAGATGTAAGTAATCTTGTACTAAAGAGAGAGAATATGTCATTATTCGTCATTAGAAAATAATGTCCAATTCTGAAGCTACCCAGCCAGCGAGTGAGTGAGTAAGAAATGGCTGACTGTAGGGACTGTCAGGTGAAGTGCTGATTGCTTCACCTGTGGAGTCTCTGCCATGCTGGGCTTCTTCTGAGAAAACTGAGGACCTCAAGGGAGCCCTGTCCTATGCTTCTCTGTCTTTTTTGAATCCTTGAAGCTCTCCTCAGAGCTCTGGGAAGCGAACCCCCAAAAAACTGCATTCTGAAGCTACCCAGCGAGCTAGTGAATAAGAAATGGCTGATTGTGGGGACTGCCAGGTAAAGTGCTGATTGCTTCACCTGCAGAGTCTCTGCCCTGCTGTGCTTCTGAGGAAACTGAGGACCTCAAGGGAGCCCTGTCCTGTGCTTCTCTGTTTTTTCTGAATCCTTGAAGCTCTCCTCAGAGCCCTGGGAATCAAACCCCCAAAAAGCTGCATTCTGAAGCTACCCAGCAAGCGAGTGAGTGAGTAAGAAATGGCTGGCTTTACAAGCCCAGAAAGGGGAAGCCGCTGAACTCTGCTGGAACTCAGATTCCAGCACCCCTATCTGCCTGTCTTCTGGGCTGTGCTCCATTTTCGGCCTGATTTCATCCTGTGTGGCTCATCTGCTGACAGCTCACCTTCCCTGGAGCCTTCTTGGATGTGAATTTACCAGCCCAGAAAGGGGGAGCCGCTGAACTCTGCTGGAACTCAGATGCCAACACCCCTATTTCCTTGTCTTCTGTGCTGTGTTCCATCTTCATCCTGATTTTATCCTGTGTGTGGCCCATCTGCAGAAGGCTCGCCTTCCCTGGAGCCTTCCCTGGAGGTGAGTTTGCAAGCCCAGAAAGGGTGGAGTCAGACGAGCACAGCTGCTTCACTTCGCTTTCCGGCTGTGCACATCATTTAGCCAATAAATACAACCACAACACATAGAAAAACCCACAATACAAGTGTGACAATGGGGAAACAACGCAGGCCAGTGCAAGACATAGAGAATGATGATGGCAACTCTGATGACTTGAACATGACCAACCAACTAGTCAGTCTCTCAAATAAGGAGTTTAGAGTCGCAATATGGAAGATGTTCAAAGAACTCAAAGAAAGTATAGAAGAGAACACTAATAAGAATCAAGAGAATGTGAGGATAGAAATCATAAAACTCCAAACTGAAATTTTAGGTCAAAAAAATGTCTGAAAAACTCAGTAGATGAATTGAGGAAAAACATGGTTGAGCTTTCACATGGGTTAACAGCAGCTGAGGATAAAATTAGTGCACTGGAAGATGAGATGAATAACAATTCCATACAGCAGAAGAAATTGGAAAAAATCCTTAAAGCAAATGATCAAACAATGGAAAAATTACTCAAAGAATGGGAACAGATGAAAATAGAAATCTGTGATAAGCTCAACAGAAACAACTTAAGAATCATTGGACTCCCAGAGACCCAGGAAAAAAATCTCCAGGAAGAATCAACGATCAAGAACATCATTAAAGAGAAACTATCAGAGCTAATGAATATATGCGATCAAATCCTGCATGCCCAAAGAGTACCAACTAAAAGAGACCCCCAAAAAAAACACCCAAGACACATCCTAGTCACAATGACGAATCCCACAGATAGAGACAGAAGTCTGAAAGCAGAAAGATCGAAAAGAGAAATTACATTCAAGGGAACATCCTTGAGATTTACTGCAGACCTGTCACTGGAAAAAACTCAAGGCCAGAAGGCAGTGGTGGGACATAGTGACAAAACTCAATGAAATAAATGCTTCACCTAGAATACTGCACCCAGCAAAACTGACTTTCAGGTATGAAGAAACAATACATGGTTTTACAGACAAACAACAGCTCAGAAACTTTACAGACTCATAAACATTCTTAAAAGAAAAACTGAACGGCCTACTTTAAGACAAGACTGACCAACAGACACACCAAACTTTGATATAAAGGTGGCACTAACTCCCAGGACAATTCTTTCTCTCAATAGACTAAATGCACTAATGGACTAAATGCACCAGTTAAGAGACACAGAGTGGCTAAATGGATCAAAAACCTCAATCCAAACTTCTGCTGCCTACAAGAAACACACCTGAATAGTCAGAACAAACATAGACTCAAAAGGCTGGAGGAAAATCATCCAAGCAAACAACACCCAGAAAAATACTGGAGTGGCCATACTAATATCAGATGATGCAAACTTTATACTTAGGAAAGTTGTAAGAGATAAAGATGGACATTTTGTATTCATCAATGGATATGTACAGCAGGATGAAATCACTCTCCTAAACATATATGCACCGAATGAGGGGCCAGCAAAATATTTAATAAAATTGTTGACAAATCTGAAAAATAATGTTAATAACAACACAATAATTGTGGGAGACCTCAACACGGCATTGTCAACACATGACAGGTCTATCAGACTGAAATCCAAAAAGAATATACTAGACCTGAACAGAGAAATGGAAGAAAGAGGCCTAGTAGATTTATACAGGACACTCCGCTCCCAGAAGCCCAGATACACATACTTCTCTAATGTACATGGATATTCTCTAGGATAGACTACATGCTAGCACATAACATACCTCCATAATATCAAGAGGATAAAAATTTTTCAGGCTACCTTCACTGATCACAGGGCCCTGAAATTATATGTGAACCACAAAGGCACACAGAAGAAAAACTTTAATACCTGGAAGTTAAACAGCCTAATACTGCATAACCAGTGGGCCCAAGATGAAATCAAAGAGGAAATCAAAACCTTCCTAGAAACAAATGACAATGGAGACACAAACTATCAGAACCTATGGGACACAGCAAAAGCGTTAGTGAAAGGAAAATTTATAGCTTTGCAAGCACACATCAGGAAAGAAGAAGGGGCATACCTCAATAGCTTAATGACGCAGATCATAGAATTAGAAATTACTCAGCAAAAGGACCCAAAAATAGGGAGACAGAAGGAAATAATAAAGCTGAGAGCAGAAAGCAATGAAGTGGAAACCTGAAAAACAATCCAAAAGATCAACAAAAGCAGAAGTTGGAGACCACTGGCAAAATTAACAAAGAAAGGGAGAGAGAGAGAAACGTGAAAACTCCTCTTAGGAATGAAAAAGGAGAGATCACTACTGATATGGTAGAGATCTAAAGGGTAACCAGAAACTACTTTGAGAAACTCTATGCCACTAAAAATGAAAACGTGAAAGAAATAGATAAATTTTTGGACTCATAATCTTTCATGGCTGAACGAAGAGGATGTAGCATATCTAAACACACCCATAACTATTGAAGAAATTAAGACAGTAATCAATATCTGCCCAAAAAGAAAAGTCTAGGCCCAGATGAATTTACTAATGAATTCTTTCAAACTTTCAAGAGGAACTTCTATCAATCCTGGAAAGACTCTTTCAAGAAATTGAAAAAACAGGAAACACTTCCAAATAGCTTTTATGAAGCCAACATAACCTTGATACCTAAACCAGACAGAGATGCTACATAAAAAGAAAATTACAAACAAATATTGCTAATGAATACAGATGCATAGATCCTCAACAAAATTCTGGCAAATAGGATTCAATGCCTCATTAAGAAGATCATCCACTATGATCAAGTAGGTTTCATCCCAGGAATGCAAGCATGGTTTAACATTCGTAAATTTATCAACATATTACAAAAAATCAACAACAAGAAAAATATAAATCACATGATTATATCAATAGACGCAGAGAAAGCATTTGATAAGGTCCAGCACCCATTCTTGATCAAAACTTTCAGCAAGACAGGAATGGAGGGAACCTTTCTCAATATAGTTAAGGCCATCTACCACAAGCCAGAGGCAAATATTGTCCTTAATGGAGAAAAACTGAAAGCCTTTCCTCTAAATTCTGGCACAAGACAAGACTGTCCTCTCTCACCACTCCTATTCAACATAACACTGGAAGTACTTGCTATGGCGATTAGGCAAGAAAAAGATATCAAGTGAATCCATATAGGAAAGGAAGAAGTCAAGCTCTCACTGTTTGCAGATGACATGATATTCTACCTAGAAAACCCTAAAGTCTCTACGGAAAAGCTTCTAGAAACAATAGACTCATATAGCAAGGTGGCAGGCTACAAAATTAACATACAATGATCAATGGCCTTTCTATACACCAATAGTAATAAGGAAGAAATGGACATTAAGAAAAAAACCCATTCACAATAGTGCCACACAAACTCAAATATCTTGGAATAAACTTGACTAAAAATGTGAAGGACCTATACAAAGAAAACTATAAAACTCTGCTCCAAGAAATAAGAGAGGACATGCGGAAATGAAAGCACATACCGTTCTCATGGATTGTCAGGATTTACATCATTAAAATGGCAATACTCCCCAAAGCATTCTACAGATTTAATGCGATCCCTCTAAAGATACCCATGAAATTCTTCAAAGTGGATCAGGCACTTTTGAAATTCATTTGGAACAATAAACACCCTAGATAGCTAAAGCAATCATTGGGAAAAAGAATATGGGAGGAATTACTTTCCCCAAGTTTAAACTTTACTACAAAGCAATAGTTATCAAAACAGCATGGTATTGTTATAAAGACAGGCCCTCAGATCAGTGGAATAGGCTTGAATACTCAGAGAATGTTTCCTGGACTTACAATCACCAATTTTTGATAAAGGAGCAAGAAATCCTAAATGTAGCAAAGAAAGTCTCTTCAACAAGTGGTGTTGGCACAACTGGCTAGCCACTTGCAAAAAATTGAACTTAGACCCCCAGCTAACATCATGTACGAAGGTAAAATCCAAATGGATTAAAGACCTCGATATCAGACCGAAACCATAACATATATAGAACAACACGTAGGGAAAACACTCCAGGACATTGAGACTAAAGGCATCTTCAAAGAGGAAACTACACTCTCCAAGCAAGTGAAAGCAGAGATTAACAGATGGAAATATATTAAACTGAGAAGCTTCTGCACCACACAAGAAATAGTGCCCAGGATACTAGAGTCCCCCACTGAGTGGGAGAAACTATTCACCCAATACCCATCAGACAAGGGGCTAATCTCCAAAATATACAAGGCAATGGCAGAAATTTACAAGAAAAGAACCTCTAATCCCATCAAAAATTGGCGAGAAGAAATGAGCAGACACTTTGACAAAGAAGAAATACAAATGGCTAAAAGACACATGAAAAAATGCTCATCACTAATCATCAGGGAGATGCAAATAAAACAACTATGAGTTACCACCTCACACCCCAGAGTTTGGTACACATCACAAAGATTGAGGACAAGCAGTGTTGGTGGGGATGTGGAGAAAAGGAACTCTTATCCACTGCTGGTGGGAATGCTGTCTAGTTCAACCTTTATGGAAAGCAATATGGAGATTCCTCCAAAAACTGGAAATTGTGTTCCCATATGAACCAGCTATACCACTCCTAGGAATATACCCTAGGAACACAAAAATACAATACAAAAATCCCTTCCTTACACCTATATTCATTGCAGCACTATTTACCATAGTAAGAGTCTGGAAACAGGCAAGATACCTTCAACAGATGAATGGCTAAAGAACTGTGGTACATATACACAATGGAATATTATGCAGCTGTCAGGAGAGATGAAGTCATGAAATTTTCCTATACATGGATGTACACGGAATCTATTATGCTGAGTGAAATAAGTCAGAGAGAGAGAGAAAAACGCAGAATGGTTTCACTCATCTATGGGTTTTAAGAAAAATGAAAGATATTCTTGCAGCAATAACTTTCAGACACAAAAGAGAAAAGAGCTGGAAGTTACAGCTCACCTCATGAAGCACACCACAAACAGGGATGAGTTTAGTTAGAAAAATAACGAAGTTTCAAACTATCCTAATAATGAGAATGTATGAGGGAAATAGAAAGCCTGTCTAGAGTACAGGCGGGGGTTGGATGTGGAGGAGGGAGATTTGGGATATTGGTGATGGGAATGTTGCACTGGTGATGGGTGGTGTTCTTTACATGACTGAAACCCAAACACAATCATGTATGTAATAAATTTGTTTAAATAAAAAAAAATAAAATAATAAAATTTCAAAATAAAGAAAAAAAGAAAATGATGTCCATAGAATTGGTTATTACCACACTAAAGAATGTTTCTGAACTTCCAGGTGTAAATTCATTAGGCTCTAGTTCCATATAAGAAGAGAATTCTCTTTATATTAGACATACTAAATTACAGATCCATTTCCTTTTTCCTTCATGTATTGAATGTCTTTTGTTGAATGGAATTAGAATCAATGGAGGAAATGAATTCAGCTTGTACTCTGAGACCATGATTGTTGAAATGGATGGTTTTCACTCTTCCCAGGTTTTATATAGTTATTTTTGTAGTTGCACAGAAAGCTGGAAAAAACCCAAACACCCCCCCCCCCCCATTAAGAAAAATAAATATACAAGTATTAGGAATCAGACATTTGGTATCTTGGGCACAACATAGTTTCTGTGTTTTATGGAGGGTCCTGAAGAGGAGAATAAATTCACATTCTCCATCACTTGAAAATTTTCCTTGATTTCTAAAAATTGGGATATAACAATTCAGGCACATATAGTAAACGTTTAACACTGTGCACAAACCACTTCCTTCCATATAATTCTCACTTAACCTTTTGTCATTAAAACTTAGCTATATTCACCAAATGTATGATACTCTCAAAATGAGTATTTTCAATTTTTTTATCCATTTTTTTATATCAGAATTCAAGTTCAAGGGCACCTTCTTAGAAGTATCTTCATCTTAATGAACCTTTGGTTAAACTCTTGGAGAAATGGTTTATTATGTTGATGCTAATGTTCTGTAGGGTTATGAAAAATGAATGCTGTTACAGGAACTTACTTTTGTTATTTTTCCCACTGACATTTACGAGACAATTATATGAGTTGATTCTGTTCATTCTCTGAAACACAATATAAAAAATCTATACCTGAAGTACATTATGAGAGAAATTAAATCTGTGTTCCATTCTTAGACTGGGTCAGTTTAGAATAAACTTCTGAGGTCACTGGGAACAAGATTTTGTTTCATAAACTACTGCTTCTCTGCAGAGATGGAAAAGGTTTTTCTCAGTTGAAGTTTGGGTTCTATATTCTTAGGATTAAAAATAGCTCCCAGTATCAGTGCTTATACCATGCATGGTATTACACTTTTGCTTTCTAACTGCTTTTGTAAGTACCAAATTATGTATTTAAAATTATAACTTATAGGGGCCGGGCGGTGGCGCTAAAGGTAAGGTGCCTGCCTTGACTGCGCTAGCCTCGGATGGACCGCGGTTCGATCCCCCGGCATCCCATATGGTCCCCCAAGCCAGGAGCGACTTCTGAGCGCATAGCCAGGAGTAACCCCTGAGCGTCACCGGGTGTGGCCCAAAAACCAAAAAAAAAAAAATTATAACTTATAAAATTTTTACTTATAAAATATAATTATCAAATATATTAATTTTATCATATTTAAAATATTTGTTTTTATCCAAATATCAATATTTTATTTTATTACCCAATAAAGTCTTTTTTTATTGTTGTGGTTTCTATATCAATAATGCTGCTAAATTAGAGTTTCACAACATTACTTTAGTAAATAATATTGAAACTGTACTAAATTTTGTTAACATCTCACAACATTATGATATGAGTTAAATTATGGAAGTAATATTTCCTATTCAATGAATTACCAATTCATTATTTGTAAAAGTTCTACTGTTTTCATCAATTTAGGATACCATTTATAGTCAGTCATCTCTCCTTAGTCATAAAATTATTCACAAGTATTACCTTAAATGGATTATAAAGCTAAATGTGAAATATAAAATTATAAACAGTATAGAAGAAAACAAAATAAAAATTGTGACCTTATTATAGCAACCTTTAATATATGAGGCATAAAATATATTAGTTATGTTGAAAGTTTTATAAATAAAATTTTCCATCAAAAAGTATACATCACTGGATATTTAATTTGACATTTGTTTTTGTATTGTTGTGGTGTTTCAATTACCTTTTTCACATCCTCTCAAACTGAGGTTGAAAGCCTCTAGAAGGACTCTGCCCATTTTCAGTGTGTTGATTTCTTTTTTTTTTTTTATTTTTTCTTATTTTGGACCTCAACTTATTGCTTTTCTTTCCTTCAAACAAAACCACATAACTCGATTTATCTAGCTCTGCCTCTTAAATAGAGGGGGAAACAAGGGAGGGTACCAGGACCAAACAGATATATGATCACTAATAGTAAGCTAGACAAAGAGGCGACCACCTACTCTAGCAGCCCGGGGGGGGGATGGTGGGGTACATGGGTTGCAGAAAGGGAACTGGGATGAGGAAAGGACAAATTTGATGATGGGTATTCCCCTGATTCAATGTTAATATGTACCTAAATTACTACTGTAAAAGATATGTAAGCCATTATGATCAAAATAAAAATTTAAAAAAGTATACAGCCTAGAGTTATGAAGTGAAGAAATATGAAATCATGATTAATAAAAATGTCCAAATATTAAAGAATACTTAAAACTAAAAAGTAAGAAAACGTTAAAAATTATAAAAGCATCAAAAGTATCTGTGGAAAATAAGTTACAAGAAGAAAGAAAAAGCACACAATGATATTGAAGCATTTAACATAAAGCAAAGATGGAATGCCTTTACACCATTAGAATGACTGAAACAATAAAGTCAAATGCTGCTAAGAAAGTAGAGCAATAGGATGCTAACACATTTTCTGGTGGCTATGTATAATTGTATGCCCATGCCTAAAGTGTTTGGCAATTTCTTAAAAAGCTTAATATAGTTTTTCCCATATATTATTCCATTAAGATGTCATATATTTACCCAACTGGTTTGAAAACATGTTTTTACAGAAACTTGAATGGGAATGTATATGCCAGATTTATATTAACCACCCCACAGTGGTTTCAACCAAAATGATTGTGAATTAAGATATATAAACTATATAGCAGCTATACAACTGACTAGTATTCAAAAATTAAAAAAAAAATTGAGCTCTTGGCCCACAAGAAGTACGTGGTACAACCTAATCTATTATTCAGTGGAAGAATCCTGCCTATAAGAACTCTATACTCTATGCACAGTTAATTCAAATTTTGGAAACTGGATTCCAAACTGGATTCCCTAAAATTAACCAAAAGACTAAAGCCCTCTTTAACGAAGGGACTAAACGTTATGACTGATAGTGTTTCTGAATGTTCTTTATTATTTCTCTTCCGATATCAAAGATATTAAAGTACTTCTTAGATATCCTATAGGAGTAGTATCTGGATTCTTGGTTTTAAAATTCACGTAATTGTCTCTTTGACTCTGTGCTCTTCCAAAGTATTACTCTCAGTCTAGTCTACACTCAGTCTCCGAATACCTCACAATGTTCCCACCTGGAGTTTCATCTATTCTCAGGATTTCTCAGAAGTTCTCTGGTCTATCTTTATTCTGAATTGAGGAAAATATTTTGCCTCATTAATTTAGTTATGTAAAACTTTCCAGAAAATGCTTTTCTTCCATATCTTCATATTTTGCTATTACTATCAGAATAGGGATAATTATGATTAAATTCTGTATTTTATAACTGAAAGCAAAAAAAATTAGTATAACTTTAAAAAAACATATGAGGCTGAATTAGAGATATTTTTAGATAAATATTAGGAGAAAAATTCTGAAATAAAGTACGTGATATTTGGCTTTTTAGGTAAAGAAAATAGTAAGAAAATAATGTGAGAAAAGTTATTTCTTCAATTATACAGTATGGAGACTACAGAAATATTAGTACATAAAATATATGATTTCAAAAAATATAAGATTTCATACCAAATTAGGAAAATAAAGAATGATCTGGATTATTTAGATTATTATGATAATTATAATAAAAATAACCTTTTGCATATATTTGTCCTAGAAAAACATCTTAAGGCAAAATTTTTTTTGCAGTCTACATGGTTATGAGTAGACAGCAAGGTTATTAGTGGAAAAAGATCAAGTGAATGAGGAAAAAAAGCAAAACTATCTGCTATTGACTGATTAAAGTATCACAGATTATAAGGTTTAATTGTTTCACAAAGCAATGTTTTACACTTTAATTTTAGTTTTTTATTTTAATCTACTTAAAATATTATGATTTTAATTTACTATGAACAACTGACACCTATTTTTAATAATAACAGTATCTTTGTTTCCATAAAAACATTATTTAACAAGAACAGTATTTTTTACTGGTCATAGACAGTGAAATTCATTTTGACTAGATCTTGCCAAAATTTTGAAGTTTTCAATAACAAAATGACCTCAATGGGGTGGGCAACATAATGTGTATTGTGACTTCATAATTGTGAACTATGAAGTCAGTCGTGGCACATCATAATGTCTGTTGTGACCTCACAACCATATGACACATACATATAGTGTTGCTCATCACAATGTTCATTATGATGTCGCAATGGCAAATTAGGACATCATAATGTCCACTGTGAAGTCACAATGGTAAACTATTACATCATAGTTCTGGCACGTAATAAAGTCTGTTGTGATTTCAGAATCATGAATTATGACATCATAGTTTTGCACATTATAATGTCTATTGTGAGGCCACACACGAATTGTGACCTCCTAACAGTGTGCACCATAATTTCCACAGTGACTTGACAATGAAGAATTGTGACCTTATAGTGGTATGTACTATAATGTCCACAATGAAGCCTTAACTGTGAAATATGACATCACAATCCTGGTGCGTCATAATGTACATTATGACATCAGATATGTGAATTATGACATCATCATTTTGCACATCATAATGTCCACTGTGATGCCACAATCACTAATTGTGAACTCAGAGTGGTGGGCATCATAATGTGTATTGTGGCTTCACTATTTTGAATTATGTTGCCATAGTCCTGGCATATCATAGTGTACATTCTGGGTTCGATAAGTAAAAAAAAAACACGCTGTTGGGGCTGGAGTGGTGGCACAAGCAGTAGGGTGTATGCCTTGCATGCATTAACATAGCACGGATGGTGGTTCAATCCCCAAGCATCCCATGTGGCCCCCAAGCCAGGAGCTATTTCTGAGCACATAGCCAGGAGTAACCCCTGAGCATCACCGGGTGTGGCCCTCCATAAAACAAACAAACAAAAAACAAAAACATATTAAAACAGGGGTTGGAGAGATAGCATGGAGGTAAGGCATTTGCCTTGCCTGTAGAAGGTCGGTGGTTCGAATCCCAGCATCCCATACGGTCCCCCAAGCCTGCCAGGAGTAATTTCTGAGCATAGAGTCAGGAGTAACGCCTGAGCACTGCCGGGTGTGACCCCCCCCCAAAAAAAAAAAAAACTAAGTTAAAACAAAAATGGATTTTTATTCTGCTTTTTGAAAAAAAGTAGTTAAGCCAGATTCAATTGTCTGAGGGGTTTATTCCTGTCTGTGCTCAAGTATCAGAACATTAGTGATGCTGACTTAAAGGTATTTGTGGTTCTGGGAAACTATAAAACACACACACACACACACACACACACACACACGCACACACACAATTTATCTGGATACTCTTGTTCTTTTTTTAAAGCAAAGAAAGCATATGTAAAAATTCAATAGTCCCAGCCTCCATGATGGATGACTTTGTAAACTGACATAATTTGTTTATTATATCATTGAGATTGTGAATTGAAAGTCCAAAATAATGATATAAAAATTGAATTAAACATGTTCTGAGATTCCAAATACAGAACTGACTTTTCAGAAATTATCTAGATATTTATCTGTAAAATACCTGTAAACTTCCTGTTCAAGGTAGCTTATACTTTTCATATACTACATCAGTTTGATGATGTTATATTTTTTCATAAGATGTTTCTTATGTTTTAAAATAGTCATCAGAAAATCAGAGTAATAGACTAGCAGGTAGTGTGCTTGCCTTACAAATGAGACCAACCTGGGTTAGTTTCCTGGCATCCATATGGACCTCTGAGCACCACCTGGAGTAATTCCCGAGTGTAGAGTCAGTAGTAACCCCAGAAAAAGTTTTGGGCTGGCCCCCCAAATTAACAAATAAGATAAACTAAACAACCATGTACAATAATATAAGTTAATGTAATTCTATTCTGTAAGATAATGTGCTATTGTCCAATGAACATATAGTTTCTGTTACCAGGAAATGTTATTTTAAAATAAAATAATTAACTTTACCCAATGAACAGTATCATCATTTCAAAAAACAAAGGGATGCATGTAGTACTGAGTTGATGCTGTCTTCTTTTCTGCTTTCTTTCATTCTTTCTCTTTCTTCATTCTTTCTTTCATTCTTTCTCTCCTTCCTTCCTTCCTTCCTTTATTCTTTCTTTCTTTCTTTCTTTCTTTCTTTCTTTCTTTCTTTCTTTCTTTCTTTCTTTCTTTCTTTCTTTCTTTCTTTCTTTCCTCTCTCTCTTTCTTTCTTTCTTTCTTTCTTTCTTTCTTTCTTTTTCTTTCTTTCTTTCTTTTTCTTTCTTTCTTTCTTTCTTTCTTTCTTTTTCTTTCTTTCTTCTTTCTCTTCTTTCTTTCTTTCATTCTTTTTCTTTCTCTTTCTCTTTCTTTCTTTCTCTCTCCTCTCTTCTTTCTTTCTTTCTTTTTCTTTCATTCTTTCTTTCTTCTTTCTTTCTTTCATTCTTTTTCTTTCTCTTTCTCTTTCTTTCCTTCTCTTTTCACTATGTTCTTTCTTTCTTTCTTTCTTTCTTCTTTCTTCTCTTTTTCTTTCTTTCTTTTTTCCTTTCTTCTTTCTTTTTTCGTTCTTTCTTTCTTCATTCTTCCTTCCTTCCTTCCTTCCTTTCTTTCTTCATTCTTCCTTCCTTCCTTCCTTCCTTCCTTTCTTTCTTTCTTTCTTTCTTTCTTTCTTTCTTTCTTTCTCTCTTTCTTTCCTTCTCTTTTTTCTTTCTTTCTTCTTTCTCTCTTTCTTTCCTTCTCTTTTTTCTTTCTTTCTTTCTTTCTTTCTTTCTTTCTTTCTTTCTTTCTTTCTTTCTTTCTTTCTTTCTTTCTTTCTTTCTTTCTTTCTTCTTTCTTTCTTTCTTTCTTTCTTTCTTTCTTTCTTTCTTTCTTTCTTTCTTTCTGTCTGTCTGTCTTCCTTCCTTCCTTCCTTTCTTTCTCTCTTTCTTTCTCTTTCTCTCTTTCCTTCTCTTTTCACTTTCTTCTCTTTCTTTCTTTCTTTCTTTCTTTCTTTCTTTCTTTCTTTCTTTCTTTCTTTCTTCTTTCTTTCTTTCTTTCTTTCTTTCTTTCTTTCTTTCTTTCTTTCTTCTTCTTCCTTCTTCATTCTTCCTTCCTTCCTTCCTTTCTTTCTTCTTTCTTTCTTTCTTTCTTTCTTTCTTTCTCTTTCTTTCCTTCTCTTTTCTCGTTCTTCTTTCTTTCTTTTTTCCTTTCTTCTTTCTTCTTTCTTTCTTCATCCTTCCTTCCTTCCTTCCTTCCTTCCTTTCTTTCTTTCTTTCTCCATTCTTCCTTCCTTTCTTTCTTCCTTCCTTCCTTCCTTTCTTTCTCTCTCTTTCTTTCTTTCTTTCTTCTTCTTTCTTTTTCTTTCTTTCTTTCTTCTCTTTCTTTCTTTTTCTTTCTTTCTTTCTTTCTTTCTTTCTTCTTTCTTCTTTCTTTCTTTCTTCTTTCTTTCTTTCTTCTTCTTTCTTTCTTTCTTTCTTTCTTTCTTTCTTTCTCTTTCTTTTTTTTTTTCTTTCTTTCTTTCTCTCTTTCTTCCTTTTCCTTCTTCTTTCTTTCTTTCTTTCTTTCTTTCTTTTTTCTTTCTTTCTTTCTTTCTTTCTCTTTCTTTCTTTCTCTTCTTCTTTCTTATCTTTCTTTCTTCTTTCTTTCTTTCTTTCTTTCTTTCTTCCTTCCTTCCTTCTTTTTCTTTCTTCTTTTTTTTTCTTTTTTCTTTTCTTTCTTCTCTTCTTTCTTTTTCTCCTTTTTGTTTTTCCCTTGCTTTTGGGGCCACAGCAGGTGGCGCTCATAGGTTACTCCTGCATGATTTCTGGCTCTGCCCCCAGATATGGCTTCTGGCAGGGTCAGGCAACCACATGGGATGCTGGGAATAAAAACTGGGTTCATCCCAGGTCAGCTGCATGCAAGGCAAATGCCTTGCCTCTGTGCTATTAGTCTGACATCTCAATTTTTTAAATATTTTTTAAAGAAATTTACTTAGAGAAATATAAGAGGACGGACATAGGAAGGTATGTATTCAAGAGAAATTGGATTCCTCCAGAGTGTAAAAGCTAGTACTTCTTAAAAATTATATTTCTAGATATTTACTTTGTCATTTCAGGATACTATGTACTACTAAGATTTTATGAACATCAGAAACTAAGAAACAGTTGACAATTCCTTGCTTAAAAGATATAGCACATGGATTGAAGACCAGGGAGAAGCAGTGGAGACATCTACAAATAAGAACACTTTAAAATATAGTCTGTACTTAACAATAAATGGTGTGAGGTCACTAATGCTGAAATAAATAATATTTATGGGAAAATATTCTATGGGATTGGGAAGATGAAAATATTGTGAATAGTGGTTTACAGCTTCTTTAATTTTAAAAGTTGCAAATTGCTGGTAACTTCATTGATTTTTTTTCCTCATATAGTGGAGTGAGAGAATCTTTTTCCATAGCTTAAATCAAGGCTATCATCTGTGAAAATGCAGTCCATAAAGTCCTTGCATTTTTACTCTTCCTATAATGCTGTCTTTGGTTTCAAAAGCAAAATGTTTATGCCATTTAGAAAGAGGATTAGTGCTCACTGCGTTGTATTTAAAGCATTACTTTTATAATTGCAAGTATTAGTAAGATGACAGCTCTAATTGCATCTCCAATTACGTATCTAAGATGTTATTTAGGGTTTTAATGTTAACTGGAGTGCTTATTTTTAAATTAATGCCCATATGATTGCTTCTAGAAAAATCACTATGGAAAAGTTCTAATATGACTTTCAAACAGTATAGTTTAATTCTGCCTCAGCATATGTAATTCACACTTTATTGTGGTAAAATATAGAAGACATTACCATTTTAAATGATAATTATTTCTTAGTGTATAATTGAAGCAATATTGTGCAGACATCATCTCATACTGAAAATGCCCATTGAGCAGTAACTGTCTACTCTTTTCTTTAAAGCTACCAGGACAAATATATTACTTTATATATAAATATAAGTATATAAATATACTTGATCATTCATGTTGATATTTTTAGCATTTGGCTGACTTTATTTATCATATCTTCCAGATTTCATCAATGGGAGAGAATGTATTAGAGTTTAATTCCTTACTAAGACTGAATGGTCCAATCAATACATGTATCAAACATTCTTTAACCACTAAAAAGAATACTTGATTAATGTGGTTTTTCCATACCTTCACTATACTTGTAATAGCGAAAACCTGGTCCACTTTTTCTCACTGTATCTTAAGTGTAACAAAGTTACTGTCTCTTGTATTACAAATTTAAAAATGTCTCTAAAAATATAATTTATGGCATACCATAAGTCATACAGACTCCAAGAAAAATAGTATGTAAGAACTTTACAGCCTTCAAAAATGCAATCTGCACTTCAAAAATTACAGTTTCACCCACCATGGTAATTCAAGTATCAAGAAGGTAAATAAATACTAGTATAGGGAAAATCTGTAAGGTTTTACAAACATTACACTTTCTTTTATGATCACAACCACTAATTTTTTTTTCTCAACAGATCCAGAGTTATTAAACATGACAGCAACAAAACAGGCCTTTTTCAGGTAATCAACTTTAAAGACAAAATTATATTAGTATAGTTCTCTATATCTATAATATTTCCCTTCCTTTTTTTATTTTGGACATACCTGGCAGTGCTCAAAGCTTTCTCCTGGCTTTGTGTTCCGAGAACATTCTGAGCAGTGTTTGGGAGGATATATGAGTGAAGGAGCAAACCTAGTTTTGGTGTCTACAGGATTGGCTGCCCTACCCACAGTTCTGTTTCTCCAATTCTATCCTCTTACTTAATTGTATAAATGCCTTCAATCTATGAAACTTAAAGAGCAGAAACTTTGAGACAATTAGTTATCTCAGTTTTCCAATTGTGTGAATTTTCCTAATTATCTGATTTATATTAAGTGAAAGACTGTAAAAGCCAATCCTGTTGAAGTGGAAGTTTGGGGGCAGCGAGAAATTGAAATTCAAGTTTGAAGTCACTTTAGTATTAAATAATTAGTCAAAATAGGTAAGTTCCCTTAGGTAATACATTCATCTAACATTGTTTGACTTGCTAATCCTTTGAGTACCACAGAAGCTACTCAATAGGCCACAAATAATCGCATTGTAGCATTAATTCCACATCACAATGCTTTATAAGGGCCAGAGAACTTGAGAATCATCTTGTATTCTAATAGCTTTCAAAGAAAAGGCAATTAAATCTGAGAAAAATCTTCAAAATCCCCAACATAGGTTATTTTAAGTATAATTTTAAGTGTATGGCTTAGGGATGAAATAAACATGGCACGTGCAAACAGATGCATTTTTTCCTCTTAAATATACATCCATATTGTTTTCTTTACAATTTAGCTTTGAATTTTGCTTTTGTTGTGATGCCATTTTATTTGCATATTTCCTTCATTTTAAGTATAATGCATGACTATTTTGGGACAAATGTTATTCAATTGTCTTTTATGTTTCACAAGTTTAACTTTAGGAAGACAGATGGTTTGAGTACCTAAAAGAAAGATTACACATAAAATATGGATGGAAAGTATTACCATATTTTTAGTTTCAAAGCAGGCTAAATTATTTTTCTTGATGTAACATCTCTATATAATAAGGTAGCAAGTATTCGTTCTATGAATGTCCACTGTGAAATGTATTAATGTATTCAGCTTTATTTTTTCTTAAAGAAAATGCACTTTTTGAAAATTTGTACTCAAATACACTCCACTTATAAAGGTAATCACTTTATATCTGTAATTAAAGATTATTTTTTCCTCCACTTCAAATAAAGTCCTAAATTTTTTATTTTATTTTTAATTTATTTTATTAATTTATTTATTTAAATTTATTTTATTTTTGTCCATGTTATATTACTAAATTAAGATCTATGAGTGTGGAAAAAAATAATTTATTTACATTTTCATATACTTGAAAGTTTGCTCTCCCCTATTTTAAGGCAGAGGTGCTGAGTATTAATATACAGTAAGGTGCTTATCAAATATCCAGTTAACCGATTTTTAACCATTGTTGGCATATCTGTGTTATCTAGGGCTTAAGGGATACAGGGCTTCACACATACAAGTAATTTTCTCTACCACTGTGATAGAACTCAGACCACATGTAGATATCTGAATAGTTGTACTGTTTGTTTTGGTTGGATTTAGGGACCTCACCTAGGGGTGTTCAGAACTTACTTCTAGCTCTATGTTCAGGGATCATTCGTGACTATGTTCTAAAGAACATGCAAGGAAAGTATCTTACCTGATGTGTTGCTCTTGTCCATGAATTATTGTATTTTAAATCTTTTGATCAATTCATTTTGTCTTTTGTAGATTATAAAGATTTTCTTTAAAATTATTCAAAAAGTTTACTAATGTTTGCATCTTAAACAGAAGAGCTTGGAATTCATTATATCTGTTAAAATATACCTATTCTCAGCATAATATTTTTTTAATAAAAATGTTTTGAGGGGCCAAAGCTGTGGCACTAGAGGTAAGGCATCTGCCTTGCAAGCACTAGCCTAGGACTATCTCCTGGTGTCTCATATGATACCCCGAAGCCAGGAGCGATTTCTGAGCACATAGCCAGGAGTAACCCCTGAGCGTCAATGAGTGTGGCCCAAAAACCAGAAAAAAAAATGTTTTGAGATTTGGGAGATGACTCGATGATATGATGCATATTTTCAACCTGTGGGTAAGGTGCTTACATTTGATTTCTAGTTCTGAAATGGTTCTTAGAGATTTTTTCTGGGAGAAACACCTGAACTCTACTAGGACATGGTTCAATGCTAGCCCCAAATAAAGTTAAAATTATATTTGATTACATTAATTATTAATTGCATGTAAATAACAGTATAAAAGAATTTCATTGTTGTAGTAGTGTTATAATTCTTCTATTTAGGTTTTTAAGTGTTAAAATTATAGAAGATTTTATCTAATAATTAACTCAATTTTTATGAAATTAAGAACTGTTTTAAGAACTGTTAATCAAAATCTAGAAAGCCTTTTATTATGGTTATATCAGGATTATAAAAAATTTGGGTAGTGCTCAGTCCTTTTTTTGAAAATTTTTCAAGTCATTTAAATACTTCCTTATTTAATTTTGTGTTAATATATAGTTTTAAATAAAGGCACATTGATGATTAAATTACTTTTTCTTAAGCATTTTTGTTCATTTATATTTTTGTTATTTTATATTTTTATCTTTATAAATTACTAAGGTGAAGTTGGGTTCAAACCTTATAATACTGAGGGTTTATTCCAGTGCTGCAGGCATCTTGCATCTCAGCAACTCTAGTGGGGAAAAAAAATCCTTCACAAGAGGAAAATGGGTCCTGTCAAAAGATGTGTTGACCCCACATTGATGCTCTTAAACTCATGTTACAGTGCTCCTAAAATCGGACCTGTATAAATTATAATAACCTAAATTATCAAATTGCAACTTAAAATTTAATAATTACAAAGACTAAGTCATAAGTAAGTGGGGAGGGCCATTTGTTAAATAAGAATATTTTAATAAACCTTAAGATGTGAAACTTTACAGGGTACAAGTTTCAATTCCCAAGTCAGAAACCTAAAAAATTAATTCCATCTTAATTTAGCACCCAAGAGCTATATTACATAAATAAAGCAAGGAAAAATTTCATAAACCAAAATGTATAATTTAGGTTAAATAAAATAGAAAAATTCTAAATAATATTAGCATTTTCAGAAAAAGAATTGAACTAGTCAATTTCAAGTACTAGTTTAAATATGAAGTTTTGTGCTCTTGGCATTGTATGCAGGATAATTTTATAAAATATTACAGCAATATTAATCGAGATGATGATTATTGACTTAATATAAAAACCTCCATGCATACTACTATAATATTTTTGAAGAAATATTCTCACTAATATGATTTTTAAAAATGCAACCTAGAGCTGTTGAATTGTCTCTCAGCTAAATGACCTAAAGTTATTTTTATACATGAACATATATTTATATACATACATATGTTACAGTTATATAATTGGTAAACATCCGAATAACTTTGATTCAGCATATATTCTACATAGTCAATTGTTCAAATTAAGACATAGAATTAACACCAATCTGATTAAATGGGAAATAGGAATACATATGAGAAATGAGGAAATAAAAATTTATTTTTCACGTTCAATAGTTATCCCTTTATTATTTGAATATCAACAGAGATAGATGCATAGTGTCATACAAATTATAATTGCTACCTTAAATTCAAATATTATAATAATTTTGTAATGAATTGCTATAATGTTATTAGTATTTTTGCTAATATTTAGCATTTTAAGAACAGTTATAAGTTTTAAATATAATTGAAAGGAAGGTATAGATGTCCCCATACATTCCCTGATCATCAAAATCATAGCTTCTCAATATTATCTACATTATTCATTAGATGGTGCATATTTATTTTTACCAAAATTAAAGCTACAGTGACCATGATAATCACACCAAATCCATAGTGTACCTTGGGTTAGTCTTCATATTACACAATCTATGGTTTTGAATGAATGTCTAATAGCATATGCCTTTTACTATTGATGATTGGCAATTTTATTATATTAAAATAACCACTATGCTCTGTCTATTTGCTTCCCATATAAATTTTTCTAATTATTTTTTAATTTTGTTTTGCCTCTCTAACATGTCATATAGGTGAAATAATGGGTAGACTTTAAAATTTTTTTTCACAATATTTTCAGCTCTTTACCTGTAAAACAAGGATAATGTTACATAATGAGAATGAAACAGAGTAATCCAAGCAAAAATCCTTAGTCAGGAGCAAATTGCTCAGAGGGCTAGAGTGAAAGCCAAAGGCTGTGGGATTCAATTTTTAGATGGACCTTTTAGATGCAGCCTTCTTTTTAGGTATAACTTCATTTGTAATGAAATAATAATAATTTCATTTGTAATCTCAGATTCCTCTAAGTCCTTTATTATAACTTGACTGGTCATTTTGTTCTACATTAAATGATATTTTATTATCTGAATCAACCACAATTTTTCATTCATAAGCTGACAATAAATATTAGTTACTTGCACATCTAGGTAACTAAGAATAAAACTTCTACAAACGTCCATATGCAAGTTTTTGTGTAAATGCATGTTTTATTTTATTTGGGAAAATATCAAGTACTATAATCACTTTAGATTATATGGTAAAACTATGTTTACTGTCCCAGAAAACTTACCTACTAATTTTCCAAAGCGGTTATGCCATTTTACAGTCATATTGTTCCATATTTTAAATTACTAATCCATGTTATGAATGCTGCAGATTTTTGACCTATCTTCACTTTTAAAACTGATTAAATGGATAGAACATAATTTTGAGACTTTCTGTTCTTGTCCATTGCTTCTTATAATGTTCAGTACTGATAGGGACACTCTTAAATGGCAAGTATCAGAACTACTTGAATTCTGTAATCATTTTCTAGTTAAAATATAAGATTACTTGAAACTTACTACAACACTCTGACCTACTTCTTTTTCTTTCTTTCTCTCTCTTTTTCTTTCTTTCTTTTCTTTCTTTTTTCTTTCTTTCTTTCTTTCTTTCTTCTTTCTTTCTTTCTTTTTCTTTCTTCTTTCTTTCTTTCTTTTTTCTTTCTTTCTTTTTCTTCTTTCTTTCTTTTCTTTCTTCTTTCTTTCTTTCTTTCTTTCTTTCTTTTTCCTTCCTTCCTTCCTTCCTTCCTTCCTTCCTTCCTTCCTTTCTTTCTTTCTTCTTTTCTTTTTCTTTTTTTTCTTTTCTTTCTTTCTTTCTTTCTTTCTTTCTTTTTTTTCTTTCTTTTTTTCTTTCTTTCTTTCTTTTCCTTCTCTCTTTCCTTCTTCCTTCTTTCTTTCTCTTTCTCTCTTTCCTTCTTCCTTCTTTCTTTCTTCCTTCCTTCCTCCTTTTCTTCCTTCCTTCCGTCCTTCCTTCCTCCTTTCCTTCTTTCTTTCTTTCTTTCTCTTTCTCTCTTTCCTTCTTTCTTTTCTTTCTTTTCTTCTTTCTTTCTTTCTTTCTTCTTTCTTTCTTTCTTTCTTTCTTTCTTTCTTTCTTCCTTCCTTCCTTCCTCCTTCCTTCCTTCCTTTCCTTCCTTCTTCTCTTTCTTTCTTTTTTTTCTTTCTTCTTTCTTTCTTTCTTTCTTTCTTTTCTTTCTTTCTTCCTTCCTTCATTCCTTCCTTCCTTCCTTCCTTCCTTCCTTCCTTCCTTCCTTCCTTCTTCTTTCTTTCTCTTTCTTTCTTTCTTTCTTTCTTTCTTCTTTCTTTCTTTCTTTCTTCTTTTTCTTTCTTTCTTCTTTCTTTCTTTTCTTCTTTCTTTTTTCTTTCTTTCTTTCTTTCTTTCTTTCTTTCTTTCTTTCTTTCTTTCTTTCTTTCTTTCTTTCTTTCTTTTTCTTTTTCTTTCGTGGTGATGGTTACATCTAGCATATTCAGGGCTTTGTCCTGGCTCTGGGCCTTAAATTTACTTCTATCTAATGTTTAATTACTTGATATCTAAAATGGGGCTAAAATAGCCTATGCTAGTTTGTTTTAATCTGTATGAAATAACTAATAAAATGTTAAGTGATGGGTACTATTAACATTGTGGTACTATGTAATAATTTATATCATGTAACAAAAGCAATTTCTTTCATGCAGGAGGATTGTTGGTGGACTGGTTGACAGTAATTCTTGACATGAGAAGCCATCTTTTTCTTCACAGATACAATGTTCAGCAGAGTGTAAGGATGACAATAACTGAGTACAAGTTGAAGAAATACATGGATAAAGAGAGTAAAAGTAGATGTTCAGTTGTTCAGAGCTGAAGCAGAGCATGAAGCATATGGTAAACCTAAAATGAGCTGGGGACATGGTTCAAATGGCAGAGCACATGTCTAGCATATTAAAGATGCAGGGATTCATCCTAGATTCAATTTTTAGTAGCTTTCAACCAATAACTAAAAAACATAATTTAGTACATACACAGTATAAAATATAATTTTATCTTTAATTTTTGATGTTATTAACATGTTCTGGGAACAATATATTGAGCAAAACAAATCTCTGCTGTCAAAATTTGATCTTCTCATCAAAGTCATTAGTGAAACAAAATATTCAGGAAATGAATTTTTCTTTCTAAAACTGTATGCAGTAATACGGTTGCCATAAACTTAAATAAAATGTTCAAAATTTTATTATTAATTTTAAATAAAGCACAAACTCTGGAGTATAATGAATCCTTCATTTTTTTCCCCTTAAGTCTAAATCCACTCATTCACTTTTCAGCAAGTCCTAGATCAAGAACTTGCTCTACTGTCAGAATGATTTTATAGAACAATAAAAACTTGTAGTCAGAGAAGAGACAGGAATTCTGAGAATTAAAACATCACATAATAAAGTATATTATAAATTATGAACGAAGGGCACTCCAGTGATCAGCAGAAATTTCTGAAAGAAAACGAAAATAATTTATTTGGCCGAGGGAAATGTTGAACTTGTTTGATGCAAAAGCATAAATGGCAGGGTAGACCAGGGTCTGGTATTAGGATCTAAAAGAGCAGACTGTGCGGCTGGAGTGATATTGCAACAGGCAGTGGACTTGCTTTGCATGTGGCTGACCTGGGTTCAATGTCCAGGTATCCTATATATTCCCCCTAGCCCATCAGGAGAGTAATTATGAGCCCAGAGCCAGGAGTCAACTCTGAGTGCTGGTGTGTCACAAACAAATCCTCAATAAAGGGGGGTTGATTTGTTTTCAGTTGGGGCCACACCCAGCTGCCCTCAAGGCTTACTTCTAGTCTGTGCTCATGTATCACTATTGGTCGGCACAGTCCTTGGGAGAACACATAGAACTCCAGAGGGTACTTGGTCAGGCCTTTTCTAGCCTTTCCTTATGAATACCTGCACCTCTTTGTTCACCTACATTTAATTATGTCTCTTAGTATAAACTCAACATGTAATGTGCTATATATCACTACATAACCACAAATTTTATTACAACCCCACCCTATAAACAATGGAGTACAACTATTATGTGAAGATTTTTAAAAGATTAGAAACCATTTTTTGGGTTAAGAAGTAAAGATTTGGGGCTGGAGAGATAGCATGGAGGTAAGACATTTGCCTTTCATGCAGGAGGTCATCGGTTCGAATCCCAACGTCCCATATGGTCCCCCGTGCCTGCCCGGAGCAATTTCTGAGCCTGGAGCCAGAAATTACCCCTGAGCACGGCCGGGTGTGACCCAAAAACCACCAAAAAAAAAAAAAAAAGTAAAGATTTGATGTATTATGTAGTGAAACAACCTTTTAATGAAATATGATAACTTTTTTTCAAGTTCTTTGAACCATTTTAGTCAAAAACTAGTATTCAAAGAGGGAAATTCGTGATCTTGAGCTTGGCTGCTATGGGGAGGGAGGATTGTTTTGTACACTTTATTCTATGAAGGCTGCTCGAATCCTGGTTCTTGTCAGGATTAATTGAATTGTAGGATATTAAGTAGTGTCTCAGAATTTCTTGCTGTGTGGTTAAAACAACCACAGCAAACAAGCAAACTAAAAGTATGTATTTGCTGCCTGGACTGGTGTGTGTGTGTGTGTGTGTGTGTGTGTGTGTGTGTGTGTGTGTGTGTTTGTGTGTGTGTGTGTGTGTGTGTGAGAGAGAGAGAGAGAGAGAGAGAGAGAGAGAGAGAGAGAGTGACAGAGAGAAAGAGTGAGAGAGAATAAAGGAAAAGCAGTAAATTTTCTAATGGACATAAATTCATGATGTTTTCTAGTTTAGTTGTTGGGCTTCAAGCATAATTCTACTCCAACCATGAATATCATTTTATTTTCAAATAATATTCTTTCTGTCTTTATCTGTAGATAAATCATTCAGTGATAACAGTGAATGATATCAACACCGTTTGAAAAATTAAAACAATGCCAATATTTCTGCACTGGATTTATTAATATGCAGAAAATTAGAAATAATTTAAAAATAAAATAGGAGCTGTTTATATGTTCTGAGGAAAGAGACTAATACTGATATTTGGGTCAAAATATAGTCATTATCTTGGTATGTTTAAATAATAATTAATTTAATGAGTCATATAAATATTGCTATGTCATTTTTTGAAGAATGAAGGACATAAGCTTTGATCAGCTATTCAATCTTCAAATAGATTATCTATGTGTATGCATTGCACTTATTAATATAAATAAACTAAACATAGAGTTGAACAACATATGTCAGAAGGGGAAATTTTTGTATACTAAATTAGAGTACTGAGTTAATAACATAATGACATAATGTATTATATTATTAAAAATACTCTCATATTTATGAAACACACTCACTTTTATGAAATAGAGTAACTGTAAGAATGTACAAGCACTTTTAGTCTAGGACGTATTTGCTAACTATATTACCACTCATATTGAAAACATTCTTAGGCTTTTGCTTTATTGCATATTGAATGCCCTCTGATTTAAACATCCTCTAGTGTTATTGATCTAAGTATTTTATCATGAAGATGCACCAGGTAATTTGGACCAGATAGATAGAAGACCAGATAGATTTTCTAATCTACAAACTACAAGGTTATCTTCTACAGGACCTTCTAAGTTCACATAAAACTGTGCTATCTTTTACTTTATTCAGGAGCCAGCTTTGTGTGTGACATTGTTCAAGATACAGTACTATTATGCTGATGTGTAAAAGCAGTCTTCAGCTATTACTGTCCTCTCCACTCATAGATCCTTGCCTAGAGTCTTACCTTTCTACCAAAATGCAGACTGTAATTTGTTCAGGAGTGATAGAATAGAAAGTCCTATCTATAATTTCCTTCTCCACATTACATTAGAATTTCAATATAAGATGGATCACTGAAAGGTTTTATTTATAGAGGTTAGGAGGTGGGATCTTAGCTCTGCTCTTGAGAGATGTGGAAAGGGTAATTTCTACCCTTAGGTTATTATGTATAATTCCAATACTGATCAGTTCTTTCCATTTCCAATTCAAGTTTTACTTTTATAGAATGTTATTAGAATTATCTGATTCCATAATTTTTCATAGAAAAGATACTTTTCAGTTAGACACATTTAGATATAAATTAAAAACTGATGATACATCATTAACTTTTTTATATACATTTAGAGAAAAATACATTTTATTTTTTAATGAATATATAAATTTAAACAAATTTTTGTTTATGGTAACCATAAGAAAATCATCACATATGCATCACATATTAAAAACTCAGTTAAATACAGTATTATTATTACTCCCTCTGATGAATTTACAAATAATTAGATCTAAAATCACAATATGCTTTTGAAGATGATGGCATAAAAATACTGAGAACTTTCAGGCTATTATATATTTATCTAGTTTTACAGAAGGCATTTTTGTACCATTGAAATATAAAACATATAGCATATAGTTTTAAAAATATGCAAATGCTTCTTGGGAACAGGAGAAAGCAAGATTTTAAAATCTGAGAGAGCATATTTTGAGAGGGGTATTTTGATATTAGACAGATCTCTTGAATTGTAAACTTGGCTATATCCCAAAGAACCCCTTCTAAATTGGTTAAGTAGAGGGCTTGGAGGTGAAAGGATGACAGCACGCTTACAGATAAGAGGACAGTCTTTGCAAGTCAAATGAAGATGTCCTATTTGTAATTTAATTTTTATTTATAAATTAATTACTTTTGTTATTAATAACAAGTAAGAGACATAGACATTTCTCTTTCATTTTAATTCTTGAAGCTTCAGATATTTTGTAATAAATAGCATCTGTAGTATCTGGAAGTTGCCTTTATTTGTTTCTTTTCTTGTCTCCTTTTTTTGATAGGTGACTTTCTATCTACATATATATATATATTTTTTAAAATGGGTGAATGCACACAATTTGAGATTTTTATAAAACAATATTGTCTAATAAATTATTTGTATCTAATATCCAGTCATTTCCTATAAAGAGGCAATAATATGTGTAAGTAGTTTTTGCAATATCACCCATTTTATATGTGTCCCATAGATCAATACTAACACGTTTAATGGCAAGTAAAATGATAGATAGAAGAATGACAGGAATCCTTACATAATTATAAAGGATTCTACTGAAAGTTTCTTAGTTCCACATGCTTCACGTGAAAATAACTTCAATTCCTTTTTTTTCAAATGACAGTCAGCTTAAATTTTTTTTCTGTTATGAGAATCTGAATTTTATTTGTTTCACCTATTTAAAATCAATGAGTATAATTTCTTCTTTCATTTAAACATTTAAAATATGGTTATATTAATACACATCTCAGTAAGTAGTATTAAAGAATATACAGAATGCATATAAAAGCTCTCACCCGTTTAGTTCTTTTATTTTATTTTTTAATTTTTGAATCAAGTTTGGTACCAGGAGATTAAACTGGGGTCAGCAGCATGTAAAACAAGTGATTTAACAATTAACTCTGTATTATCTCACAGACCTGTTTCCAATTGTTTTACTAATTATTCAAAAATAAATCTGAGTTCCAGATATTATTAATTTTATTTAATAATAAAGTTTAAAAAACCGTGGAGAAGATTAAAAATGTTATTCTAGGGGCTGCAGCGGTGGCAATGCCTTGCCCTTGCTGCCTAGGATGGACCGTGGTTGATATCCGGGCATCCCTTATGGTCCCCGAAGCCAGGAGCAATTTATGAATGCATAGCCAGGAGGAATCCCTGAGCATTACCAGCTGTGGTCCAAAAAGTAAAAAAAAATGATATTCTACCATCCCAAATTCCTTTTATCTCTATGTTTTTTCCCCTTTTTCCTCTATGTTGAAAATGTCATGACTAAATTCTATTTTGAACTACTCCCACTTATCAATAGTCCTGTGTTATATAGACACAAATGGTAAACTTTAAGTAATTTTTATCTCATGTCAAATCTTTAAATATTTAGGCAACATAATTTTACTCTGACTGATTTTTCCACATCCAAAGTTAGAGTATCTGGTGACATTTAGGTTAGCCAAATGTGACCGTAGACCTTTCCATGTTTCTGGTTAACCTTCTTTATGATTAATGAAATGTAGAAATTTCTTTCAAAGAAAAAAATGTTTCTAGATGTGACCTGCGACCCATATATAACTGGTTAAATATTACCTACACTTTAGTCAATACAAGTTATACTTGTAATTATTTATGTTGCCCATCTGACTTAACTTCTTTTAAGTTATGATAACTCACTTTTTCTTTTTCATGAAGATATGTCCATAAGATTTTATACCTGCATTTGATTGGACAATAGACATATGGGTTGGAGCACTCTCCTATCATGTGCCTGACACAGGCATTCTCAATTCTGAGAATCATATGGTCTGCCAAGAATCACCCAATGCAGGCCTTCTGCAGTGATCAGGTGGCCCAGGTAATTCCTGTAACGTAGGAGCCAGAGTATCATGGTGTCCTTTGAACCAACCAGTTAGTACAGATTGGCAGTGAGACTCCTAGACCTCTGGAGCACCACTGAGAAGCTCTACCTACTTGAGAGAGTGATGAGAAACCTTTTTATAATGTATCAGTTATTTTTTGCTTTTCCTTGCCTTATCAATGTGGATGAATATATGATCTAATTCCATGCATCATACTACTCAATAGGCAAAAAAATACTGAGATTATGTCCTGGCCTATGTCTTCGAAAGTCCCAACAGACTGTCACCTAATATCCTGTCATCAAATACCCCTATAATTAAATGTCCCTGATGAACAACCGTAAGAATTTTTTGTTTGTTTTTTTTTGGGGGGGGGGCCACACCCAGTAATGCTCAGGGGTTACTATTGGCTCTATGCTCAGAAATTATTCCTGGTTTGAGGGGTCATATGGGACGTTGGGGGATCGAACCAAAGTCCATCCTAGGTCAGATGCTTGCAAGGCAAATGCCCTGCTGCTGTGCCACCGCTCCAGCCCCATACAGTGAGATTTTTATAAAAGGGCAGTGGAAAGTTATTATGGTATCAAGTAAAATTTTATGATTTTAAAATAACCAAAAAATGTCTTTAATTTAATATTACCATTTTGGGAAATAGTGTACATGAATAAAGTGATTGATATTTTTTACTTCATGTATTAGGACTGATTGAAAATACAAAAAAATATAAAATTTCTATAACTCCAGAAACGTATCGCAATTACTATATTACCTACTAAAATCATGTTTTATATTATTTTCCTATTTAGGAGCATTATATTAGTAAATCAGGAGCCAGAGTTAAAGTATAGCAAGTAGAACACAAAGTCCCTTGAATACTGCTAATAGTGATCCTTAAGCACTGAGTCAGTAGTGATCCCTGATCATCCCCAATGAAAAAGTAAGAACTGTCATTTAAATGCTGCTAAATGTTGCAGAAATAGTGCAAAAGGTAAGGTACTTGCCTTGCCTGCAGGCAACTCATTTTATTCCTATCATTTTCTATTCCATATTCATATGAAATAAGTGTCATATTATTAAATAAATATGAAATAAATGTCATAAATAAATTTCATATTCATATGAACTGAATTTCATATTTATTTCTAGCATTTTATATTCCTGAGTACCATCAAGAATGATCCCTAAATAAAGAGACTAGAGAAAATGCCCCAAAGTCTAGAGTTCTGGGTTAAAGCCCCAAAGCCATATGTTCCCCCAGAAAATTGATATGAGTGGCCCCCTGAATACCGTCATGTGTGGTCATAAAACAAAAATAAAACAGTTGTCAAATACATGGAATTGGTGTCAGGGATTACTTTAGATCAAGTCTTGATTTTCCTATTTATGTTTACTTGTAAAAATTAGATTCTACATTGTTAAAATTTAGAACAAAATATTATACAGTGACTTACTTTGAGGGTTGTATGTAGAATTAAATATAATTAAGCATGCACTTAGCAGCACAGTATTGACATATAGTAATTTTTCAATAAAGACTTGGCAAGATTCAATTGTAGAATTTTAGAATGAACATTTAATATATTATTTTCTCCTTTCACTTTTTATAAATGTAAATGTCCAAATTATAGTAGTAGTTTAGATATAATAAGCCTTTTAGTGTCTTATGAGATACAGTTATAAAGTGACTCTGGAAAATTATGCAAATGTTTTCTAAAATTTAATCTACTAACAATATATTCTAACCTTTTATGTTATTTTTTCTGAAAGTATTAATAAATTAGTGAGTTTATTTTATTACTTCTTTAATGTGATATGTAACATTTTCATTTTTGAATATTTCCTTACCAATACATAAAATTTTCGCCTCAATAAATAATATATTCATGCCCCATGGACATCATTTTCAACACTTTTAATAATTTCCTTTCAATTTTTCAAAATAAGTAATAAAAATGGCAAAATATAACATTCTACCTGGATTCTCAGAACCATTTTTTTTAGAGTTTTATTGAAGTCAGCTAGCTTTATTTCAAGGCCCTATCCAACATATGCTTTTCCTCACATGGCTTCTATGCTAAGCTTATTCCAAGCAGCTTCCTTTTTGCTGTGGCTCTCTACCTCTTTCCCTTTTCTCCTCCTCCCCTCAGCCTAACTCTATATTATTAATTTTTATAAATAATTTTATTATGAATTCCAAGTATTTTGAAGTAATATTTGCAGTACATACTGGCATTGAATCAAGGGTATCCCACCACCAAAGCTATTCTCCTTCCACCCCAGTTCCCAGTATCCCTCTTCTTTGCCTATCATTTTTATTCAAAATCGCTTGCCCATTCCAGGTGTGGGCGGGTCTCACCATCCAGGAGGGATTAACCTAGGCACTGGGGAAAGGGAACCTTACATGTTCCACCTTCTTTGTATTAGAAAAGAAAGCCAAAAAAAATGAGAAAAGTTACACAGATTTTGTTTGTTTTCTTTTTCTTTGCCAGAGGCAGAAACTCCAATGTCAGACTTAAAATATCACAGTTTATATTGTATACAATTCTTCTCAAAATAATCAGTCTTTTTCATATCTTAAAGATATAACGATTTTTTCCTATACTTCTCTAAGCATAAGCATTAGAACTTTGCTGCAGACACAAATATAGTTTGAATTTCTTAGCATTATTACACCAAGCACTGTTAAGTCTGGAACGTTCTAGTTCCTTTTCATAAACTTCTATAAACAAAATCTCAAAGACATTTCCTTTCGTTGCATGTCTGCCTGCCCATGGGGAGCACTGATGATGCAACTCGCCTAGGAAGTGAGTGTGTCAGAGTGCACAGCTTGTCACCATGTGTCTGGGAACTTAGAGAAGATGAGGTCCCCTGGGTTGGAATCTGGGTTAGAGGCTGAAGTTCCCCTTCCATTGAAGCTTTCTTTTTCTTCATCCTAATCAATGATTTCTATAGGTTTCTGCAGATTGGGAGGGCAAGGTCCTCGGAAAAGGCATGTTTGGTAGGAGAAAGATTGGGGGTCTAGGTCTCTGGGGGTACTGCTCCAAGTTTTGAGCTCTGTCCCTTTCACTGCTAGTTTCTGTCCCACCTGAAGGAGCCTCATTGTGTTCAGAATATGAGTCATGTAGGCCAATTCTGTGCATTCCATTTTCAGTCCAGTTTAAAAAAAGCTGTGACTAACCACAGGGAAAAGGCACTCACCATTGCTGAAGTCTTCTCAGGCTCTCAGGCCAAGTGACAATTTTTATTTAATATAAATTATAATATCTATAGTCCCCATGTCTGGGGTAGGCCTTTCTCAGCATGGGGCCTCTAGGCCCTTCATCAGGCAGGTCTGAAGATGCACAATAATGGGCAGAGATAATCACAAGCAGTCAAAGCTTTATCAGTCAGCCAGCTTTATTTCAAGGCATTATCCACCATATGCTTTTCCTCACACGACTTCTATGCTCATCTTATTCCAAGCAGCTTCCTCTGCTGCTTCTCCTCTGTCTCTCTCCATTTTTATTATTTTTTAAGAAACCAAAATTAGTCAATCAAAAGAGAAGATAGCATAGGTGCTGCTGATGACATTAGCATTTATTAGAATGGCATCCTAAGACACAAAGGTATTGTTTCAGCTGATTTAGGATCTGGGAAATGTCTGTGGCTCTAGAATACAGGGAATGTTCCATAGGCTCTTAAGGCAGATGAGACAAAATAAAATGCTATTTTTCTACTTTAATTTGTCAATCTCATTTATGTCTTAAAGTTCTAACGCCAAGTTTAGTGAATGAGCTGAAAAGTATGAGGACATGATAAATAAGTAAATTGGTATTTAACTTTAGGAATGAATCTTGTGCATTATGAGGCTAGGGATATCAATGATGCTAAGACTACAGCATCTAGACATCTGTCATAAACACTGTCACCCAAGATTTATTGGGTAGGACTCTCATTTAGGGCAAGGTTTTAGCCTGGGAAATGTTACATGCCATTCCTAAAGTACAAAGTGGACTTTTTAATTTAGTAGTGATGAAAGAAACTCAAACAGTGATTTAAGCCAAAGATTGATTATTTAATGGTGTAGCTCAAATGAGCTAATAATAGCATGCAATGAGTTTCCTTGTAGGGTAGAGAAAAAAAAATCAATGCTTTCTTCCAGTGCTTAGACTACACCATGATATTCTGTTCTTGCTGGTGATTCAATGTATTTTATTCTCTGATGATCCTCTCTGTATTTATTTATATTCTTTTTTTTTTTTTTTGGCTTTTGGGTCAGACCCAGCAGTGCTCAGGGGTTAATTCTAGGTCTATGCTCATAAATTGCCTCTGGCAGGCACAGGGGACCATATGGGATGCCGGGATTCGAACCACCATCCTTCTGCATGAAAGGCAAACTCTTTACCTCCATGCTATCTCTCCAGCCTCGATGATCCTCTCTTTAGAGTAAGAGTAGGAAATATCCAGAAAATCATGTGTGACTGGACACCGACACACATTTTTTTCATCGGTTGCCCATGGTCCATCTTTCTGTCTTTGTTGTATGGCCTATGAATGCTGTTATAAATATCCAAATGGCCCTTGATAAAAAAATATGTTATCTCTACTTTAGAATATTCACTGAGAGATCCACAAAAATATTATAAGGTGTAAGTGCATTAAATATGTATAATAATAACAATATATTTTACAATAAGAGGCTTCACTGATTATTGTTATTAGAATCTTTGCAAAGTCAAAAAACCAATTACTTTATTAACATATCAATTTATTGTGATCCTGCTATATTAAATTCTGATGCCTTGCAAACTATATTTCCTTACATAATTAATAAAGCTTCTTTATCCTTAAATATTCTTTCAGAAAATAGGTCAATTATATAAAGTTGCTGTAAAGAATATTTTGATAATATATATCATACAGTGTTTATGATATGGTAAGTATTCAATAATGCTGATTTTGGCATATACCAAGTACTCAATAATACTATCACAGAGATAGTACAAGAGTTAAGTCATTTACTTACATGCAGCCAACCCCAGTTTGAACCCTGGCATCATAGTCAAACATACAGTTTAGTCATCAACACCATGAGAAGTGATCATTGACTAAAGAGCCAAGAGAAATTTTTGAACACAGTCAGCAATGATAACAAACAGAAATTACACAATATTATTAGGTAGAGGTAAGTATGTGTTATAATACATCATATTTTTTATATTTTATTTCAAAGTACTTTCAAAGATAAAACCTTAAAGCAACTAAAAAAATTAGGTTTAGGGGTCAATTTTAATTATATAAAATAAACTTTGTTGGTTTATTTTAGAATCAAATTACTAAATATTGATGATTATATCACAGGTATATGTAATGTAGAAAAGAGCAATTTTTACTAAATTTTACTAAATGCATTTTACTAAAATATAAGCTGTCTTGAGAGTGAAGATTTAAGAAATACAAAACCTCACATCTCTGCTATGAGAAAATAAACCCAAGATTTGCAAAAACAGTGAGGGAATCAGAAATAATGTGCTGAACATATAAATGAGGTAGCTAATGCAATGCATGCTCTTCAGGGGACTGTGAGGGATTGAAAATATTGATTTTGTCTTAAATAGAAAATAATTAATTTAGTTTAAGTTGAAGGTAATAGAGAACAGAGGAAACAAAACTGGAATATAATATATACAAGGTTAATTTGGTAGGTCAGAAGAAAACAGAACATTAAACTTTCACAAGGTAAATATTAAGAAAGCAAAATTTAAATAACTCACAAGTCGAATAAATAATATATACATAACATACTATTCAATGGGAGTCTTCAAAAATAATTTTTACTAGTGTCTCATGGGTATGAAACAGTCTAAAACTAAATGTAACCAGAAAACAATCTTTCAAATAATCATTTTTGTTTTTGAATTAAATTGCTGCTAATTCAGAAGTTTTTCAATAGCAGTAAATTTTCATTTAAATTAAAATATGTATATTAGTTTTAAATTTACCTTTGATGTTCTAACATTTTGTTCAATAAAGGGATGCTTTAGATAAAAATATAAATAATAACAGAATTTAAATTGATAATAAGTAATGTCAGCCAACCACCCTTTGAAATATATCACTTAATATTTCTGAATATCTCTAATAATTTATATGGTAAACAGGGTGGAGATATATATATTGAATATGTTCTATTTATGTCTGTATTAGAATATATTCTCATGTCAACTCAATTTTTATTAATATATTTACTTAAACATCTTGATTAAAAACATGTTTGTAGTTGGTTTTAGTCCTAAAAAATTACACCCCTTCACTAGTGCAGCCTTCCCAAAGCCCACCATCTCCCTCAAACTCAAATTTTTAATTTTAATTAATCTTCATAAGTATCTAAGTCTGCTATTTAACTTTTTAACATTTGTTTTAACTTTCAATGTACATATAGGAACTGATAAGTAACAGTAGTAAATTTAAAATATGTATGAATTGTTTTTCTAAAAAATAAGAATGGTAACATATTGTTTCTGAAACACCTTCTCCCTATCAAAATAACTATCATTAAACAATAAACAATTTAAAAAGTTTTTAGTAATTCTTCTAAAGTCAGAGAGCAAAATGCAAATTTCTCAAGATAATATCCAAATTTCAGTTATAAGAAAAAAGTGGCACTTGAAGTATGATCCATTACCTCAACGGGCTAATGAGAATTTTACTCTGGGTAGAACACAAGAAGCAGAGCTTTTGTTTTTTCCACATCCTAATAAAGAATTATTGTGTCTTTTATTTGGGGAGGCACCTGGTGGTGTTAGGGAAGGCTTGAGGACTCAGTTCTGGATGTGCTCAGGAACCATATGGTGCTGTGGATGAAATATGGATCTCCTGCATGTAGGGAACATGTTTCAGCCCTTTGAGTTCTCTATATGAATCCCAACTGCCTTGATGTCTTTAGAGAATAAGCAGCACATCCCATTGTCATCCCTGTGGAAGTAACTAGGCTTTAGAAGAATTTCTGAAATATCTGTATTTTCTTCCTGCATCTCCAAATCACATAGATATTACAAGCACAAGCAAAGTAGATTCTTTATATCTGGAACTTAATTTACTTTATTCTAGCTCACTTATCAGGTAGAGAAATCATGGCACAAAGACAAGCCAAGAAGACCAAACAGTACTTCTCCTCAGTACCTTGATCATAAATGTTGACAAGTGATAATTGTTCCCATTCCCAGCTCTTAAGTTACAGTGCAAACAGCGTAGGGACAAAAATAGAGACCCTGAAAAGAACTGATTTGCTTTGAATAGTAAGCAGATATATGAGACCATGGAAAGTTTGCCAGCCTGATACTTTTGTGTTAAGCAATAAAGATGAACCTGGTAGGGTATGGTGGCTTGTTTCCCAGGGACTGCTAACTATAGCTTGCTGTTCACAGTATTCATCATGTCCACGTTTGTCGTTATGCTGGGAATGGCTAGGTTAGCTACAAAGACATTGCACATGAAACTAGACAGAGTTAGGGGAGAAGGTGCATAAGGCCAGGGGGCTGAGCAGCCTCTTGGATTTCATTGAGCCAGCTAGCTGAGATTCTTTCCCTGTCATTTTTATTAGCCAGAGTTAACAGAACAAAGGCAATTCACCTGAGAGGCAGGATTGAGGTAGTTAAGAGTACTCAAGTCAATTAAACTTCAGTGGGTCCCTAACCAAACATCGGTGGTTTTTTTTTTGTTTTGTTTTGTTTTTTTTTTTTACCATTTAAAAAGGGTATGGGTGGGAGAGAAAAAGCAGAGAGTGATCTACGAATCAAATACAGATATCTACATTAGGGGTTGGACAAATAATTATTAACTGCCAGTCAATTGACACTATTATCCTTCCACCCACTATAGACAGATGACTAAGAAAGATGAAAAAGAAGGCCCTGCTAACCCCTTTAGCCTACAATGTTACAATCCTTTCACAAAAATAGTACTTTGCTGACCTCCTCAGCTAACAGGCCATCTGCAGAGTGAATATTCTGTAAACTCCCACAGTCTATAGTGTTGCAGTTCCTCTACAGAGAAGGGCCCTGCTGTCTCCTCAGCCTACAACCTTACAGTCCTTCGACAGAGAAGGGCCCCTCTAACTCTCCTCAGCCTACAGTGTTATAGTCCCTCTAAAAAGGGAGCCCTGCCTACCCTTCTCAGCCTAGATTGCTTTTCCAAAGTCAAATCATACAGGATATTGTTCTAAAACCCACCTATAGACTGGCTGAATCATTGTTTTCAAAAAGCACAAAATAACAACAATAAACACCGTGGTCTTTACAGGACACAAGTAATCCAGCTGAATGCACAGAAAATTCGTACAGGGGACCCATATCCAGAGCTTCCCAAAACATTTAAGCTTCCAAAATTCAAGCATGCACAAGAAAGTGTGGTGCACATTGGAAGACCACGAGCCACCTATTAAAAATATGCTTAAAGTCCCAAGAAAAGCATGTTTCAAGAATAAAAGTTACATGAAGATCACTTATAAAAAATAATATAAAAATTCCAATGTTGGGCCAAGGATGTATCTCAGCAGTGAGTGCATGTCCATGGGTCCAAGTTGTGGGTGTCAATTATTTCACTACACATAAACTTATCAGTGGTTCCTTCCTCTCCTTTCCTTGAACACAACTCTGACACTATTGTCTGTAGTTTAAAAACATACCATGGTCTTAATAGTAAATAAATTGAGAATGTAGAAATGGAATTTAAAAATCATTGACAATTTTACTAGACAAGCTCAATAATAGCTTTAAATTTGCAGTAGAAATAATGAATACACATAAAACAGCTTGAATGATACTATAAAATTTGAAGAATTGAGAGAAAAAGAATGAAGAAATGAGAAAGCCCAAAAGGAATGGGGATGTCAGTGAGTATGGCTAACATCTAAATGAGTAGAAATGAGAGAAGGTAGAAAAAAGGCAGGAAAGGTCAGTTAAATTCATGAGTGCAAACTTGCCAAAGTTACTGAGAATTATTTGTCAATGCATCCAAGAAGCTTAACTCAAATCCTAATCTTAAAATTTCATAAGCAGACACATCAGAGTAAAAATTTAACTGATCAGGATGAAAATATCTTGAAAGTTGCAAAAGCAAAGCCTCAATACATGTGACTTTTCATTAGACAGAATTGAGAGTTGAAATTAGTTTAGGGGCATGCACATTGTGTGAAAGACAAAAACTGCAAATCAAGAATATTTTTTTCCATAAAGCCAGTCTTTCAAAACTGGCAATCAATAGTAGATGCTCCATTATTATGTGTGTATATTTGTACTGTGTCATGGAAAATAAATGACTTTTATATAACTTTAAAGTACTTTAGTGCCCTATTTTCCTGATTTTCCTTTATCACCTTAGTCTAGCTATATTAATTTACTAAAAGATGACACTCATATGAACTACATTGATTTTTATTTTGTTTATTTTGGGGTTACACCTAGCAGTGCTCAGGGCTTACTTCTCAAACTGTGCTCAAGGGTCACTATTGGTGGGGATCAAGGAGCTATATGGGATGTCAGGTCAGTGTCATGCAAGCTAAGGAAAGTAAGTGTCCTACTTGCAGTTCTTTAGCTCTATACCCTCCTATAAACTACTTAGCAAACCCTGAACAACAAAAAAAATATATAATGAGTTTATGAGACACTGTGGTAAGTACACCGAGAACTGGATCAATTTCCTTCCTTATAGATCTGAAGTAACACGAGGTGAAAGCCTAAGAAAGGTCACAGAACAAAATCCTAATATCAGAGGCGAGGTTCTTACCCCAGAGCTGTCCCCCTGATAAACTTTACATCAGTTTAAAAAAGATGAATTATTCATGACCTTTTCTATTTTTGTAATATATTATTTATATGTAATGTATACCTATGTAATCCATTATAACCTATATTGTCTGACCTCATCACATAAGCAAAATATATTACTAGAGATATGTGCCTCCTTTTATGTAACTCTATTGAATCATATGAATAAATTAAATATATTTAGAGTGTCCAAAACTCACAAAAACAAATATATTAGAGATATATAATAAACATATTATAGAATATAATATAAACATGTTATCAGATAAACAAAATATAAGAGGATTTGTTTTCAAAAGATCATGCTATCACAAAATTTGAATCCAGGTGATAAAACAGACTTTTGACCAGGTTTTGTCAAATGACAATAATAAAGCATAAAAGTTCACAAAATCCACTTATGTGAAATATACAGAAAGGGAAACTTTAAGCATTAAAAGTTTGTAGGGATGATATTGGTGGTGAGGATAATAAAATTGGAACTGTTTTCTGGGATGGAGATTATTTGGGGCATGATGAAATGTTCCGCAACTTATAGGCATGATGTTTACAAGCTCAAATCAATGAACTTTATAGCTTTATTGAATGAATGGAAAGCTTGAAATTTATGTCAATACAGCTGTTTATAAAAATAAAATATAGTATAATTAAAAACATTCAGCTAAATAAAAACCTTCAACAAAAACAAGGTTTTGTTGGATGCAGACTCACTTTTAAAAACTGTTAAAATTACAGTCTAATAAGCCTATTTGTTGATTTAAATAATATAAAATAAATAATTTGATAATTAATAAGTGGGCTGGTATTATCTTAGATGAGTAACAGAGAAGTTGACATTATATAATATGAGTGTGATATTCTTCTAACTTTATAAAATATAATTAAAATTTAATCCAGGAAGCAACATGCCTTCAGAGCTTTATAAAATAGTTAATGGCTTGGACAAATAATCACTGTTGATGGATTATTCAACAAGATGACTTTTTGATAAGACAGATGAGATCAGATTTGTTTATTATACTGTCTAGAATAGATGATAAATATCTTTTCATATTTTATTGCAAAAAGTTATTTTATCATTTTCTTTTTATTTCCCTCCTCTCCACCCCCCCACACCTGTACGAGATAGGCTTTCTACTTCCCTCATTCATTCACATTGTTATGATAGTTTTCAGTGTAGTAATTTCTCTAACTGCACTAATCACTCTATGTGGTCAGCTTCATGTCATGTGCTGCACTATTCAGCCCTCATCTCTCTTGTCTCTGAGATACTGTTAAAAATGTCTTTCATTTTTCTTAAAACCCATAGGTGAGTGAAACCATTCTGCGTCTTTCTCTCTTCCTCTTACTTACTTAACTCAGCATAATAGATTCCAAGTTCAACCATGTATAGGAAAATTTCATGACTTCATCTCTCTTGATGCCTGCATAGTATTCCATTGTGTATATATACCAAAGTTTCTTTAGCCATTCATCTGTTGAAGGGCATCTTAATTGTTTCCAGAGTCTGGCTATTTAGATAGCGCTGCAATGAATAGAGGTGTGAGGAAAGGATTTTTGTATTTTATTTTTGTGTTCCTTGGGTATATTCCTAGGAGTATAGCTGGATTGTATGAAAGCTCAATTTTCAGTTTGTGAAGGAATCTCCATATTGCTTTCCATACAGGTTGTACTAGATGGCATTCTCACCAGCAGTGAAAGAGTTCCTTTCTCTCCACATCCCCGCCAGCACTGCTTGTTTTCCTTTTTTGTGATGTGTGCCAATCTCAGCAGCGTGAGGTGGTACCTCATAGTAGTTTTGATTTGCATCTCCCTGACGATTAGTGATGTTGAGCATCTTTTCATGTGCCTTTTGGCCATTTGCCTTTCTTCTTTTTCAAAGTGTCTGTTCATTTCTTCTCCCCATTTTTTGATGGGGTTAGATGTTTTTTTCTTGTATAGTTCTGTCAGTACCTTGTAAGTTTTGGATATTAGTCTTTTATCTGATGAGTATTGGGTAAATAATTTCTCCCACACAGTGGGTGGCTTTTGTATTCTGGGCACTATCTCCTTTGAGATGCAGAAGTTTCTCAGCTTAATATAGTCCCATCTGTTTATCTCTGCTTCCACTTGTTTGGAGATTGCTGTTTCCTCCTTAAAGATGCCTTTAGTCTCAATGTCATGGAGTGTTTTACCTACATGTTGTTCTATATACCTTATAGTTTCAGAACTGCTATCAAGGTTTTTAATCCATTTGGATTTTACCTTTGTACATGGTGTTATTTGGGGGTCTAAGTTTGCTTTTTTGCAAGTGGCTAACCAGTTGTGCCAACACCACTTGTTGAATAGGCTTTCCTTGCTCCATTTAGGATTTCTTGCTTCTTTATCAAAAACTAGGTGGTTATATGTCTGAGAAACATTCTCTGAGTACTCAAGCCAATTCCACTGATCTGAGGGTCTGTCTTTATTCCAATACCATGCTGTTTTTATAACTATTGCTTTGTAATACAGCTTAAAATTGGGGAAAGTAATGCCTCCCATATTCCTTTTCCAAGGAGTGCTTTAGCTATTCTAGGGTGTTTATTGTTCTAAATGAATTTCAGAAGTGTTTGATCCACTTCTTTGAAGAATGTCATGGATATCTTTAGAGGAATTGCATTAAATCTGTACAATGCTTTTGGAAGTATTGACTTTTTAATGATGTTGATCCTGCCAATCCATGAGCAGGGTATGTGTTTCCATTTCTGCTTTATCATTTTCTTAAGGTCATTCTATTTCATTCTAATTTGTTACATTCTCTCTAATATCAATAGAATTTATATAACTATTCAGAATACTTGTAATTATTTACTTTTCTGATCAAGCCATTCTACTTGGCTCAACAACTATTCTAAAAAATTTTAGAATATTCCAGATGTTGCTCTACTGTCAATCTCTGGTTTACATGGCTTCATATGCTGACTATGAAAGGGAGAAGGGGTTAGAGAAAAATGGATGAGTCAAAATATAAAAGAGCTCTATGAGACTAGAACCAAAAAAGGCAAGAATGGAAATTTATAAACAGTTATAAAGAAAGGGAGAAAAATTATATTTGCAACTCTAATATATAAGTTGGCATAATTTATTGTTTGCTTTCTCAAACAAGGCATGATTTAAGGGTTTTGTTTAGTTTTAATTAAAGAATATTAAATTTTCCAGTCTGGAGCAATAATACAGCAGAAATGACACTTATTTTTCATTTGGTCAACCTAGGTTTGTTCCCTAGTACCACATATATCCCTGGGTTCCACCAGGAATGATCCCTAATCACAGAACAAAGAATAAACCCTAAGCACCACTGAATGTGGACCAAACCAAGCAAAAATAATACTAAAATGTATATAATCATACTGTTTTCTTTTTCATGTTTATTTTACTTATTTAGATTATTTGCAAAATGCTTTAGAGGTGGGTTGGGTGAGAAACACAGGACATAAAGAGAAATGAGGTCTCCCACATGCATCCTTTGATTTGAATACATAAAAATATCCCCATGTTCAGTCCTTTGAGCCTTTTATCCATCCCTTCCCCTCATGTGTACTTTCTGGCACAGTTGACATTAGTGTTTACACTCTTAGCCTTGGTCCTTTCAGGGGTGTTGACAATAAAACCCATGGTGCTGACTAGGGTTTCCAGACTTTAGTTGCAATGCATGGTAACACACACTGTTTTTAATAATGGTCTCACTCACATTCTGGCTGTGGTGCTTATCTGCGATTATTGTGTTACTCACACATGTGCATGTCAAGGGAGCAGTGCTCTTGGCTACCTTGCTTGCACATTATAATTGTAGTGCTTGCTGGAGTTTTACACAATATTGTTGTAATGCCAGGGTTTCCAGACAACAGACTCAAGGGGATTCATTTTGTCCAGAATGTTAGCAGTGGAGGTGGAACTTGAAGCCTTATGCTTGCAAGACAGATGTTTTGGGCCACTGAGCCATTCTTGGGCCTCTTCAGTTGTTTCTATACTTAAAGGCTTCTAGAATTAGCCAGTTTAGAATGTTCTACAAATGTGACAGTTGAAATAAAATAGCATTTATCTGATAGCTTATAGTCCATCTTAGAAAATAGCAACTTCATGGTATTATTAAACATTATCTTTGAACAAGTATGGATAATCAAATGATCAGAAAATGTAGGTGTGCTTTGGGAATTTTCATCATGATCTCACTGAAGAAATCTCACTCTACTACATCTTTTCTAAATAAAACTTATCAAACTAAAGGAATGTAATTTTTTCTTGACTTAAGGTGAGTGATATGGGCATATATATATATGGTGAGTAAACTACAAAAAGATAGGTCTGGAGCTCTGTATTCAACTCCCATTGCTACTAGGGCCATTAGACCAGCAATGGATTGACAACAGCACAAGAGGATTTTCTTATAGTAATTCAGAAGTTAAAAATCAAGGTAGAGTTTATTGGCAGAGTTCATGCCTCCTGGAAACTACAAGAGAAAGTACCAATTTTCTTCAGATTTTCTTTCCCATAGGTATCAGTTGATTCACATCTTTTCCTAAAGTCCCTCAACATCTGGGTCTTGGCATTATAAGTACAAAACAGACAGGATCTTCTAGAATTTATCCTTTTTGTTTGTTTTGGTTTTTTGGTCACACCCAGTGACGCTCAGGGTTTACTTTTGGCTATGCACTCAGAAATTGCTCCTGGCTTGGGGGACCATCTGGAATGCCAGGCGGATCGAACCGTGATCTGTCCTAAGTTAGCGCGTGCATTCAGAAGCCTTACCACTTGCACCACTGCTCCAGCCCCTAGATTTTATCTTATAGAGACCCTACTGACAATACTGGACCTAACTGTCTTCAGATCAATATCTTCATCTCAATAATTTTCATCAGTCAAATAGCTTAACTAGTCCTAGGTTCTGGGAAACATTAGGCTACCACTATTCTCTCTACCATAAAATCTAGCCTAGGCATATTCAGTCTAAGTCCTTGACCTAGTCACCCATGATGATTATGGGAAAGCAAGATATTTGAATTTTATCAACTCAGAATATGTTTTGTACCATTTCCTGTAGTGGCTTACTCTTTGCTCTGTGGCTCCTATGATCTCTTCACCAACATCACAAACTTGATCTCACAGAATCCAATTATCTTTTAACTGTCTTCAAGTTCCACTTACTTGCCAAAGAAGCCCATTTTTTTTTCTGGCTAATACCTGTAATTTACATCTAATAAACCCATCGAGTAGACAGGATTTCTTTTAATATTTACATAACCCCTGAGGTTCACTTAAATTATGCCTTGATTGTTTTTATAAAAGCATGATTTTACTGTGATATTTCAACTCTGTTCAAGTGATTAAATATACAAGACTTTATATATGAATATATTAAATATACAAGACTATATATATGAATCTTGCTCTGCAATTGGCACAATGGCTAAACACATGTTTTACACATACCTAAAATAAATTTACATGAAGGAGCCAATATTTTTTAAATGTTGTCATTGTACAGAAATTAAAGTGCAAGAGCTAATCCAATTTTTCAGGAATTTTATTGAAAAACTGCTTCACACTATCTGAACATTCTGTTTTCCTTTGCACTCTCACAGCACCTAAAATGTTACAGATGAACATTTTAAAGTATCAACTTTTATTCCTCCCATAATTCTTATTTTTTCAGAATGTATATCTATAAATATATCCATATTTAAAATAAGATAACTCAATACTCCAAAGAACTTGGATTAAAAAAAATCTAAAATGAAGGCCTGAGAGATAGCACAGTGGGGGGTGTTTGCCTTGCAAACAGCTCATCCAGGATGGACGATGGTTCAAATCTCAGCATCCCATATGATCCCCCAGCCTACCAGGAGTGAGTTTTAAGTGCAGAGCCAGGAGTAATCCCTGAGTGCTAGAGAGGTGACCCAAAAACAAAAATAAAAAAAAAAACAAACATAAAACAAAGCAAAATCTAAAATGAGGGGTTGAAGTGATAGCATAATGGATAGGGTTTTCCTTTGCTGACCTAGGTTAATCCCACATATCCCACTTGATCCCCTGAGCTTGCCAGGAATAAGATTTCTTAGTGCAGAGCCTGGACTAACCCTGAATGCTGCCAGGTATGGCCCTAAAACAAAAACAAAAAGAAATACCAAAAAAATCTAAAGTAAGCAAATTTGATGTTTCTGCATATTGTTTATAAAACAAAAGATAGACGTTAATAAATATTTGTATTAAAATATAAGAAATAATTTTCCTAAGTATAGTCACAAAAGGCATTGCAATTGATAACTTTTTAAAATATGAAGCCTCTATTCAGAAATTTTTAACAGCAAAGATATTTGATCAGACCCACTAGCATTACATAAAATAAAAAAATCATTTACAATAATACTATGCTTGATATCTAATATAGATATCCCAAAAGGAAATAAACTTTTAATCAACAGATGTGAGCCTTTTTATGCCAATCTTACTGGAGCTGAATAATACACATTTGGGCAGATAACTGAATTAATTTAGCAGAAAACATTTTACTAAGAGAAATGCTATCTAGTAAAATTGGCTATTAGACGACATGTATTTCTCCCTAAAGGTTTTGTTTTATTTTATTTCATAGCATCACACATTCCAGATAAGTGTAATTCATTTTATTTCTAATATCAGTGTCCATGTTCTAGCTACTGTCTAATGCATAATATTCTAGAGATGCTGCCTGTGGTCACTTCAAACCTCATATATATCTGTGCCAGTTTTTAATAGGAAAATTATCAGGAATAGGAGCTTTTAGATGTCACCTTTTCAGCTACTTGCTACAGGTCATTGCCATCGCTTTTTCCCTTATCAAATTGAATCAGACAGTGACGATAAGCTGATTGCATACAGTTGGAGCCTGCAGAAATATCTCTGCTTTCTGACCTCACTGGTATTCATCTTTTTCAGCAGCATCAACTTTCATTAAGGAACTTGGCTGCAAGGCTTATTCACAATAGAGGTAAGGAAAATGGCAAAAGCAGAACACAAAATTTCTTGAGTTACTTCAGTAGCATCAATTTAAACCATGATACCTCAAAATAAATTTCAAATAGCACTAGTTAAAAAAAAAGAGTTGTAAGAAGTTGCTTTCTCATAATATACATCTTTCTTGACATGCCTTTTTCATCAACCTTTTCATTAAATAGGGATAAAAGTATGGAAGGGAAAGATCTGTTTAAATTGTAAAGTGCCCTTCAGCTATAACCTAAATATCTATCTACAGGTCTACACAGCTTTTAGGCATAATAAATTCAGATTAACTTTTAAATTCTGTTATTTTAATACTAGCATTTAGAGCCAGTATTTATTTTTTGTGTACATTAGCACTCTTCCTACATCTATACAAGCAAAAGTCTTTGAAGTCTGCACCCAACCCTGGTTCAGTCCAGTTCTCTCTCAAGAAGACTCCTATCCTTTTTGCCCATTTACCCTGAAATGTCCCTTCTGTTCTTTCTCATGTCAGGAAAATAATGCTACTTTTGACATAAATTAAGTCATCATTTCTACAATAATATGTCTGCATTTCAGTCTTCGCTAAACCTTATGGATAAAGAGACTTATCTCCCCCTCTTTACAGAGACAGGACATTTGGCAAATGCTAAAAGCAGCTCACAACAATTCTTTAGAAACAATTATTAAATTTTAGATCTTTGAGGGAATTTGTTGTTAATCATGGACATTAATTAAAATGAAACTCTGTGAACCACAATAAGTAAATTATAACTCATTATTATAAATTATACTCAAAACATGGATAACACATATACAAAACTGACCATCTGCTAATAGTTTTACCTACCACTATTATTTCTCTCACTTAAATTATTGATATATATTTTACATTTTTATGAATTGAAACCCACGCAATTTACTTTTAGACTAGTGAAGGAGAGTGTTAATCTCTAAAAAACTATCTTAACTTCAGATAATATCTTAAACTTAATATCTTAAATATCTTAATCTTAAACTTAAGTTTCAGACAATATCTTAAACTTTGGAGTCACTAAAAATAGAGTATAGCTATTCTAGCAATATGCAAATTAAAGCTAGCAATTTTCATTTTATTTCTAAAAGTACTCACAGAATTTCTATAATATACAAACAGTAGATAGTTCAGTGATAAGGATTCTAATATGTTATTTTTATGTGCAACTTTATACTAAATTTATTTTAATTTGTGGGGCTTTTTCTCTATATATAGGATTTTTCAATATATATTAAATACGTTTTAGACATAGTCAACCAAGATAATGGGAAAATTACTTTTGAGGTAAGGAATAAAACGACGGGCAAGTGATTGATGGCCAACCAGCATTTACTTCTTCCATTTCATTAACTCTAAATAACCCTGAATGGCATTTACAGTGCATTTAACTCCTTTCCTCTGGTGCTTTCCAGGTGAATACTTAGAAGTTCTGCTACCTTAAGTCTTTACCAGTGACATGTCATTTTGTACTTTGACACACAACAGAATTTGAATTTTTAATCAATTTAGCACATGAGACTTGTTCTTTTTTTTTTTTTGGTTTTTGGGCCACACCCGGTAACGCTCAGGGGTTACTCCTGGCTATGCGCTCAGAAGTCGCTCCTGGCTTGGGGGACCATATGGGACACCGGGGGATCGAACCGCGGTCCGTCCAAGGCTAGCGCTGGCAAGGCAGGCACCTTACCTTTAGCGCCACCGCCCGGCCCCATGAGACTTGTTCTTAAAATTGCTGACAATCCTGATTTATTTTTTCTAGGTTGCCAGGTACCTATTTTCTTTTCTAACTGATTTTAAATTTTTTTCTTAAATTTATTTAATTTAGAAATACACTTTTCTGACTCCATTGTTTTCTTAACAAGATGATTTATTTTTTTTGTTGTTGTTTTGTTTTGTTTTGGTTTTTGGGCCACAACCAGTAATGCACAGGGGTTACTTAGAAATTGTTCCTGGCTTGGGGGACCATATGGATGCCAAGGGATTGAACCGTGGTCTGTCTCAGGCTAGCATGGACAAGGCCTTACTGCTTGTGCCACCACTCCAGCCCCAACAAGATGATTTTTTTTTGTTTGTTTTTCCTTAGGATTTTAATACTTTTACCTTCTGAAACTATTGTTAATAAATCTCCTCAACAATTTTTGTCCTTTATTTGATTGTGTTGTGATATAGAAGATTTTTTATTGTTTAGCATTTTATATATAAAATATATTTTTTGGTGGTTTGGTGAAGAGTTTTTTATGTTTAACAAGATGATTTCTTATGTGAACTTCTGTAGAGATAGATTTGTCTTAAAACAAGTATTCACCTTGTTTATATATATTTTGTATTGTGGATCACTAGTTGAAAGATATAGCATACATTGCTCACATAATTATTTTTTCTTTGTATATTTATATTCAGGAATAAATCAAACCATTTGAATATCATAAACCAGGGCCTGAATCATAGTACATTTAGTAGGGTGCTTGTCTTGAATTCATTTAAGAAATAGGCACCTGGAAACCTAGAGAAGTAAAACCCCAACACATGCATTCCCTGTGTTCTCTCAAGTTTACAGGGAGTAAACTCAGAGTACTACCATGTACAGCACAAAACCTAAATGAATACCATGAACCAGACCTTCATTGCTTATAATCTCTCATTAGCAAATAAGTACTTTTAGACATTAACAAAAGTGAATGTGAATAGGGGAGATAAAAAGCAATGTTGCCTCCTCTCTGATAGTTGGTACCAAGAAAGAAAAGGTAAATAAACAAACAAAAAAAACAGATATGTTAATTAACATGAGCACTTCGAGTGTATTTGGGAGATTGCCCGGGGAAATAAATGATCAAGAGAAATCAAATGTGAATATTTATAAAGGAAGATAGATAGAAGGGTGAGGTAGATTCCTTAGTGGGACAATCAGTGAATTTTGAGTTAAAACTAGGGACCTTAGAAAAATGAATGAGAACTATAGGAATTTCAGACCATATTTTTCTGGCCAAGTGTTGACTTCTAAGCCCTTCTCCTCTGAGGTAAGCCAGTTCTTTGTGATTGGGGATACTTCTGGGAAAGGAGGTCAGTGGCAACTGAGTTCCTCTATAAGAATTTATTATTCAACAAATAAGGAGAGTTAAAGACACTATTAGATTAGAGGAATGATACAGCAGCTAGTGCACTTGCCTTGCATGCAGCCATTCCAGATTTAATTCTCAGCATCCTATATAGTCGCCTAAGCCCTGCAAAAAGTGAATGCTGAGCACAGCTGAGTATGACTCCCAAACAAAAGCAAAGCAAAACAAAAGCAAACCCTCTAGTATTTGTCATGTGAGTGTGTATGTATTCATGTGTACATATTTGCAAGTGTGTGTGTGCAAACTTTTAAGTGCCTACCACTCAGATTAACCAAAATTCCAATATGGCACCTTTTAAGGGAGGATATTCTGTTTCCTTTACAACTTCATGAATAACTGGCTCTCTTTTACATAGAGTATACAAATATTCCTTTTAAAAATTCAGTATAGAAATATAAAAATTATTAATTAGCATATCAGAAAAGATCTGGCACTAGCTTGTAGTCAGTAAAAAAAGAAACAATATGTCAGACATTCTAGCCTGCCAAACTATCTTTCTATTCCTAAATTTAGATAAAATTCTAAGTACCATCATCCACTTTTCTAATTTTTTTTTTACAGAAGCCATACATAGTAGTGTTTGAAGGGGATAACCTATGGCATTTATCATATGTCATGTTAGATACATAAATGTGTGTCATATCAGATGCATAAGCCATGTATCCTAAACTGAAAGAAATTTACATGGAAGATAATAATTTTACAAATAAAGGAAAATCAATAAATTCAATGCTTTGTCTATGGTTCCATATTGGACTAAGTATAGTATCCAGATTTTCTAATTGTTTATTATTTTTCTTATTCCAACTTGCATGAGTAAAAGTGAGAGTTCATGTTTTGTATATAAAGTAAAAAAAAGTAACAAAATGTACAAAAACATTAAAATAAATCTGAAAAGGTTTAGTCAGTCAGTAATTAAGATGAAAACATTTTGAAAAATAATAAAAAAATCACTCAAAGATTTGATATATTTGAAGCTGTTGAGAAACAAGATTTAGAGGTTAAGCATACACTTGCAGAGTCAACTCAACATTTAAAGTATTTGTTAGAAGGTTAAAATAAAGATAGAAGTAAAAAAATTGTTGTCCCCAATTATTCTTATTTTTTTCTCTCTCTTCCTTTCTCTTCTTTCGTTTTGTGCTACGCCATGTTTCTTATTTCAAGACCACGGCGTGTTTTTTTTTGTTTGTTTGTTTGTTTCTTATTTTTTTTATTATTATTTTTAATCTGTTTTCACTGGATATTTGACACTTCTTTTGGTACTGGTGGAGTGTTTCACCTTCTTGTTCTCATTCACTTCCCAAATTGATGATGAGAACCTCTAGAAGGATTCTACCCATTTTCGGGGTATTAGACCCTTACCCCAGTTTATTTACTTTCTCTTTTTCAGGCAAAACCACGTAACTTGAACTAGCTAGCCCTGCCCCCACTTACAGGGGGAAATAAGGGAGGCAGCAAGACCAAACTGATGCAAGACTACTAAGTAGTAGGTTAGATACAGAGGGGACCATATATTCTAGCCGCCCTGAGGGGGAGGGAAGAGGAAATGGGAGGTAGGACAAAAACGGAGGGTTAGGGAGGACAATTTGGGGATGGGAAGCCCCCCTGATTTTATGTAAATATGTACCTAAAATATTGTCAACAATATGTAAGCCACTATGATCAAAATAAAAATTATATTAAAAAAAAAGATAGAAGTAAAAGTACCACAATTTTTAATTAATTTTATTTGGCATATAATTTCCTGACATCATTTATTTTTATACTTGAATGTAAAGAAAATATCTTTAGAGCCAAAATTCATTTGTTATTCACTTTGAAAAGAAAACCAGGCTTTCAGCACTTAGGAAACAAGCTTGACCATATGTCAAGCATGTCTTTAATGTGGACATCTGTCTCTCTGCTGTGCAGAACATAAATACAGCCCACATGATTGGGTCCAGATGGTGAGCTGTTTCAGATAACATGGATCAAATGCATCACTGAGCCCAAGTGCCCTGCTTCCTGCTGAAAGATTTCTTGTGAAAGACTTCCTAGGAAATGAGGAACTGAACTTTCATAATTCCATAAGACCAAGAAAGAGATGTAATACCATTGCTGTTGAAATGTTTGAAATGCTTTTCTCTTCTCACATAGTATGTTGGACTTACATGTGAATATAACCAATACTGTTAAGTTTGTACTGTTATTTGCTATGGTCAAGATGCTTAAAAGTATCCTGATATTACACTGAGATTTGGGAACTAATGAGACTATTTTCAAGTAAGTACCATAACCTTTAATCACCTTTTAGAGTTTTGTAAAACCACAACATGATTTGCTCAATGTAGAGGTATCATCACATTTATACAGCAATATAAAGCAAGGTATTCAAATCTACTTATTTACCTAAAGGAGTAATATAACTTCTGATATATGTATATATATATATATATATATATATATATATATATATATAATTGACATTTTCATGAAAGAATGTTAGAATAAAGAAAAAATTAGAAAAATAAAAAGAATGAGGAATATTTTCAAGATATTATTAACTTATCATGCTGTTACCATGTTTTTGTCTTAAAAGTTTAGAATTCTTGGTTTAATATTTTAATCAAAAGGAGCAATAAACCATTAATGCACCAAAAATCAGTTGCTATAATCAGTTCATAGAGGTGAATTAACTTGAAAACATAAGTTCAGATGGGGTGAGATATTTTGTAGAAAAGGAAACATTTTGAAGCAGCTATGAGGAAATTCAAGTAGAGGGGGTTAATACTCCCTAAACTAAATGGATCATTTCTACTATGTAAAAAATCTCCTACTCATACTTCAGAGTTAAGTGCATTACCACAGCGTAAGTACTTACAAAAGAACATGCCAATATACAAATTAAATGATGTGACTTTAAATTTTTAATACAGTAGTTTTTTCTGTTACCAATACATGATAAGAGAAATGTATATAATTGTAGGCATGAATATGCATTTATAGATATTTTGGGGGCCACATCCATCAGTGCTTAAGGTCTATTCCTGGTTTTGCATTTACAGGTCACTCCAGATTGTTCCCAGAAGACAAAATAGGGTACTAGGTATCAAACTGGGTCAGCCATGTGCAAGGGAAGTGCCTCATCCATTGTGCAATCTTTCTCCAACCCATGTTCAGATTTTATGTCATAATCTTACTTTTACAGATCAGGTAAATTATTTCATGGGTTGGCATTGATTTTAATTAATTAGAAATTGTTCTTAATTCGACCTTATTCTTCAAATTGATCTTAATTATACTTTAATTTGACTTTATCCTTAAATATGACAAAATACTTTCCTCATTCTCTCTCTTTATATAAACATATGCATATACATGCACACATATAGGTATAAATCTCTGTATATACAAAGAAAAATAAACCTAGATGGTTAAATGGAATACGTAGTTCAATAAGTTCATAAATTTTTGTTATTTTCTAGATTAAGATTTGTGTAAAATTGGAAAAATATTACTGAATTTGTTTTGAAACTCACAAATTTCAAAGTTAAGATTATTACATCAACACTATTTAGCTTGAAGAGACTTGATTTAGAAAGATTCAGTGTTTCTTTTTTGGTCCTACATTACAACCCATATGGACTTATACTATGCCACAGTATAGATTAATAGGTATCTAGAAAAACAGTTATTTCCTACTGATGAGTTCAATGATGCCAAATATCTAAAAATAAACTTAAATATGCAACTATCTTTCTATAAACTAGAAATGACTAATCACAGGGGCACAACATTAAATATGCAATGTATATTGTACTGGAAATATAGTGGAAGGGAACTTGCCTCACACGTTGACATTTAAGTTTGATCCTCAGCATCCCATTTTATCTTCAATGCACTGCCTTGAGCAATATTGAGTGCAGAGATTGGAATAGCCCTGAGTATCATTGGGTGTGGCACCCAAACAAACAAAATAATGTGATGTATACAACTCCTCAAAATTGGTGAAACAGTTAGCAAATAATTATTATGATAAAAATTATAAAACATTAAAAAAATAAGTTTCAAATAAATGGAAAGAAATTCTTTTAGGTAGTAGATAAAAATGCCAATTTTCGTCAATTTGCTATATAGATTTTATTCATCATTCCAATTTCTTCATTTTTTGTATTTTATATAACTTAGGAAGATATTAAAAATCTTGAGAAATTCAACCTGATATAAATAGTTGTACCCCAAAACTATATTTATTGCTTCTGTTATGATAGTACAAAACTTCTGTTTTATTTTTAATCAAATCTTTCAAAGTATGAATGAATTTCTGATAAACTTTTTGTTAAGGGCTATCTGACATAACTTATCTGCTTAAATTTATTCTATTTATCAAATCATTTCCTATAAAATGAAATGTCATTATTATACACAGAATGCTCCATGAACTAGTCTATTTGTTATTACTTATTGCATTGTTATTTATTAAAACTCTGTGACTTCAATATTTTGATGACAACAAGAGTCTAGATATAGAACAAGTTGAACATGGGCCACATTCAAACAGCAGAAAATATTACTGTGAGATAGTCACCATCAACTCTGCTTCTCTGATTCCTCACACACTTTTTTATTGCAGCTATTATCACACTGTGTTGAAATGAAGGATGTTTTATTTTCTCTACTCTCCATTCCACTCCCATAACCTGTGAAGAAGCTGTCTTATTCAGTATAATAGCATGTATCACAGGGGTTGTTCTGATTCTTTTGGTTACACACTTGGTGTACAATGTTAGATACTAGTCACAAATACTATCATGCTTCAATTATTCATAGTTTGAGTGTTCATTTTTAATTAAACCTAAAATAGTTTTAGAAATGCAGATAATACAATGCAAGATATAATAAAAATATAAGGCATTTGCAATAAAAAATAAATCTCTTCAATCACATTCCCCATTGAATTAGGGATATTTTTAATGAATATTTAAAAAAAAATCCAGTAAACCTAGAAATTTTATTCCTATCTATAATAATTATTGTTTTATTTTATTTTTTTTTGGCTTTGGGGGCCACACCTGGTAATGCTCAGGGGTTACTCCTGGCTATGCGCTCAGAAATTACTCCTGGCTTGGGGACCATGGAAGATGGAACCGCAGTCCATCCGAGGTTATCTTATACAAGGCAAGTGCTTACTGCTTGTGCTACTGCTCCAGCCCTGTAATAATTATGTTTAAGTAATATTGCAAGCTATGAAGTGGACACAGAAAATTATCATTATTAATTCTCAATTTACTTTACATAAACATTCATAACATTTTAAGCAAAATTTTGATTTTAATTAAAAATATACTTAATTTTGGGGCCAGAGTGGTAAGGCATTTGCCTTGCATGGAGAAGGACAGTGGTTCAAATCCCAGCATCTCATATGCTCCCCAGCGTCTGCCAGAGGAGATTTCTGAGTGTAGAGTCAGGAGTAACCCCTGAGAGCTGCTGAGTGTGACCAAAAAAACAAAAAAAATTTTTTTTACTTGATTTCATTAAAATTATAAAAATAAAAGAAATTTTGAAAGATAAATAGAATGGTAACTTAGAACACCAAAGGAAAAAAAAAAGCAGAAAAAATTGGGGCCTAACCTGGTGATGCTCAGAGGTTACTCCTGTCTATGGGCTCAAAAATCACTCCTGGCCTGGGGGACCATATGGAACCCTGGGGAATTGAAAAGCAGTCCTTACTAAGTCAGCTGCATACAAGGTAAATGCCCTACCACTGCACCACCACTCTGGCCCCAGAAAACAAAAAAATTAATCTACATCAACATAGTTATTTTGTATATGAGAGTTTTAAATCTATTTAGTTATTTAATCATAAGCCAACATATCAAGTTTATTGAATGATTTTTTTAACTATTTTTGTCTCTTTAGGCTCTCAAAGAATTTTCCTTAAAGGTAAATGAATTTTGACATTTTTATAAAACTCAGCTTGTAATATAGTATAAATAATAGTAATAAAAGTAGTAATAATATAGTAATATATATAATTGTAATAGTATAAATAAATAAAAATAATAAAAACCTGTAACATAGTTAAATAGTAAAATTATTTGCTTAAGTAAATTTGTAATAATGATTCAGAATTTTGCTTAAAGACAATCAGCAAAGGTACTTACTTATTAAGTTCTTCTACATTTATTTCCAAAGGTAGTGTCTGTTTAATACAATCTTAAGATTAATTCAACATATATTCAAGTGTATTATTTAATCAAATGGCGAGGAACTGAGAACGTTACCAGGGCAAAACATCCTTAACTTAGAAGTCCAAAATTAATAAGGATAAAGATAAAGGATACAATTTTATGGTAAGAAAACTAGTTGTGAGTTATATTAGAAATACAATGTGGGGCCAGTGAGGTGGCGCTAGAGGTAAGGTGTCTGCCTTGCAAGCTCTAGCCAAGGAAGGACCATGGTTCTATCCCCCAGGGTCCCATATGGTCCCCTCAAGCCAGGAGTGATTTCTGAATGCTTAGCTAGGAGTAACCCTAGAGCACCAAATGGGTGTGGCCCCCCCAAAACCAAACCAAACAAAACAAAACAAAAAAGAAAATGCAGGAATGTATATGTTATGAGAAAAATACCCAAAATTATATTCAAGTTCACAGAAAATGTCACGAGTAGTCTTTAAAGAGAATAGATTTTTTAAATGGACGTTGTGCTAAGGCATTCGAACCAGAGAATTAAGTTTAGTCAATGCTTATATATGCTAATTTTTTCCATCAAGACTATTGACTTTCTTTAAACAGTCTACTGAGGTATGACCTGAATGCTAATCATAACTCATAAGATTACCAATTGCTAGTTGTCAGGGTTCTCTGTTAACTGTCAGGAAACTTAAAAAACTTTTGTTTTATATCAATGGATACATGCATCTATCACACATTTCTCCCTCTCTCTCTCCCACTCTCACATACATAACACACACATGTAAAAGCCTAGGTTTGAATTTCATTTTCTTAAGCAACAAACAACATGGTAGTTTGCAGTTTTTGCCTGTAGAAACACAGGCATCTAATTAATTTAGAGATTTCCTTTGGTAGCACACAATAACATGCAAAATATTCTATGAATATGGACTCTATTCCTTAAAATTTATAAGTAAATTTAAAATAAAGATTTAATTGGAAATCATTTTTAGACAAAAAAATATTGCTATATTTGAATATTTTCTTTAAAAAAATCCTGTTTAGAAAGTGTCAGAAAGTTCTAAGCTGATTCCTAATTGAAAGGAGCAATTGAAGGAGAGACTTTGATAAAAAAAAAACATGTTCATAAATGACTTCAGATAAGTTATTGCTAACTTTAAATAAAGACAGCTAGAGAGAAGAAAAGACAGATTCTCCATGCATAAACAATATAAAAAATTTGTTTCGCACTGTATTCACTATTACTCTGCAGCACTCTAATTCAAGATAAAAGGGCAATTTTGACACAATAGACTTAAAAGAATTACTTAAAAGAACACATTTTGATTCATTTAAATCATAACACAGAAAAACTATACATTTTACTAAAGGAACCAGATAGGTAGTATCAGTGTGCAAGACACTTGCCCTGTCTGAAACCAACCAAGTTTCAATCCATACCATCATGTGTGATCCCAAGCACCATCTCGAATGACTCATACAGAGCTAGGAATGTCCTGAGCACTACCATATTAAGACCCATTAACTGAAAATGGAACTTTGCAAAAACATATGAACAATATGTTTCATAACTTTTGAAAATATTGTCTATAAATAATAAATTTTATATTATATTTAAAATACACAATATACATTTGTATATTTTAAATACAAAAAATTAATATTCCAAATACACTTAAAATATACAATATAAATGCATCTGGATATAAGCACAATTTATAGCCAGTAATTTGAAAAATACTAAGATTTTATACATATTACTAGGTATTTCAATGATAAGACAATCTTGTCATATATATTTAGTTCTAGTGCCACTGATAGGCGCAGAGTTTTAATAAGTCCTAAGCACTGTTGGGTTTTTCCCAATAAACAAAAAAATTAAAATAAAAAGGAAAATTACTATAACATTTTATGATGGTATTTTCTAAAACGAAATTTATGTTTTCATTTACTTAAAATATCTAGAATTCTATAAGAACTGTACTTTACAAATTGATTACAAAACTTTTCACTTTATTTAGGTTTTATAAAATTTCAATAGAGGAAACAAATATGAACAGGATATTATTGAAATTTTTCCATTAAAACCAATGGAGATATGTAGAAAATTTAATTTTAAATGCTCAGGCATTTACATAAAACATGTTCATAAATGTTTTTAGTGATTGATTGCCAAAATATCCTGACTGTGGGAAGATATATTTTATAGACCTTCTATAAATATTTTGCTTAATCTATATTCTGAGCCAAAATAGAAGAAAATGAAAAAGGACTACAATATTTTAATATTTAAAATAGGGAAAGTATCAAAAAGTAATCATAGGTATAGGAAATTGTTGGATAAAATATTTCTTAGAAAATATTACTTGAAGAAAGTCTGGTGTCAGAATATTTACACAGCACAATAAAAATAGATACCCTTGAGTTAACAGGATGATTTTTAGACTTCCCCATATTTAGTTCTAATATAAAGACTAGTTCTTCCACTTAAAAATACTTGTAATAGATATTAACATTTTCCCAGCCCACACAAAATAAGCTTCAAAAATCACAGTCCATTTAAACAATAGGAATTCAAACAGATTGAAAAATTATCCCTTATCCCTGGGTCATTAAGAGATGGATGCCCCTGTCACTATCTCAATTTAGAGAGACACTCAGGCAAATAAATAGAGAGTCACAACTTAGCCAGAGGAGACTGAGGAGCTGAGTTTGGTGTTAGGGTAAAGTCAAATTAAAAAAAAAATAATACATAAACAATATTAAAATTGACATTCCTTTCTTCAGTTGACAAAATACAACATTAAAATCCTGAGTGGATAATCAAAAATATTCCCTACAGAAGTGAGACTTCCTTTAGATGCCAGGAGAAATTCTCACAGTAAATTTATGGGAAGTGCAAGTGCCTTTCACCTAAGACTTCAAGCAGGGACTATTTTGAAATCCACAAGACCATACTCTTAACAAGGTCCACCCTGGGGAGAAGATAGCTGAACACAGCCTAATCTCCTGCAAATGGCCATATTGGACCCAAGAAAATAAACCATCCCCAGCTGCCTTTAAACATTTGTCTCATCAAAGGCTAATAGAAAAATCCTGAGCAATACTTAGGAAGTTAATACATGCAATGATCTAAATCCACTGATTAAAACCCATGAGCACTGACTTATTAAGACTCATTCCTATACATTACTATCTTCCACACTTTCCCTCCACACTTTAGCAGCACATGAATGAAGACAATTGACAAGATTGTCAAGAAAACACAATCAGGGAGTCGGAGCAGTGGTGCAAGCAGTAGGGCATTTGCCTTGCATGCACTAACCTAGGACAGATCACGGTTCTATTCCCGGCACACCATATGGTTCCCCAAACCCGGAGCGATTTCTGAACACATTGTCAGGAATAACCCTTGAGTATCACCAGGTGTGGCTCAAAAAGCAAAAAAAAAAAAAAAAAAAAAAAAAAAAGACAGAAAGAAAACTAAAGAAAGAGCGAAATAAAGTAGAGAGAAAGAAAAGAGGAAGGAAGGAAGGAAGGAAGGAAGGAAGGAAGGAAGGAAGGAAGGAAGGAAGGAAGGAAGGAAGGAAGGAAGGAAGGAAGGAAGGAAGAAAGGGAGGGAGGGAGGGAGGGAGGGAGGGAGGGAGGAAGGAAGGGACAAAAGAAAGAAAGGAAAGAAGAAGGAAAGAGGGGCCCAGAGAGATAGCACAGCGGCGTTTGCCTTGCAAGCAGCCAATCCAGGACCAAAGGTGGTTGGTTCGAATCCCGGTGTCCCATATGGTCCCCCGTGCCTGCCAGGAGCTATTTCTGAGCAGACAGCTAGGAGTATCCCATGAGCAACGCCGGGTGTGAACCAAAAACCAAAAGAAAAAAAAGAAAAAAGAAAAAAGAAAAGAAAGAAAGAAAGAAAGAAAGAAAAGAAAGAAAGAAAGAAAGAAAGAAAGAAAGAAAGAAAGAAAGAAAGAAAGAAAGAAAGAAAGAAAGAAAGAAAGAAAGAAAGAAAGAAAGAGGGAGGGAGGGAGGGAGGGAGGGAGGAAGGAAGAAAGAAAGAAAGAAAGAAAGAAAGAAAGAAAGAAAGAAAGAAAGAAAGAAAGAAAGAAAGAAAGAAAGAAAGAAAGAAAGAAAGAAAGAAAGAAAGAAAGAAAGAAAGAAAGAAAGAGAACAAAAGAAAGAGAACAAAAGAAGAAAGAAAGAAAGAAAGAAAGAAAGAAAGAAAGAAAGAAAGAAAGAAAGAAAGAAAGAAAGAAAGAAAGAAAGAAAGAAAGAAAGAAGAAAGAAAGGAAGAAGGAAGGAAGGAAGGAAGAAGGAAGGAATGAAGGAAGGAAGAGAGAAAGAAAGAAAAAGAAAGAAAGAAAGAGAGAGAAAGAAAGAAAAAGAAAGAAAGAAAGAAAGAAAGAAAGAAAGAAAGAAAGAAAGAAGAAAGAAAGAAGAAAGAAAGAAAGAAAAAGAAAGAAAGAAAGAAAGAAGAAAGAAAGAAGAAAGAAAGAAGAAAGAAAGAAGAAAGAAAGAAAGAAAAAGAAAGAAAGAAAGAAAGAAAGAAGAAAGAAAGAAAGAAAGAGAAAGAAAGAAAGAAAGAAAGAGAAAGAGAAAGAAAGAAAGAAGAAAGAAAGAAAGAAAGAAAGAAAGAAAGAAAGAAAGAAAGAAAGAAAGAAAGAAAGAAAGAAAGAAAGAAAGAAAGAAAGAAAGAAAGAAAGAAAGAAAGAAAGAAAGAAAGAAAGAAAGAAAGAAAGGCTCTCTTCTAGCCTTCATCCTATGGCCTACATTAATAACAAGATTTCTAGCTATAGCGATAGATGTGTGATGACATCATCCACAATGGAGCAGAAAGTTTCCTGGCACCATAAAAAGACCTTGGGGTGTGAAAATGAGCGTGTATGCCATGTTCCCATGGCAGTGTGTTTTAAGGGTGGAGAAATCCTATATCTCTTAGACCAAGGAAATTCCCATTTTAATTTTTCCAATATTTACTGTGCCTTTGGAAAACGGTCTATTTTTTATGTCATTGTTTAAACCAGGGGACATGGCTATCAATTCCTTGAAACCCAGAAATGAAGGAGGACAAAAGCTACACATACACTTACATACAAACACACACACACACACACACACTCACACCTGATATATAACACTATGGAATTACTACAAAACTTGGGAAAGATACCTAAGGAATATAGCAGGAGAAGAAAGAAAACAAAGACTATTTAAGAAAGTGAGGAAAGCCTGTCTCGATTACAGGTGTGGGGGGGTGGGGAGGAGGAAGATCTGGGAAATTGGTGGTGGGAATGTTGCACTGGTGAAGGGGGTGTTCTTTACATGACTGTAATCATACAACTATAATCATGTTTGTAATCACAGTGTTTAAATAAAGATAATTATAAAAAAAAAAGAAATTGAGGATTTACCCATATTAACATCAGCCACTCAACTGGAAGCTCCAGAAAGCTACGAGAATACCAAGTAGAATACAAACTGCACTCAACATATTTTCAATCTATATAATATCAAATGCTTTTAAACTTCTAAAGAAAATCTTACCCCTAAAAAAAACAAACATAATAATTACAAACATGGCATACACGCTCATTTTCACACCCCAAAGTCTTTTTATGGTCCCAGGAAACTTTCTGCTCAGTTGTGGATGATGTCATCACACCTCTATAGCTAGAGATCTTGTTATTTGTGGTCATAGGTCATAATTACTTCACTGTTTATTCCCTGGTATAAAACTTAGACTAAAAGTGAACTATTTAGTCCTGCTGAATGAAAACAAGAAAATGGAGGAAGATATTTAAAATATTGAAAGAAAATTAAATTTCAGCCTAGAATTCTTTACTGAAAAGTTATCTTTCAAAAGTTAAATCATAATAAAAATATTTTCATGCAAACAAAATTTAATGAAGTTTTATATCCATTGCCCTACCTTAAAAGCAATGCTAAAGTTTTAGAGAGAAGCAAAATTACATAACTTAAAATTTTATACTATATAAAGAAAGCATCTTTCTTATTTTAATAAAACTAACCATGTACAGAGTATAATATAACTTAAAACTTATGCCTGATATTTCCTATTACATTACAAAATTATGTGTTATATAACATACAATACTTTATATAATGTCTTATTATACAACACACATAATCAAATGATTATATACAAGCGTCAGAGGAAAAAATTAGCATTATTTTGTTATGATTAGGCATTTATACTATCTCAAATTTGTTATTTTAATTTAAATTTGGGAGTTAGACTTGATGTAAATGCATAAAGCAAAATATACATAAATACATAAGTATATATAAGGAACTAAAATAAATAATGAAAGTATAATTTATATGTTTAGAATATAGAGAAATGTAAAGCCTATAAAATGAAGCAGAAAAAATGGAAGACAGAATCAGGAACAAAGAACAAGCATAATAAATAGAAAATAGTGACCAGTATGCAACCTTTAATATAACTATATAAATAATAACTTTGGTATAAGAGGTCTAAACCCACTGATTAAAAGGCAAAAATAAAGAGAATCAAGTCTATGTTGTCTATAAAAAACTCCATTTTAAGTATAAAGAACCACATACATTAAAATAAAATGTATGAAAAATATATATCATTCTGACATTGATCAAAAGAGAGCAGGATTAGCTAATTAATTTCAAACAGAACTGACTACAAAGCAAAGAAAAGCATCAGAGATACAGGCGATCATTATATAATGATGAAGGGGCCAATTCTTCAAGAAGACATAACAATCTTTCACTTGTATGGGCCTAACAACAGTATGTCAAAATACATGAGAACAAAATTGATAAAACTGCAAGGAGAAATAGGTGAATTTCTTATCATCATGAAAGACCTCAACACCTCTCTCCCCAGATCCAGCAAGCAGAAAATCAGTGAGGATATTTTTGAACTCAGCAGTACCATTAATCAACTGAATACAACAGTTGACATCTATAGATGATTTCATCCAACAGAGAATACACAATTTTTTTCTCAAGCTCACATGAATCTTCTACCAAGTTGGACCACATCCTGGGATACAAAACACATTAACACACTTAAATCAGTTCATGGTTGCTCTTTGAACATAATGAAATTAAACTAGAAACCTATAACATAAAAGAGAACTGAAAAGTCTCCAAGTATGTGGAGATAAATAAAAAAAACTTCTCAATAGCAGAGTCAAAAAAGAAATAATAATTCTGGTAAAAATAATATGAACTAACATATTTTGAACTTTAAGTGCTTTGAAGTGGTAGTTTTTGAAGCTGAAGTTCTTGAACTATATCTTTTGGAGGAGCCTAGCCAGTTGGTAGAACATTGGTTTTCTGTGACAATGCAGGTCAGAACATACTTGTGAGGCTGCTTTATTTTTTTCTTTTGCTAAGAAATAAGGGTGGAAATTAAAGTGAGTTGGGGCCGAAGCAGTGTCGTAGCAGTAGATAGTTTGCCTTGCATGCTGCTGACATAGGAAGGACGGTGGTTCGAACCCCTAGCTTGGTACCCCAAACCGGGAGCAATTTCTGAGCGCATAGCCAGGAGTAACCTCTGAGTGTCATCGGGTGTGGCTCCAAAACAAACAGACAAACAAAAATGTGAGTTAGAACATAGATTTACTTATAATATAAAACAAACATTGAAATTAATGGTAAAAAACAACATACAAATCACACATAAAAGGAGAATCTAACAGTATGTTTCTATCTTAGAAAAAGATTACAAATTATCCAAAAATAATAAGAAAAAAGTAAAAATCATGGCCAAAAAAAACCAATAACGAAAAGAAAATCAAAATCTGATCCTTTAAAAATATTAACATTGATCAGCCACCATCATATTAATTATTATAAATTAATACTGCTAATTACTAAGTAATGACACAATTATTAAAATGCCAAAAGTACATCACTATATTCATTATTAACAATTCTAGGGAACAACTTTGTTAACCTAGATGAAGCTACTCATTGAAAGTCACATAAAGCCAAAATAAGATATAAAAATAGGAATATATATATATATATAAATTATTTTTAACCAATATAAATTTCTTTCTAAACAGAAAGACCAGCCCCATTAATTTCTCTGGAAAATTCTATGATTTTTCAGAAAGAATTTCTAATACCTTTCTATGATTTCATTTAGAGAATAGTCACAGGAAATATTCGTTAATTCATTCTGGGTCCAGAGTTAGTGGATGGAGAAATAGCTGCTCTAGGAAATCACTTGCATTTTGTGCTCAGCAATTTCTCTTGGCTCTGCACAAAGAGATCAGTCCCATGTATGATCAGGGACCATGTATGGTGCTAAGGATAGAACCCAAGTTAGCTGTGAGCAAGGCAATTATCTCACCTGCTATACTATTGTTTTAACCCTAAAATAATATTTACATAGAAAATTTTAATTATATTGTGAATGTATTTGCTAAATGAACTAAAAATCACACTTGCACAAAAGAGAATTTTAAAAATTTTATCCTGTGTAGTTCATAAGACCACTAGATTATACAATATATTGTTCATATTATTTTGTAAGTTTCCTTGCAAAAGTTTTCTGAAAATAAATAAGTATACATGTGATTTTCAAAATTATCTTAAATTTCATATATAAAGGGGGATACTTGCTCAAAATCTTACTGTTTTAGGTACCATTAGTTTTGATGCATAAGAAATACAATATTTCTTAGTGTTTTTTTAAACTGACCTCATTATTTATTACTCAAAATATGTGAAAATATTAGCCACAACATACAAATCATTTTTTATGTTAGTGGGTACCTTTTAGACTATATGTGGCTACTTCTACTTCTTTTAGACTACCGGGGCTACTTCTGGTGGTACTTGGGAACCATATGAATTGTCAATGATCAAAACATGATATTTTATTTGTAAAGGAAGCACTTTATCTCCTGTACTTAACTACTTCAACCACCTAAACCATTGTCCATAAGTCCTTTTCTAGACAAAATTATTTTTGATTATCATTATTTCTCCTAAACTCTCCAAAACCCCCAGTAAAATCACACTAAACTTCCCTTGATCATTGTCTCAGAGTTATTTGTCAGCACTGATCAACTTAGTAGGTGAACTTTTTGTTTCTTTCTGCATCTTCCTCAAGCAGTACATAAAACCTAGGATAAATAAAACCTGAAATACTTACGCTGGCAGGTCTATTGCTATAATTTATTGTTGATGGAGAATTTGTACTTATAATAAAGTCCTGTGTCAGAAATATTTCGCCAATAGCAATCCGGCACCAAAAACAATGATTGTGATGAGATTAATAATAGATTGCTGTATGGACATGAAAACTAATTTGTCAGGGAATATCATTATAGTACAACATAAGTTGAGAATGTTTCAACTTCATGTATGTCAAAAGAAAGGGAACAAAATTTGAATTTTAACAGTTCCTACTAGCACACACATCTATCTTGATTTTAGCTATGCTGCATTTGCATAAATTTTCCTTATGCTTTATTGCTCTTAGGTGAGAAATAATCATCAATCAGAACTTTAGCTGATTTGACACTCACAAATAGCAAAATAAATTTCTCTTTTCCTCCTTTAGTTTCTCTCTTACAATATTGTTTTTCTTATGTAAAATATGTATCAACCACTAAATAATATTTTAAATTCTGATTAATTTCAGTAAAATATTTCAGTTTCCATTAGGCATAGTAGATGTATAATGAAGTACAATATTTAAGTTGTACACTGTTATTTTTGGTTACCTACATACATACTGCAAACCACTATAATAATATAAATAAGAGACATCTATAAAAGTGTAGTTGGGTACATTTGAAGTCTTTTTCTTTAGTTTGTTTCTCCTCCTTCTCCCCTTTGGTTTCTAGTAAAACATTAATCTTTCCCTGAGGTCTATACGTTAATTTTTCTACTATACACACTATTATGTATAATTTAATGTGATTTCTGTCACTTGAATTAGTTTTGAGAGCTAGCCAGATTGTGATATGTATCAATAATTTATTTAATTTCATTGGTAACTAATACTCCATTGTATGTATATACCTTACTTCAAGAATGGTTATAATTCATTGATTACAAATCTAGTGTGAAATGACTTTGATATGAAAGTATCACATATACTATTCAAATGAAAATAAAATTGCTATTTTATCATCCATAAGCTCCAAAATCTTTCTGGTTTTTTTTGGTCTGTGAAAATTAAGGTATTGTTTGTAAAAAAAAAAAAAAGAAAAAGAAATAAGTCTTGTTAGCTGATACTATTAATCTTATCCCATGAAGGGCACTGGGCAAAAACACAAATGAGAAGAGGTTATTTTTCTTCCTTGTCTCTTATAGTTCTTTCTTACTAACCAGGCTATGAGAAATAATATCTCTCCCATTCTTATCTCCTGTTTACATGGACTGTACTTGTACCTGGTTCATGCAAAGACTAGAGTTCCCAGTTCTGGGTTCTTACTGTATATTCTCTCCTTACTGATTCCAACTGCCAGCTGCAATTTGAATATAGGCTCCACTCCCATAGAATGCAGATGTTCTGAAGTTAAGATCTTATAGAACAAAGTTGTCTCCAGAAACTAGTTCCTGTCAAGGGCCTCCTTATATAACAACGAATGTTTGAAAATATCAGCTTCTGGTTGCCCCTTTTCTGAGAATGCAACTTACGAGAGAATTCTGATAGATTCTGATATTTGCCCCTTCTCAGAGGTGGCAAGTGAATGATGAGGCATTCCTGAACTATCCTGTGAGCCCCCACTCCAGAATGTGGCAATCTCTGAGGCAGATTCCTCTCTGTGGATAATTCACCCCATCCCTGCACCATAAAATTAAGTTCATCAGAAGAGTGCTATAATTATACTATCTAGTGAATTCTTGCCACATCTTCTGAAATAAGGGCAGTGGTAAGGATCTGGGTAATAGTGCTCCCTGGGTAGTCTATTTGGGAAATGGAGATACCATCTGTGCCATATGTCTGTTATTCTCTCAAAGTCTTTCGAACTCTTTCTTGTCTATTTCTATTAGTATAATCCCTGTTGAAAACTAAACATCTCTCATCAGCATTTCAATCAAACATATTATATCATTGATTTCCTTACCATTCTTGATTGTGAATGTTTATTGCCAAAATTGTTCTTGACTTTTATTTTTAGGTCATACTGATTCAAACAGTTTTGTTTTTTTTTCTGACAAATTTACTTCTTATAGTTTCCCTTTTTCTTTTCATGTACCTTTTAACTTGAAGCATCAAGTTAAAAGATTGGTCATAAAATAGATTAGTTGCTTTGATGGTGATATTTTAGGAACATTGAAATTCTTGGAAGTTTTTAAAATATATCTCTTCCATCATCTTGCTGCTGGTCCTGAAATGCCACAATGTCAACATCATTATTTTGACTTAACATTTTATCCATTATTGAAAGAGGAAAAATCTGGTGAAGACTGACATTAAACTTTCTTAGGAACTCTATTTGTGGTATAAATTTCTCTTCTCATTTTTAAAATTATGACTCTATAAAATTAGAAAAATTTGCCCTGTTTGTTTATATGTGTATGCATATTTCAGTTTGTTAGAATTGGTGAAGGAGAAGAATGCATTATAGAAAGTAACTAAATGTAAGGACAAGAATGGCAAACACAAAATTATAATATCAAAGTTTGAATAGATCTAACCAGTATTACAATTCAATTTTTAAAACTTGACTTTTATTTCTATGCCTGACAATAAGCCATTGAGTGTTTACTGGCCAGGTGCCAAGTAAGCAAATACTGAAATATTGGTAATGTCTATATTTCACTTAGTAAGGACAGAGTATTAGATTGCAAATGGAGCTCATAAATTCTACAAAGATGACCACTAAGTTTTAGGAAAGTATCAAGAGGAAAATCTTATTTTTTGCTAAATAATTTGAGGTGAAATAATATTCTTGGTCTGCTTTGAGAAAACACACTTGTCTTCCTATTAGGTTTGTGCAAAGTCAAGAGAAAATAGAAACTTAATTTGCCTCTGAAGAAGCAAGTTTGAAGCAACCTTGAAACTTTCAGTGTGCATGACATAATAAAATAAAAAGATAAAAATTATACACAGTACAAAAATTAAAGAATCAGAAATATTGATTTCAAGTAGTACTTTAAGTTATATGCCATGTCCATTTTATAAAAGGGGAACTGAGTCTTCAGAGATTATAAAAGGCAAATATTCAAACCATTCTATTAATCTTACCACTTCCTTTACTTTGCCTTTGTCAATTATTTTTGATGTATTATTGTTGGAAAATAGAGTAGCAAGATGATACCAACTTGACAGTATCAGTGCTTCTTATTTATATTATGACTATATCTCATAGCAAATTGACTTATGATACTGATAATAATTTGAATTGATCTTGGAACTTTTTTCTTTGTTTCCTTTTTTTCTGGGACACACCTGAAGATGCTCATGGATTACTCCTGGCTATGCTCTCAGAAATTGCTCCTGGTTTTGGGGAACCATATGGGACACCAGGAGATCGAAACACAGTCCATCCTAGGCTAATGCCTGCAAGGCAGACACCTTAACACTGTGCCACCACTCAGGCCTCCAGCCCCAAGCTTCTAACTTTTTTTTTTTTTGACTGCCAAGCTGTTTATATTTTTTTTTCTTTTAAATTTTTTTTTCTTAACACGACCCATCACCAGTGCAACATTCCCATCACCAATGTCCCAAGTCTCCCTCCTCCCCACCCAACCCCCGCGTGTACTCTAAACAGGTTCTCAATTTCCCTCATACATTCTCATTATTAGGACAGTTCAAAATGTAGTTATTTATCCAACTAAACTCATCACTCTTTGTGATGAGCTTCCTGAGGTGAGCTGGAACTTCCAGCTCTTTTCTCTTTTGTGTCTGAAAGTTATTATTGCAAGAATGTCTTTCATTTTTCTTAAAACCCATAAATGTGTGAGACCATTCTGCGTTTCTCTCTCTCTCTCTCTCTGACTTATTTCACTCAGCATAATAGATTCCGTGTACATCCATGTATAGGAAAATTTCATGACTTCATCTCTCCTGACAGCTGCATAATATTCCATTGTGTATATGTACCACAGTTTCTTTAGCCATTCGTCTGTTGAAGGGCATCTTGGTTGTTTCCAGAGTCTTGCTATGGTAAATAGTGCTGCAATGAATATAGGTGTAAGGAAGGGGTTTTTGTATTGTATTTTTGTGTTCCTAGGGTATATTCCTAGGAGTGGTATAGCTGGATCGTATGGGAGCTCGATTTCCAGTTTTTGGAGGAATCTCCATATCGCTTTCCATAAAGGTTGAACTAGACAGCATTCCCACCAGCAGTGGATAAGAGTTCCTTTCTCTCCACATCCCCGCCAACACTGTTTATTCTCATTCTTTGTGATGTGTGCCATTCTCTGGGGTGTGAGGTGGTATCTCATCGTTGTTTTGATTTGCATCTCCCTGATGATTAGTGATGTGGAGCACTTTTTCATGTGTCTTTTGGCCATCTGTATTACTTCTTTGTCAAAGTGTCTGTTCATTTCTTCTCCCCATTTTTTGATGGGATTAGATGATTTTTTCTTGTAAAGTTCTGTCAGTGCCTTGTATATTTTGGAGATTAGCCCCTTATCTGATGGGTATTGGGTGAATAGTTTCTCCCACTCAGTGGGTGGCTCTTGTATCTTGGGCACTATTTCCTTTGAGGTGCAGAAGCTTCTCAGCTTAATATATTCCCATCTGTTAATTTCTGCTTTCACTTGCTTGGAGAGTGCAGTTTCTTCCTTGAAGATGCCTTTAGCCTCAATGTCCTGGAGTGTTTTACCTACGTATTGTTCTATATATCTTATGGTTTTGGGTCTGATATCGAGGTCTTTAATCCATTTGGATTTTACCTTCGTACATGATGTTAGCTGGGGGTCTAAGTTCAATTTTTTGCAAGTGGCTACCCAGTTGTGCCAACACCACTTGTTGAAGAGGCTTTCTTTGTTCCATTTAGGATTTTTTGCTCCTTTATCAAAAATTAGGTGATTGTATGTCTGAGGAACATTCTCTGAGTATTCAAGCTTATTCCACTGATCTGAGGGCCTGTCCTTATTCCAATACCATGCTGTTTTGATAACTATTGCTTTGTAGTAAAGTTTAAAGAAGGAAATAACAAAGCTGAGAGCAGAAATCAATTAAGTGGAAACCAGAAAAACCATCCAAAAGATCAACGAAAGCAGAAGTTGGTTCTTTGAAAAAATAAACAAGATTGATAGACCACTGGCAAAACTAACAAAGAAAGAAAGAGAGAGAAACTTGATAACTCGTATTAGGAATGAAAAAGGAGAGATCACTACTGATATGGTAGAGATTCAAAGGGTAATCAGAAACTACTTTGAGAAACTCTATGCCACTAAAAATGAAAACCTGGAAGAAATGGATAAATTTTTGGAATCTTATAATCTTCCACGATTGAATGAAGAGGATGTAGCATATCTAAACACACCCATTACTATTGAGGAAATTAAGAAAGTAATCAAATGTCTGCCCAAAAACAAAAGCCCAGGCCCAGATGGATTTACTAATGAATTCTTTCAAACCTTTCAAGAGGAACTACTACCAATCCTGGCAAGACTCTTTCATGAAATTGAAAAAACAGGAAAACTTCCAAATAGCTTTTATGAAGCCAACATTACCTTGATACCTAAACCAGACAGAGATGCTACGAAAAAAGAAAATTACAGACCAATATCGCTGATGAATGTAGATGCAAAGATCTTCAACAAAATCCTTGCAAATAGGATTCAATGCCTCATTAAGAAGATCATCCACTACAATCAGGTAGGTTTCATTCCAGGTATGCAAGGCTGGTTTAACATCTGTAAATCTATCAACATAATACACAACATCAACAGCAAGAAAAATAATAATCACATGATCATATCAATCGATGCAGAGAAAGCATTTGACAAGGTCCAACACCCATTCTTGATCAAAACTCTCAGCAAGATGGGAATGGAAGGAACCTTTCTCAATATAGTTAAGGCCATCTACCACAAGCCAGAGGCAAATATTGTCCTCAATGGAGAAAAACTGAAAGCCTTTCCTCTAAATTCTGGCACAAGACAAGGCTGTCCTCTCTCACCACTCCTATTCAACATAGCACTGGAAGTACTCGCTATAGCGATTAGGCAAGAAAAGGATATCAAGGGAATCCAGATAGGAAAGGAAGAAGTCAAGCTCTCACTGTTTGCAGATGACATGATACTCTACTTAGAAAACCCCAAAGACTCTATCAAAAAGCTTCTAGAAACAATAGACTCATATAGCAAGGTGGCAGGCTACAAAATTAACACACAAAAATCAATGGCCTTTCTATACACCAATACTAATAAGGAAGAAATGGACATTAAGAAAACAACTCCATTCACTATAGTGTCACACAAACTCAAATATCTTGGAATCAACTTGACTAAAAATGTGAAGGACCTATACAAGGAAAACTATAAAACTCTGCTCCAAGAAATAAGAGAGGACACGCGGAAATGGAAGCACATACCCTGCTCATGGATTGGCAGGATTAACATCATTAAAATGGCAATACTCCCCAAAGCACTGTACAGATTTAATGCGATCCCCCTAAAGATACCCATGACATTCTTCAAAGAAGTGGACCAGGCACTTTTGAAATTTATTTGGAACAATAAACACCCTCGAATAGCTAAAGCAATCATTGGGAAAAAGAATATGGGAGGAATTACTTTCCCCAACTTTAAGCTTCTAACTTTTGAAACTCATTGTTGCTAAACATCTCAATTTAAAGTCAAGTTTAGAGCTTAGTACTTTCACTACATAGAAAGGATGACTTTAGTAGCATTATCATTGATGTTCTATAAGAAATAACTTTTTTCAGGAGAATAGGTAGTTTTATTTATTTATTTTTGGTCACACCTGGTGACACTCAGGGGTTACTCTTGACTATGCATTCAGAAAACTCTCCTGGTTTGGGGTACCATATGGGATACCAGGAATAGAACCCAGGTCTGTCCTGGGTCAGCTGCGTGCAAGGCAAACACCCTACCACTCTACTATTACACAAGCTCCAGGAAGTTTTATTTTTAAGCTGAGAATATATAATGCAAAATTGTGACTTTGAGCATCTATAAATGTGATTAAGCCTGGAATCTGACAAATCTATGTTATAATGCAAAGCTAAAAATGAGGGAGAAAGACAAAATCAGATGATCTCACTCATATGTGACATATAAATGAAGCAAAGGAATGGCCAGTGTCAAATGAAAACATACCATGAAGTTTACACCAAAACTAAGATCTTTAAGGGGAGGAGAGGTCGTTGAACACAGAAAGACACAATATAGATTAATCTAGATGTAATTTGTAGAAAGCCCAAGAGAGTCCTTTGCACTTTGATGGTGATGGAGATACAATAGTTGAATACTAATGATCACAAATTTCCATTAATACTATAATAAATGATACCTCAATACTAACAATAATACAAAATTAAAGAGAACATGATGTAAAAAAAGTCACTGACTGTCATGAATAAACCCCAAATTACTTCTTTTCTGTTAGTGAACGTGTTATTCTCTTTTGTTCCTGACATATTCTAAATCTTCACAATTCACCCTATTAACTTATGGTATTTTTATTGCCACATAAAACTAAATCAAAATTTAATAATTTTATTAACACATAATTTTATAATGGATAGTACAAATGTACATGCTGTATTACGTAAGTAGTATTCCTAGTATATTTCATATGAGCTTTCCTTGGATAATTTTCAACACGTAAAATCTGAGTTATGCTCATCTCTAAATTCAACTAAACTTTCTGAGAGTCACAAACCTCTATTTTATCGAACTCTAACACAAGCATATTTCACATTATACTTGCATTGGATTTTTAAAATTCACAGAGTATATATCCATAAAGTAGTTTATGAAAGTGTTTCTATCTTACATTCTTAGTCTACTCGAGACACATGATGTGTTCTAATAATAGCACAAACTTTTCTTATTTGCCCCTTAACCTTGAGAAATATGAAAAATAAAATTACACATATAGCAAAAACAAAATCTAACTCAGCATTTTTAATGACACTTTTAATGGCACATTTAATAATATTATAGTATGATTCACAATTCACAAATTACATAGAGATTGTGATCTTTAAATAACTTTTGCTACATACAAACATTTGGTACTGTTTTCGGACTCTTAATAAATGGAAGTGGTATTTATTAAAACAAGATTTTTCAACTAAAAAGAAGCTTACAGAAATTCACACTAAACTTCATGCTCTGTGTGTAAAAGGACGCAAGAGAAGCTACATTTCCTTTGTTCTTTCTATTACTTATTTTTATTAATGTAAAGCTTTGATTTTTTAAAAACTAATCCAAGGGTACTGTTTTTTAAAATGGACTTGTTTTATGAAATTGACTTCTTTCTATTTTGGGCTCAGAAAAACATTCATAGAACTGATGAGGACATTGAACACAGACTGAATTCTAGGCTTGATACCCAATTTTGTGAATTAGTCATTCAAATTAGCATCTCTGGGCAGTAATTCTATCAATTTTTACATCTTCCAGCTCAAAATATTAATATAGAACTTTAGAGTTAGAAAATACAGAATAAAAATGTTCTGACTCTATAATAAGTATAATAACTTTTGGAGTCTTTACTAAATATAGATGATTTAATTTATTACTTGTAACGATGAAAAACTACAGGTCTCAGGATGTTTTTTAGGACCTTTTATAATGATATATGCAATGTATTATACTTTTAATGTAAAAGCAATGCTGGTGAGATACATTTCTATTCAAATGAATAAAATTGACACATGATACTAATACAAAATCAGACAGTATTATACATACACCTGTATATTCAAGTATAAACTGACCCTTAATTTTACCCTAAAAACTGGGAAAACTTGGTGATTCGAGTATATACTCCGAGGTGGAAAATTAAGCAGCCACTGGTAAATTTTAAAAATAAAAATATATACCTAAAACAATGACAATTGTTTATCAATTAATTAATTAATTATTAATATTAATTAATTAATACTTAATAAATAATTGAGGAATCGGTAGGTTAAATGGTTTTCAATATTTATTGCTAAAGAAAAACTGTAAGCTCGCAACAACAACTTTAAAACTTTAAATAAAATGAAGAAAGTCATAGCTTAACAGATAATCAAGCTAAATTACAAAGGTTGAAATCCTTCAAAACTGGATTCCTCCTCCTCCTCTGTATGTCCAAACAGAGATTCAGCTGTATCTGATGTGAGGGTATCAGCATAGAGATTGTCATCTTCACTGAGTTCACAGAGATCATCATCATTGCTATCAGTCTCGTACAAAGAGCAGAATATTGTGGGTTAAGTACTTCAGTGACATCCAGTTCAGTTCAGCCGCCTACCTCCAGCTCAGCACTGACCTGTAGACTGAGCTGAAGCACCGCCCCCTCCAGCAGATGGCAGAAGACAAATGGAGACTACATATATTTGATTCGATGTGTGCACACCAAATCAAATACCCTGTATGACCCAAATTAAGCTGAGTTTGGGTTTAACAGCACAAATTTTGTGCAGAAAAAACAGCTTATACTCAAGTATATACGATATGTATGTATACATATATAAACATATATGTATACATTATATACACATATTGCATTATAAGTGATATATGCATTTATTATATTATAATTATATAATTAAATAATATGATTTATATAATGTATGCACTGTATTATACTTTTTTTTTTTGTCTTTTTGGGCCACAGCCTGTGACCCATAGCTCAGGGATTACTCCTGGCTATGTGTTCAGAAATCACTTCTGGCTCAGGGAACCATATGAGACACCAGGGGATCGAACCAATGTCCATCCTAGATCTGCTGCATGCCAGGAAATGTCCTACTGCTGTGCTATCTCTCTGGCCCCAGTGTATTATACTTTTATTATATTTGTATATATACAGAATATATAGAGTATCAGAAAACACAAACATTTTTTGTGTGTATGTGTGTTAGAAGTGTATTCAGAAGTTACTTCTTGTTCTGAGATTGAGTAATTCTTGGTGATAATCAGGGATTATTCTGTACTGGAATTAACCACATGAACAATAATCTTATCCTCAATATTTGCCTCCCAGCTCTCAGAGAATTATTTGTAAGAAAAAATGCAATTGTGTACAAAAGCTATTGAATTTTTGACAGTCATTTCAGTTTAAAACATTTTTTAAATGAAATCTATAAATATTTGTTATTTCTGGAGCAAGGGAAACTTGTAACCATGTTGTAGTAACCCCACAATTATTTAAAATAAGAATAACCAATTAAATGTTCAGAATTAGGATGTTAACATGGTAAAATTTTCACTATCATAAATCACAAAATATCATCTTCTTCATCTTCTCCATAAAAAGAATTGGATTTTTTTTGTATTAATAGACATTGGAATCAATTGTCTACTGTCTTATTTGTCTACTGTCATATGTAAGTCCTGCCTTGGCTCATACTGCAAGTCACTGTTATTCCTGCATTGCTAAGTGTTTTTTTTTGTTTGTTTGTTTTGTTTTGTTTTGTTTTTGGGCCACACCCGGTGGTGCTCAGGGGTTACTCCTGGCTGTCTGCTCAGAAATAGCTCCTGGCAGGCACGGGGGACCATATGGGACACAGGGATTCGAAACAACCACCTTTAGTCCTGAATTGGATGCTTGCAAGGCAAACGCCGCTGTGCTATCTCTCCAGGCCCACATTGCTAAGTTTTTTATTCTTTTTTTTTTCGTGTGTGTAGGTGATTGGGTTATAAAAATGGAGTGTAAAACATAATTCAATTTGCATCCTGGTAGATTTAACTCATTCTATCAGACAAATTACAGTCTTCAGGGATTATCTATCATGATTTTTGTTTTTGTTTATCATTTTTATTGTGGTTGAAGTGAATTACAATTCTCTCACAGTAATATTTGAGGCACATCGTGATAATGCGTGAGGGCCATTCCCACCCACAGTGTTTTTAAAATCAAGTTTTTAAACCTGCAACAACATATGGCAATCTGCAAACTCCTTTACCAACAGTCTAATCTCTGCTCTTGAACACTACTCTTTTTTTTTCTTTGTGGTTGCCCCAACTAGTAAAAAAGCATATAGAGAATGTCGCCTAATAGAGTTCAGTGAATTAAAGTAATTACCTCCCCGGCAAGCATGAGGTCATGAGTTTGATCCCAGGCATTACCCGCATGCACCAATCAACCTGGTAATGCCCAATGTCACCAGCACATAATGAGGTGTATTTGAGAACAGCAACTAAAGCTAGTGAATCCCATGAGCACAGTGACCAAAAAATGTATAAACACTGTGACAATGAGAGTGACTCTCAAGAGACGTAAGTGTAATTACGACAGTGATCCAGATGAACCCTAAAACCTTGATGGCCATGAACATAGCGATTCAATGAACACAATCTCTGTGTGCATTCACCATCATGAGAACGCACAAAGTCCCACAAGCACCAAGATCAAGTACTCATATGAGCACTGTAATCAGAGAGATGCATGGGCCCTGACAGCACTACAACTCAGCACATGTATTCTCATTATAGGTCAGTTTGTTTTAGGTCAGTTTGTTTTAGAATAATATTCATCCCAGTCAGCCTGCAGGCTTCAGTCATACAGTTGATAAACTTAGAGAATTAGATTGAGAAGTTGTTATTCACCGAAGTAGCTGCACTTCAAAATCTCCTGATGTGTGAGTTCAAAAATTACAGCTTTGGGGCTTTTATCCTTACTCACTTTTCAAATATGTCCTGAGAACTGCGTTTAACCTTTTTCATTATGGCAAAATACACGGAGCATAAAATGGAGCATGTTCGGCCATTTCAAGGTGTGTGGCAACACTGGGTCTTCATTATGTGCGACCATCCCTCTTGTAGTCCAGTTTTTTTCCTCCTCATCAGCGGAAAAAGCCATTCTTCTTCCCCACTTTCTAGCTTCTAAAGCCACAAACAGCTTTCCATCTCTGTTAAGTTTGTGATTTCTGGATACTTCATATCAATAAAATAAATATTTAAGATTATTGAGGCTTTTTATATTGACCAGAACCTATTAGCTGACAGAGTGTATAGAAACGATGTAAATGTCTTTCCGTTCAACATAAATGTAGACTGTTGCTTTCTTCCACAAGCATTAATTTTCAGTTTCTCCCTAGGCTCTAAGTGCTTGTTTTGCCTTCTACTATGTGCTAAAATTAATAAATTTATTTTTAGGTTCTTTCATCTTGCTCAGAATGGAAATGGAATTATTCAGTTTAAAGTTTGCACAACTGAACATCTTTCTCACCTTGACTATAAGAATAGACCCTTCAAATTAATTGGGGTTTTATTTCAGATCTATAACTGACTTTTCTGGTTCATCAGACCAAAATGGCTCAGAAAATCACAAACAACAGTGTTCTTTAATTAATGCTCAGTGTTTATTCCTGACTCTGAAATCAAAGTCACTCCTGGGAGTTCTTAGGGGGCCATATGTTGTGCCAGAGACCTATTCAAGGTCATGCTTAAAAGACATGAGCTTTTACCTTTGTACTATCTCCCTAGCCCTTGTTATATTAATTGTGTCAAACTGGAGACAAGGATACAAAGAGGTCAATAAACTTATGAATCTTAATGTCTCAAAATATTCTATCATCCCTACATTTTACATTATTAACAAGAAAATAGCAACAGTGATTGGGGAGATGATTCAAATGAGTAATGCATGTGTGCTAACTACAGAAAGTCCCAAATTTTGGTGCTGGAGTGATTGCACAGTAGCAGGATGTTTGCCTTACACGCTGCCTACCTGGGACAGACCTGGGTTACATGCCCGGCATCCCATATGATTGCATAAGCCAGCCAGGAGTGATTTCTTCGTGCAGATCCAGGATAATCCCTGAGCTCCAGCACATATGGCCCTAAAACACCCCCCCCAAAAAAAACTGAAAATCCCAAATTTGACTGTAGTATGGTAGCAACTCCAAGCATAACCAGGTATGGATCCTGTGCTCACCTGCACTGCAGGATACCATTGCAGCACAATTTACTCAACACTAATCTGGACTTAAATAAATTCTGTAAACTGCATGATGGCACCCAGTGATATCCTAATTCCTGGAACCTGCTAATACTGCATCTCAGATATGTCAGTAGTCATGCATGTCAAAAGGAATAACATAGAACTACTTTGAGGATTTTCATCAGGGGATACTATTACCAATTATCTGGATGCAAACAATGATTTAATTAGAAGGGCTCTACGAAAAAAGAGAGGTCAGAGTGAATTTTGAAAATGACATGTTGTAGTCTTGAAAGTGAATTTTGGAAATTCATGACAAGACAAGAGAAGCATCCAGAAGCAGATAAAGACTGAGAACAAATTCTTCCCCGACTCAAATTACCAGAAGAAACAAATACCTACTGAGTCCTAACTTTAATTTTATGAGCATAGGGTGACGGTAATATAAATTAAGACCTAGTTCAGGGTAAACTAATTTGAGAATTGTAAGATGATGGACCTGCCTTGCTTTGATTTACTAAGTTTGTCACAGTTCATTACAGCAGGAATAGGAATGTAAAATGATCTTCAATGAGAAACTTGATCTCACTTAGCCTCAATTCCCTTACATGGCAAATGTCTACAGAAATAATATCTAGAACTATAGGGTGACTGTGAGGCTAATGTGTAAAATCTGAACTAAGCATGTATTTAACAAATAATACTAATGTAGCACACCTGCCAGTGTGCATTCATTATCTTAACTGATCCTCAAATTGACTATAAAATTAGTGTAATTATTTTAAATTTGGAGGTGAGAAGACCTAGTTTCAACACCAAAATGTCCTCTGAGAACATTCAAGGAAGACATCTTTGACTCTAAGAGGAAATAGTTGATGTAGATTACTAATTCAAGTTGCTAAGAGAGTATTGCTGAATATTAGATTTCCCAAAAAGGTTAATACTTTAACTTTTCAAAAAACTTGTGCGAATTTTTTTTGGCAACGTAACAAAGTAGAGATGATGGCAGCATTGGATACTTTAATAAAACTCAGAGGTTTCTAATATGAAACAGTCACTTAGTATCTCATTCATCCTTGAGGTAATATTCATTTATTTTTGAAGAATTTGGGATCATACCTGGACATGCTTTGGGGCTGTTCCTGACTCTGCTCAGGAGTGACTCCTGGCATTCCTCAAGTGATCATATGTAGCAAAACAGATCAAATATAGGGTAAGTACCTTACTCTCCTTCTCTGATCCCCAAAATAAATTATACCCTAACTCTAAAATGAGAGTGCAGAATAACCTATATAATTTTAGATATCTCTACCTACTCAAAAATTTTTAGTCCTTTGTCAAACACTCAATTTGATGTTTTCCTTTTTTTTAATTTTTTGTTTAATTTTAATGGTCCTCAGAGCTTACACCTGGCTTTACATTCAGGGATCACCCCTGGTGAAGCTTGGGGGACCATCTGTGGTTCAAGGATCAAATCTGGGTTGGCAACATGAAAGGGAAGTGCCCTATGTTCTCTATATAAAACATTATTTTTTATTCCTTTGATAGATAGTGCTCTTTAAGTGGCAACATGTTGTAAATTCAATTTCTTTCTGCTTAACTATAATTTCATTTTTTTAATCTTACCTTCATTTTGAAAGGCAAAGATTGAGGCCAGAGTGATAGCATAATATTTAGGGCATTTGCCTTGGACATGGCTGACCCACATAGTCACCTGAGCATCAGCAAGAATAGCCCTTGAATGCAAAGCCAGGAGTAATACCTGAGCACTGATGGGTGTGCCCCAACCAATAAAAGGCAAAGGTTTTTAAATTATTTTCATCAGATTTACAAAATAAATGTATTAAGAGCACAGGACTTAATGCGACTTTATCTCTAATGCCCAGAACAGTTTTACTTCATTACCATGACACATTAGTAATAATATGAATCCAATGTTGATATTTTAACATCAATAACGTTTACAGGGTAAAGTTCACATATTTCAAGTGATATGTCATTATATTTCATGCAGTTCAAGGAATGAGTGTGAAGTTTTTTGTTTCTCAATGAAATATTCTATGATGTAGGTTATTAAATGAATAGATAAATTGATAGAATTTTCCTATTGTTGTATAATGTCCGTAGCATTTTCTTTCACTTTCTGTATTAGAAATTTACATCTCCTCTCTTTTTTCTTTTAGTTCTCTTGGCTGGTTCTTTGAAGTGTTTTATTACACTTGGATCTTTGGTTGGTTCTTTGAAAAGAATAATAAAACTTTTCTCAAAGAACTAACCTTTACTATCATATATTTCTTCTATAGATTTCTAACTTCCAATGATATTGATTTCTGCTTTAATTTGCATTATTCTTTTTTTGTTGTTCAATACCAGGGATTGAATCTAGGGCATCACACCTGCAAAGTAAGTAATAAAATACTGGGCTAAATTTGGAGCCCTACCTGCTTATTTGACATTGTCCTTAATTCCTTAGTTTCCTTAAATAGAATCTATGATTATTTACAGATTTTTTTCCTTGCATATACATACTTTTTATTTTTTAACTTTCTACCATTCCCTTCTCTTTGTTATGGATCCAGCGATAAGAAGTCACATATGTTTCCACATTGCTCAAACAACAGTTCTAGTGCATAGTAGCTCTGGCACATTTTTAGTTGCAGCACATGGGTACATTCTGGTTGCAGTTCTCTGAGGGGGGTGTGGCTGGCAATAGATCCCTGGAACTAATGCACATGCTCTTTACACTATTATCTGCAGAGCTTGAATATCTTCAGTTATGGTGTTCATCTGGGCTAGCATGCCTTAGATCATTGTCACACACATATCTGTTGAAGACTAGAGTTCTCTCACTGCTTAAATATTTCTACAACGACTCCAAATTTTGACACTGTGTTTTATTTTAAATCAGTTCAATATACATTTATATTTTTCTTTGGATACTTCTTTGAGCTTTTTGATATTTGGGAGCATGAAGTTTCATCTCTAAGTATTTTAGGATTTTCAGATTATTTCTGTAATTGATTTCTTTCTCGTTAACTTTTTTGAATTTTGTTTATTTTAAAACTTAATTACACATATTGAAATTTTTGTCATTATTTCAAAGTTGTGAGTATGTATTTTTCTGGCTTATCATGGTGAACCTTCCTTGTAAGTCTGTTCCAACTGAGTTAAATATATAAAGTTAAGTCAGAACTTACAGTTTGTGAGTTTGCTCAGTCAACTAGATCTGCCTGGTTTTCTTCCTATTGAATCTATTTATATTTGATAGAAGAGTCAAAACTACAAATCTGAATATAATTTAATCTATTGCTTTGTGAAATTCTAATAAATTATCTAATTTCTTAATATGCCTATCAATACTCTGTTCTAGGTAGTACATAATAATTATATATACATACATATATACATACATATAAATAAATATATATATATATATTGCTTTTTGTGCCACACCCAGTGATTTTGCTCAGGGGTTACTTTTGGCCAAGTGCTCAGAAATTGATCCTGGCGTGGAGGATCATATGGAATGCTGGGAATTAAACCAAGGTCTATCGTAGATTGGCCATGTGTAAGGCAAATGCCCTACCTCTGTGCTATCGCTCGATAGTTATATCAATAATTATATCTTAATTATAAGAAGATAATATCAAAAATATAATTATATCTTCTTGAAGAATGTACTGCTTTGAATTCAGTCAGCTTTGTCAGAAGTTAATATCATTTCTTTTAATTTCTTCTGACTGTGTTTGCAAGGTACATTTTGTTAATAACCTTGGCATTCAACCTACATTTTTATATTAAAAGTGAGTTGTTTTAGGTAACTATTTTGAAGAGTTTTTAAAATTCAAGTCATCTCAGGGATGGAGAGCTAGTATATGAGTGCTTCCCTTGCCAATGGCTGACCAAGGTTCAATACCTGTCAATGTATGCATGGTTCTCTACAAGCATCACTGAGAATGATTCCTGAGCACAGAGTTGAGAGTGGCTTCTGAGCACCCACAGGTTTGGCCCAAGAACCTAAAACAGAAATAAAATAAAATTTTAATAATATCTATCTTATATGCCACAGTTAGGCTAAATTTATGGAATAAATTTATAAATATAGTCACACCTAAAACATTCATATTGGATTTTTATTTTCCCTCTGTAATCTTCTCTTCTTTATTATCTGGTTTTAACTGAAATTTAACTTATTCTATTTTCTATTATCTCTTTGCATGTATGTTGTTTTGCCTTTTTTTTAAAGTATAGTATAGAGATAACTGATGTTGTTGCTACAAATAAATTTTCAGTAAGTGGGAGTTTTCTGCATTTATTACTTCCCTATAGTTCTTTATCTAAGTAAATACTGTTTCCTTTCTTCTAAATGGCATGTGAAAAATAAACATAATAATCTTCAACACTTTCCTTGGCTTTTAAATTATTTGCTCATTAGTTGAGTATGCATATCAGATTTTATTTATCCCTTAAATACATTTTACTTTTTTAGTAGCAATACTTTGTCATTTCATTTTCTTTCTGAATGAAGTAAAAATATACAGTTACAAAATTTTATTGACCTTAATTTCAAATGCATAAACAATTTAACTTGGTTTTGATTAAATATCACAAGTTCAGTCATTTCTAAAACATTCTAAAATGTGTATGATTCTTTGTATCAGATTGTGTCTGAATTAATTACTTTTGAATATGTCAATATATTTATTTTACATCTAGACATTTTATATCAATATCTATGAAGAAGTGTACATAAGTGATTGTTTGATTTTTCTTTAAATATGAGCCAGGTCATGCTACATTAAGAAATCAATTTAAGGAAAACTGGGTTGATTATGGCATGCTTTAATCTCTCATTATTAAAACTGACCCTTCTTCTTTCCTTAAACCAACTCTTTTCCAATGATTAATTGTCACCACAGGATTTTTCAGGGTGTTTGTGCACTGATAAGGCTCAGCAGGAATGTCTAAATAGAACATTTACATGAGCAGTGGTGTGGGAAGATTAAAGACTAAAAGATGTATTTAATTTTCTAATCACTGGGAGGGCAATTGCCCCCTGGATGTTTCCTTTTGCAGGTTGAAAGCCCAAGAACTAAGTGTAATAGATGTGCAATGACTAGAACTGATAAAAGCAGTGATTAAAAAAAAACCTGAAAAATAGCAGTTATGAAAAATTTAATACTCATAGGTGTGCCCAATTCTATGTTGATATATTATGATTTTCTTCATGCCTTAAAAAGCGGCTGTTATTTTTAAAAATAGCTGATATATTTATAAAAATAAAATAATATAAATTATGTAATATTTATAAATATATATATACTATAGCATTGGTAAGTATATTCATCTCTCTTTTTTCTATTAAAATCATTAGCATCACTAGAAAAGCTCTGCTCTCATCCATTATGAAATGTTCTTTCACCTTTTTTATGTGAAGTTATTGATGATATTTTGACCTTCATATTGTAAAATATTCCTATATAATATAGTTCATTATAGCATAATGAGTATGTTGGATATTTTGCTGGTCCCATCAAATTAAATGCTGTATAATAAAGACAAGTTGGGGTATTTTATATTTTCAAACACATTTTTTGACTTATGTTTTAGCTGTATTCTTAAATAACATCCTTTTATAGGTATACTTTAGAAAAGGTAAGGAACATTAAAATCATTGTGGTGATTATTCATTAATAATTCAAATTGTGTTTTAAATTCAGGTCTTGCAAATCAAAGGCAGATGTCTCTCAGATATCATGTGCCATAAACACATGGGCTCATTTTGTTTGTTCAGCAATATGAACTTTAAAACATATCAGTAGAAATAAGTTCTAGTATTAAAATTTCTGCTATATCCAGCAGTTTTGAGGCTCTGGTATCAAAAAAATGTAATTGAGCAAATAACAAAACCAATTAAACATTGTGTAAAATGTTGACTAAAGTACAAACTAAAACACAATAACAACAACAACAACAAACAACAACAAAAACCCATTAAAGTTGGGAGACTTAAAAGTGGCTTGAGGGCCTGAGCTGTAGCACATGGCTGACCCAGGATGGACCTCCGTTCTATCACCAGTGTCTCATGTTTCCCCAAGCCAGGAACAATTTCTTAGCACATGCCAGAAGTAATCCCTGAGCATCACCAGGTGTGGTTCAAAAACAAAAACTAAAAACCAAAACAAAAGCAACAAAAAGTAGCTTCAGTGCTCATTCTTATAAGTAGTCCATAGAACTTCCAGGTTGTAGATTTTGGTAATGTTTAGCAGATGGTTTGCCTTTTTAGTTTTTTAGGAGTTTGAGTTGATGGGTCTGTATCCCAGGCAGTATATGGCACAATGTTTTTGGCTTTTCTTGGTGATCAACCTTCCAGTTGTGAGAACTGAAAGATGTTAAAGCACATGTGTAAATTTCTAATGGGCAAGATACAAGCTGGTGCACATCATTTCCACCACCTCCTAATAGTGAAAATCAAGATATTACCCAAAATATCTGTGTTGGAAAGTATGCAGAAAAATTAGAGCAAACTCTTAACAACTCTGAAGGTTCAGGCTGGAGTGAACAGCAGGCAGGCATTTGTCTTGAAAGCATCTAACCTGATCCCCAGCATCCCAAATACTCCATTAAATTCTCCAGGGATAAACTCTGATACCAGAGTCCAAAACAAAACAAGACAAAACAAAACAAAAACAAAAACATAAAAACAAGCAAACAAACAAACAAAAAACATAGTTCAACAACTGTCTCCATCTCCCCAATCTCCATTTTCTATGAAGATTACTCCATTATATATCCAGAGGAACCACCTCTGGTTCAGTTTTATCATTGAATATGGATCAAGATTTGCTCTATATCTCTTAAAAGCATCCCCTTCTAGTTGAAATCTTGTATCTGAGAGGTACCGATAGTTAGGATCCAAGTTAGTAAACTAGTTTTTTTTGCATGTCTCTCATCTATTATGCAATATCATATCTTCTTTGTTGCCATTTGCTTTAGATAAAAGTTTGCAGAATGAATTATAATATCAATCCTACTTAACTTATGAGAAGGGTGTAAGTTAATAAAACTACTGTGAAATGAAAACATTTTTAGTATAAATTTCACATTATTTACCAGACATACCAATTATATAGTTTTTTGGGGGAAATTTACTAATAGTTCTCATAACACTTAAAATTATATGACACTGGAACCAGAGAGATAGCACAGCGTTAGAGCTTTCATGCAGCCAACCCAGGATAGACAGTGGTTCAAATCCTAACATCTCATATGGTTCTTTTGTGCCTTCTAGGGGCAATTTCTAAGTGTAGAGTCAGGAGTAACCCCTGAGAGCCACCGGGTAGGACATCTCCCCCTCCCCCCAAATCATCTAGCACAATGCCAACTTTATCTAGTGTCAAGATTTCACACAATCTGACCTAAGTGGAAATTATTCTGCTGAGTATCTATTACTTTCTGCTGATGGAGATCATGGGACAGATCTAGATCTGAGATTTAGAGAGATCATGGTTATGTATTTTTTTGTTGGTGCCTAGCACCAGGAAATAGAACCAATGTCACATGGCTAGCTCAAAAAAAAGATGAAAATTCAGATTGAATTATGGTACTTGGATTGTTTTCACACCAAGGTAAAGCTGCAAAATCACTTGTTAAAGCCCTAAATGTGGGTTGAGTTTTCTCCAGATTAAAATAACCATTAGGGCTGGTTATTGGGACATGGGAGAAATAATTTTGTTAAAAAATAATTAGAAAGTAATAGATTCTAAAAAATAGAGATTTCAAATGATCATATTCAATATTTGGATTTGTTAAAAATATTGGAAAGTAACAGAATATACAAAATAGAGAATTTAGACTCTCGAACTCAACATTATGTTTTTTATAATTCTTTATGGAAGGTGTGTTTGGGAAAAACTTAAAGGCAGAGGAACTGTTCCATTTTAACAAAAAAATTTTGTTAATTTAAAAATGTAAATACAAAATTTAATGGGAAAATATAGTATTTTAAATAAGATCAAAGATACTCATATATTTGATTATATGAAAATATCTTTCAGATTTCTATTTCTCTGTTTAGCTTTCTCTTTAGCAATGCAAATTTAAAATGCTGTCATAACTCTTTTTTCCATCACAGAATTTCTGAAAATATTCCTTGTGCTTCTGAAACATGTGTATCAGATGCATGAAATTATATAGCACCTGACATTTTATGAATCTTATTTGTTATGTCACACCACAGTTTAAGCAGAACATATTCTAAGACAAGAAAAATGCTTCATACACATAAGAAAAAAAGTATTTCAGAAGCAATTTGCAACTGATGTTGAGTGTAATAGTGAGAGTGTTGGCATCAATAATATTTTCAGAGATTTGAAGACACAAGATAAATGTTTGTTATGGTACATGTTTCACACAAGGTCAGAAAGTATTGAGTCAACTTATCCCCCCATAAAGGAAATGACTAAGAAATTAAGATTAGTTATTTTAGCTTGTTTTACTAGACAATTTCAGGAACCTCATTTATCTCATTTTACTCTTCCGTTCATATATATTTATAACCATCAAGGAATGAGTTACATTAAAATGAGGAAGGGAATATGTTGAGCTATTTATTGTTTGTCAAATACAGACTTATGTAATATTCTGTTTCCATTTATCTCTTGGAGTTATCACCAATTAGATGTATTGTTTTTATTATAAGCTCTAATATCCATATTTTAGGGACTTGAATTTTAGAAATTTATATGCCATGAACTTTGCAATATTTTTAATATTTTTATTTAAACATCTTGGTTACAAACATGATTGTGGTTGGGTTTCAGTCATATAAGAGGACACCCCCCATCACCAGTGCAATATTCCCACTACCAATGTCCCAAATATCCCTCATCCCCTCACCACCCCCACCTGTACTCTCGACAGGCTTTCTATTTCCCTCATACTTTCTCATTGTTAGGACAGTTCGCAATGTAGTTATTTCTCTAACTACACTCATCACTCTTTGTGGTGAGCTTCATGAAGTGAGCTCGAACTTCCAGCCCTCCTCTCTTTTGTCTCTGAAAATTGTTGAGAAATGTCTTTAATTTTTCTTAAAACCCATATATGCACAAGACCATTCTACATCTTTCTCTCTCTCCCTGACTTATTTCACTCAGCATAATAGATTCCATGTACATTCATGTATAGGAAAATTTTATGACTTTATCTCTCCTGACGGCTTATCTTTATTTAAACACCATGATTACAAACATGACTGTAGTTGGGCATTAGTCACAAAAGGAACACCCCCCTTTACCAGTACAACATTCCCACTACCAATGCACCCCATATCCCTCCACCCACACCACCTGTCTGTATTCAAGATAGGCATTCTACTTTTCTCACTCTTTAACATTGTTATGGAACTTGTTAGTGTTCTAACTGCATTCACTGTAACTGAAAAAAAAATATTGTGTACACAAAGGATATCATTCAAGGCAAGTAAGAAGCATTGAAGATTGAGCTTTGTTAGTTGTATAGTTGTGTGCTTCTTCCACTCATGGCAGAAATAAGAAAACTGACAGAAACTAAGAAATGGTTTACAAAAGGAAACTTACCATAATTCCATAGTTTGGAGTTAAATGGTTAGGATGAGAAGGATGAAAGTGAGAAAATGGTAAATAGAAGCAGATGCTATGGTGAATGCCATGATGTTTGACTATCTTACACAGAAAACCCTATCATTAATAATATAACACATCACATTGCCTAAAATTTCAATATATACTATAAAAAAGTAAAAGAAAAATTCAGTTTTAGGAAAGTAAAGTAATATTCATAATAAGTGGCAGAATGGTTTATTCTATGATTAAGTAGAGCATCTTCTATCAATATGCAGAGCATGATCTTGTGATTCCATTTTTAGACTGAAAAAATGGCTAAAAGGGTAGAGTGAATATCACCCAGGAAGATTAAAGAAAAAGGATGGATTAACTAAAAAAAGTGTTCGCCATCACTTTGTATTAGAGAAATACATTTTAAAATGGCAATCAGATGATGTTAGATAGATAGATAGATAGATAGATGCATGTATGTATATATATATATATATATATATATATATATATATATATATATATATATAAAACACTGTAAACAACATGGAACTCAAAACTGGAGAATTATAGTCCCATACATAAAAATCATAATTATAGTTTACTTTGGAAAGGGGTATAGAAAGACTACTAAGAAGAGCACAAAGAATGTTCTCAATTATAATGATTTTTATTGGTGAATTGATTAAACAGGTGCATACATTAGTCAAAACTGTACCCTTAAAATAATATATTTAATATAATCGTTCATGACACAAACAGTTTTTGAGAACATTCAGAATGTCTTAATTCTAGGGATTTTATATATCTGCTTATGCCTAAGAATGCCTCTAGCTGGGATTGAAGTAAATCTTCTAATTCTAAAAAACTGAGCAGTATGCAGAATACTTGGGCAGTTGTCCTGCTGGAATTCTGTATTTGGCAGGTTCCTTTGTTCTTCTAGAGTAACCAACATCAATTCAAAGGCACTGTACAGATTTATTAGGACCTACAGGAGATCAAGATGCCTCCTTTTCTGACTCACAACATCCTGTCTCTAAGTTTAAGATGCTTCTCCCATTTTTGGAACTTCATGTTCTGACTTGGAGTAATTGAAATTAAAATAGCAAAACGATTTGGAAGCTGAATATGAGAGTGCTTTGCCCTTGAAATAATTGTCTCTGGTTTTGTGACTTGAGTGGGGGAAATAGTAGGTGAGATCTATTACCTTATACCTCAATATACCACCTCATAATACATTGTCAAGATTTTATGCTCCTAATTTGAGATAGTTAATTCTTTTTGGTCTTAAAAAAATTTAAATTATTTTGTTTTGTTTTGAGCCACATTCAGTAATGATCAAGGATTACCCCTGGCTCTGCACTCAGAAATCATCGCTGGTGGTGCTCAGAAGACCATATGGCATGCCAGGGATAGAACCCAGGTTAGTTGCATATAAGGCAAATGCCCTCTCTTATGTACAATTGCTCCAAATAATTTTTAAATATAAATAATTTTAATTATAATTGTATGTATAGTATTGGTGAAAATGTTGAGAAAGATTTTCATATACTTTTTTTGGAAATATAAGTCATATTTTGCAGATAAATACAAAATGTGTATTCTAAATTGTAAAGTTTTGTGAATTCTTCCTAATCATTTTTATGATCATCAGGATTAAATAAAATAAATGCAACAAGATATAGATACAGGAATATTTGTAAGCCAGGACAGAGAAGCATTAAATAGATAAAATCTTTCTAACTATGAATGATTAGTTACATTAATTATGGAGCATCTAAACTATAGTGCTTGATTTTCTGACCATCTCCATGGCCTCAGGTCTTATAATGAATAATCACTAATGTAGTAATGCGACATCTAAATCCTTATGAATGTTAAGTTCCTTCAATAGTTTTATTTAATGTCAGTCTGCTCCGTTGTTAATATCCCTATGATGTCACCTCATGAGGCAGAGATAATATAGTAAAGACACTTGCTTTGCACAGACCTGGCCTGGGTTTGATTTCTGGAACTCTGTATTGTCCCTGAAGTACTGCTAGGAGTGATCCTACAGAACAAATTCAGGAGTAAGTCCTTTGTTCTGAAGAGTGTGTATCCCAAACAAAATGCCTTTTATCTAGGTCAGAACAAGTGCCTGATTTCCTTTTCTTAAGGTCCATTATCTCCACCCATAGCAATAATCATCAAAAAATAATTATTAGGGCCGGAGCAATAGCACAGTACTATGGTGTTTGCCTTGCACGCGGCTGCCCAGGATGGACCTGGGTTCGAATCACCACCCATATGGTCCCCTGAGCCAAGAGCATTGAGCCGGGAGGGATTTCTGAGCCATAGCCAGAAGTAAGCCCCTGGGCATCACCAGGTGTGGCCCAAAAACCAATATATATACATTACATATAAACATAAAAATATTTTCTAAATGTATGTTAACATCTTTAATTTGCTCATAGCTTTACAGAATCTCTGAATATCTTGATGGAAACAATATTAATTATGAATAATTTTTAGCTATTTGTACTGAGTATTTCTCATTGGAATACAACATTTTTATAGTACAATGTCTTTAAAAGCATAAATGTAATAGGACATCTTAATATTCTTGCAGCTATTAAGTAAATAGTAATTATGGACCCATTAGGAATCAAAGTACAATTTAGTAAAATCAGTTGATAAGAAATAAACCAGGAAAAAAACCAGTAATGGGGATATTTTTGAAAAATAACTGGGCTTAATAAAATGAGCATTTGGGGACAAATTAATGATTAATTATATTCTTTTTTTTTGTGTGTGGTTTTTGGGTCACACCCGGCAGTGCTCAGGGGTTATTCCTGGTTCCAGGCTCAGAAATTGCTCCTGGCAGGCACGGGGGACCATATGGGGCGCCGGGATTCGAACCGATGACCTCCTGCATGAAAGGCAAATGCCTTACCTCCATGCTATCTCTCCGGCCCCTGATTAATTATATTCTAATTGATTAAACAATTAATATAAAAATAAACAATCAATTTGGTTTTCTAATATTAATATAAAACAGATTCTAACATTTTTATGGAACCAGAGCAATAGTACAGCGTATAGAATGCTTGCCTTTCATCTTGTCAGCAGGGTTCACTGCTCAGCACCTTTTATGATCCAGAATACCACCAGAAATAATTCCTGTGTATAGACACAGGAGAAAGTCCTGAGCACTGACAAGGTGGACCCCAAACCAAACCAAAACCCAAAACAATCCTTTAACATCTAACATCTCAATACTGAGTAAATATATAAGCTTTAGGAAAATTCTGTTGCTGATGGTAGTTTTCATGTGTATCTGAAACTGATTTGGCAAAAAGCAATGACTTTTCAGTATTTCTGACCCAGGACTAAATTTAAACTCATCTATAAAATTATAAGCCAATTATTCTCTTCCAGTTTATAAAACATGCGAATATGTGCTATGTAATGAACATTTGTGGATCCAAACCTAAAATAAATTAGATAACATTCAAATTTCTCTATTTATTTTAAAAAAAGTAACTTTACCAATTAAAAACTGGTCATCTTAATGTTGTATAAATTCAGCTATAATGATAATTTGCAAAATTCCCATGTTAATAAATCGGATTATTTTAATTTAAAATTGTAGTTATTTACATTTTCCTATAATTATAAAATGGTAGATATATTGCTTATTTGTGTAACACATACAATCGTTATGAAAAATTAAGAACTTGAACAAGAAAACTTTGATATGCTAACACATTTTTATAGCCTCTGGAAATATATAGTATAAAGCATACCTTTCAAAGATCAATTTAAGCAGTGTTGGTTGGCAATTGTTTCTTGTATTGACATAGCAATTATATCTAGTTTCATATAATGTTATTTTATCTTGAACAGAATGGAATGACATGGATCCTTAACCATAATATCACATGAAATGCAATTCAGGGCAGATTTTAGTTTCTACATCAAGGGTAGAAGTATAGCTAATAATATGCTTGTACATGGAAATGTAAAAAATACTATGCCTCCAATGTTTAAGGAGTTACGTAAGTTTTATGGCTTTAGATTGCCTTGTGTGCTGTTAAGAAATATTATAATGTGTTACAATCTGGGGACTTGAGGGACAAAGTAATTGTACATGGATTCTGTTTTATTTATCTTAATGTTCTTTGGCTGAAAGTTCAAAGTTAAGATATCAGCTAGGGGACATCTGAGAATTATGTTATGGGTGATTGTCCTTCCACTGTAACTTTACCTTGTCCTCTTTCTTTGCATCTTTGTTCTCATAATTAAAAAATAAAAAAAAATTTAAAAAGAAATATAGCTAAATACAAAAGCATATACAAAATTCATATACTCACAAAAATAATTAACTGCTTAAAAGCTTTCATTATACCTTTTATATGTAAGAGAAAATTCCTGGTACAGGATTCTTGAAGCTCGTTAATAAAATAAATGAGTTACTGTAAAATATTTCTCACATGGAATTAGAATATATAAAGGAAACTTAAGTAAGCTCAGTTATCTACACACTTCAATTTATTGTCATTTACTTGGGCTTTATTTCATATATTCAAATATTCTATTCTAATACACACTTAATAACATTCTCATCTTCCAAACATAAAATAATATATACAATTATTTTTAAAATTATTTAATAAATTTTGAATAACATTATCAATTTGGCCTTATGATTCTTTCCATAGTTGTTTTTCTCTATTTAATTAATGTTAATCTCAAATAGTAATTTTATTGCAATTAAAAGAGCTTCAAATTTGCTTAGTATCTTCTCTTCCAAACTATGGTGAGTTAATCTTCCATTTGTGTGTGAATATATATATTCATATATATATGAATATATATATATCTTGATAGAATTTCTCTACCTGTGTTACATGGCTATTATTGAAATTATTCTTGAATAGTGATTACTTCTAAATTCATTTGATATCAAACTTTACAAACTATTCTGTAACTGAGTGATTAAACTGTTCATTTATTCAAAATATTTCATGGAATATAGACTACATGCCACATACTAAAGTACAAAGTAAGAAAAAACTTTGTGACATCATAAAATGATCACCTTAGCTTAGTTAATGAAGTGGGCAAAGGAAAGAAAGAAGCAAGATGAACATACAGTTTATTGAATGTGCATTTAGGTGGAAAAGAGTTCTGCTTTATCTTCTTAAGATGAGATAACCAGTAAAAAGAATGTCAAGTACCCCAAATTCTATATTGTTAACATTTTGAAGCATATTTTGATTTTTATTTCAGCGTGCAGGATTAGTCCTCAAAATCTCCCATTTTACACCAGGAATGCCTGATACTTCAAATTAAATTATGTAATATAAAGGCATATTTCATCTACATAACCTCTCCAACATCATTGTAGGAAAAGCAATAACTCCTATTTTTTAATGGGATTAGATGTTTCTTTTTTCTTATAGAGTTCTGTCAGTACCGTGTATATTTTGGATATTAGCCCCTTATCTGAGGGGTCCTGGGTGAATAGTTTCTCAAACTCTGGTTGGCTCTTGAACTCGGGCACTATGTCCTTTGAGATGCAGAAGCTTCTCAGCTTAATATATTCCCAACTGTTATTCTCTGCTTTCACTTGTTTGGAGAGTGCAGTTTCCTCCTTGAAGATGCCTTTAGTCTCAATGTCATGGAGTGTTTTACCTACATGTTATTCTATATATCTAATGGTATCAGGTTTGATATTAAGGCCTTTAATTTATTTGGATTTTACCTTCATACATGATGTTAGCTAGGATTCTAAGTTCAAATTTTTGCAAGTGGCTAGCCGTTTATGCCAACACCACTTGTAGAAGAGGCTTTTCTTGCTCCATTTAGGATTTCTTGCTCTTTTATCAAAAATTGAGTGACTGTATGTCTGGGGAACATTCTCTGAGTACTCAAGACTATTCCACTGATCTGAGGGTCTGTCTTTCTTCTAATACCATGCTCTTTTGATAGTTATTGCTTTGTAATACAGTTTAAAGTTGGGGAAAGTAATGCCTCCCATATTCCTTTTCCCAAGGATTTCTTTAGCTATTCGAGTGTGTTTATTGTTCCAAATGAATTTCAAAAGTGTTTGATCCACTTCTTTGAAGAATGTCATGGGTATCTTTAGAGGGATCACATTAAATCTGTATAATGCTTTGGGGAGTATTGCCATTTTATTCATGCTAATCCTGCCAATCCATGATCTGGGTATGTGTTTCTATTTCCGTGTGTCCTCTATTATTTTTGGGAGCAGGGTTTAAAAGTTTTCTTTGAATAGGTTCTTCATATCTTTGGTCAAGTTGACTCCAAGATATTTGAGGTTGTGTGTCTGTAATGTGAATGGGGTGTTTTCTTAATGTCCATTTCTTTCCTATTATTATTGGTGTATAAAAAGGCCATTGATTTCTGTGTAAGTTTCTTAATTACTGTTTAAATTTCCTTATATGTGATTGGACTGTTGATGCTTTTTACTTCCTCATTGTCGAGTCTTGGAAGATGATATTTTTCTAGAAATTTGTCGGTTTCTTTAGGGCTCATTAACTTAACTGAGTATAGTTGTTCATAATATTCCCACATGATATCTTGGATTTTTTGCAGTTCTGTTGTAATCTCTCCCTTTTTATTTGTGATCTTATTCATTGTGTGTATTCCCCCCCCCTTTTTTTGTTGAGTCTTACCAGCAATTTGTCTATCTTTTTTATTCTTTCATAAAACCAACTCCTGGTCTCATTGATTTTCCGTATTTTTTCTTTACTTTTATGTTATTTATGCTCTAGTTTTTATTTCTTTTCTTCTATCTGTGTTTAAATTCTTTGCTGCTGTTTTTCCAGATCCTTAAGGTGTCCTTGTAAACTGTTCATTTTGTCATTTTTTTTCTTTACTGATGTAGGCCTGTATTACTCTGTTTCCCCATAATAACCGCTTTTGCTGCATCCCACAGATTTTGACCATTTGTCTTTTCATTGCCATTCATCTCAAGGAATCTTTTTATTTCTTCCTTGATTTCCTCTTTGATCCAACTTTTTTTGAGTGGCATGTTGTATAATCTCCAGGTGTTGGATTTTCTCCACAGTTTCTTTTTACAGTCAATATTGATCTCTGTTGCATAATGATCTGATAGGGTGCTTCTAATAATCCTTATATTTGTGACTTTGTGCAAGTTAAATTTATATTCTAAGGCATGGGCTATTCTAGAAAAGGTTCCATGTGTACTTGAGAAGAATGTGTATTTTGCTTTCTTTGGGTGGAGATTCCTTTTTAAGTCATTTTAAAAGTCCTATTTCCTCTAATTTCTTGTTTAGGGCTCTTATATCTTTGCTAGTTTTTTGCCTGGTGAATCTATCTAGTGGTGATAGTGGCATATTGAAATCTCCTACTACTATCATGTTTCCTTCTATATGTTTCTCTAGGATTATGAGCAAATACCCTACATATTTTGCTGGCTCTACAGTCAGCACATAAATATTGATCAGAGTTAGTACTTCTTGATCTAATGTTCCCCCAATCTAATGTTCCCTCTTGGTCTCTGACCACTTTCTTGAGGTTAAATGCAATTTAGTCTGATATAAGAATGGCTGTCACAACTTTTTTGTGTGTTATACTGTCTTGGATAATTTATTTTTATCCTTTTATTCTAAGCCTATGTCTATCCTGTTCTATTAGGTGTGTTTCTTGCAGGTAGCAGATATCTGGTTTTTGTTTTCTGATCCAAACCTCTATTCAATGTCTTTTCATGGGGTAATTTAGTGTGTTGATATTTAAAGAGATTATTGACAGAATGGGCTGTTGTGCTATTGTATTAATACTGTGGTTTTGGTTACAATCAGGGGTTTTGGTTGTGTAATACATCTTTGAGTAGTTCATTTAGAGTTGATTTGGTTAGTGCAAATAGTGTAAGTTTTTTCTTCTCTGAGAATGTTTTTAGTTCTCCCTCCCATATAAATGAGAATTTTGCCAGTCAGTGGACTCTAGTTTGGAAGTTTTTGTCATTCAGTAGTTTGCATATATCTTTCCACTATCTTCTTGTTTTTTGCTTTCCTTAATTCAAATGGAAAATCTGGTTTGATTCTTATGCTTCTTCCTTTGGTCTTGAGGTTCTTTTTCTCCCTTATTGCTTTAAGGGATTCATCTTTCTCTTTTTTGTTTGTTTGTTTTATTTTGTTTTGTTTTGCCATTTCAAGTACTATATGTCTTGTGTTGGTTTATTAGGCTCTATTTTATTAGGGGCTCTTTTTGCCTCTTGGATTTGCACTGGAATCTCTTTCCAGAGGATGGGAAAGTTTTTATTATTTCCCTCACCACTATTTCTTCTGTTTTCCCTATTCCTCCCCTTCTGGTATTCCTACAATCCATAGATTATTTCTTTTATCTTTGTTTATTGAATATCTAACATTTTCTTCCAATGCTTATCTCTTATTTCCTTATTGGCTTCTTTGTCATTTTTAGTTTGTAGCTTTTCTTCATGTTCTTCTATGCGGTTCTTCAACTGTATAATTCAGTTATTATGGCTTACTAAGATATTTTTATATCTTTCAATTCCATTTGTATGTATTCTCTCATCTTCTGTAATAGTTCTTCTTTGAGTTGGTTGACTTGTTTATCTATTGATTTCTTGAACTCGCTTGCATGTGATTCTTTGATTTCTTTTGCCATAGCTTTCATTGCCACTTTTCTGTCCTCATCTATCGGGCTCATGTGTTTTGGTGAACTTAGAAACTTGCTAGGAATTCTCTCCATATATCCCTGGCTGCTAGAGTCTTCCTTATGTTCCCTATATTTCTTTGCATTTGGTGGTTCAGAGTGTTCTAACCTTGTTCTCAGCCCTCCTTTCTCACCCTCGCATGTGGCTGGGTCCCCACACTAGAGTGAAGTCCTAGGTGGGGATGATGATCATAATTACCGATGTTTGGTCACACCTCAGGCCTCCTCTTTCCTGATACCTGTGAGAAGATGCAGTCCCAAGTGTCGACTATGGTGACCAACTGCACTTCAACCTCATCTCCCCCGGTACCTGCGAAGGGTGTGGGCCACCCAAGTCCCCAAGTGCCAACTATGGCGACTGACCACCAATAGTCCAGCCCCAGCTCCCCCGCCCCAGTATCTGTAAAGGGTGCGGGCCACCCGAGTCCCCAGTGCAGACTATAGCAACTGATAACCTGTAGTTGAGCCTCAGCTCTGTACTCTATTTTTAATCTTAAATCATAGTTAATGTAGTCGGTCATTATTTTATTAGGAAAAATGTAATCTTTATAGAGATGAATAATATTATAAAGAAGATAATACTAGGCATTAATGTATTCTTTTATTTCAAGAAAATCTCAAAAATATACGATTTTAAAAAATAAAGCACTAAATATGGTTCAAAAACCACTGTATTGGCTATCATAGCAAAAGATAAAAATATAAAACTCTGGGGCCGGGCGGTGGCACTGAAGGTAAGGTGCCTGCCTTGCCTGCACTAGCCTTGGACGGACCGTGGTTCGATCCCCCGGTGTCCCATATGGTCCCCCAAGCCAGGAGCAACTTCTGAGCACATAGCCAGGAGTAACCCCTGAGCGTTACCGGTGTGGCCCAAACCCCCCCCCCAAAAAAAATAAAAAAAAATAAAACTCGGGGAACAGATTAGTAGTATAGTAGTAGGGAGTTTGCCTTGCACATGGCTAAAGCTAGGATGGACTGTGGTTCAATCACCCAGTGTCCTATATGGTCCCTCAAGCCAGGAGCAATTTCTGAGCGCATAGCCAGTGACCCCTGAGCGTCACTGGATGTGGCCCCAAAAAACAATATATATACCACATTGTAGACAAGATCTCTGCATAAGATTAAAATTTTATTTTTCTGCTGTTTAATTTTTTGGGTTATTACTTTTGGGGACAAAACTAATATTACGTACATCTTTTTTGCTTCTGTGTTCAAGATTGATCCTTAATGGACTTTATTTGTTGTCAGGAATTCAAATCAAGATTAACAGGATGCTTGGCAAGTCATGTACTGTGTTTCCAGAATGCAAAGAAGAGTAAACCACTGCTATGGTCCAGAGTTTTATATTTTTATATTTTTGTCTTTTGCTATGATATCCAATACAGTGTTTTGGTACCATATTTAGTGATTTATTTTTTAAATCCTAAATTAAATATTATTTTTTACTCCCTCTGAGCAAGAAAGTCATTTATTTTTAATGCATTAAAAATTAAGTAGAATACTCATACATTCATATTCATCACTGGATTTAATTCTACTTTATGCTCTATGCATCTTCTATAAGCCAAATCACTAATTTTCTTAACAGAAAACCTAGATTTATTTGTAAAGTTATTACAATGAAAAAGCAATTATTACCTATACGTGGACAACTTCATTCTAATTTACTGTTCTTTTATAGAAAGTGAGCAAAATATAAAAATGTCAATGAAACCTACTAAGGGAAACTCAGTTTTTTTAGAAATCCTTGGGGTACAAAAGAAATATAGACATCGCTTTTAAGTCTTTTGAGATAGTTTTGGGTGTAGAATCCAGAGCACAGTTCCATCCTGTCCCATAGTCTTGTGGAGTCTGAGAAATGGTTAGCATCAGGTAAGGTCCTCAAGTTGAGTGTCTCGGGAGCCAAATTCTGTAGCGAGCAACAGTCTATACTGGGACGAGGTGGGAAATAAAAGACCACAAGGAGTGGATCTGTGGATCAGTGGATGCAGCTTCTTTCCAAGGTGAGACATAGTGGGATGGTAGGGAGTCCTATCACTTTGGGAGTCAGCTGGCAGCTTGTTGGTGTAGGGTGAAATTTCTGATTCCTGAGGAGTAAATAACTGAGGGTTAAGAGGGTTAATTATGAGGGAGATCAAGATTAGGGTTGGGTGGGTGAGATTATAGAAGAGGATTTGTAAGGTGGTAGACAGTGGGTGGGAAGGAAGGATATCGTATAATAGGAACTTTATACAATGTAGGTAGGGGTTATGTACAAATCAGATTAGACCAATCTAGAGGAGTTCACCACATACACATTCACACACACAGTGGAGATATATTCATAGCTTACAGTTAAAAGATTGACCCTTATGGAATGAGACAGAACTCTCAAAAGAAAAATAATGAGGCTGTGTGTGTGTGTGGGGGGGGGGTAGGGGAGAGTTTCCCAGTATGTAGGCAATGCATCATGGTGGTTAAAAACTTTTCTAAATAAAAAATAAAAGTTTCTGGGGTTAGATTTTGCATGGAACATTCTTAGAACAATCATAATTTTTCCAATCAAGGGTACTTAGTAATATGTTAGTGAGCTCTTAAGAAGAGTGCACCCAATGATGTATCTTTTGCCATATCTCGAGCATACAAATTCCATTCTTGGAAGCAAACTGACAATGTGGACTTTGTGGTCTAGTAGTAAGCTAACTTTATTTTAAAAAAATTAAAAGATATAGTCAATGAACGGAGCCTATAACAAAAGTCTAAGATTTGCAATTGCCTATTTCAATGGTCTCTGTGGACATAAGCACTAGATACTGATAGGAGGCATAATCAAAATAACTTGATTCTCTTTTATATTTCGATGTATTACAAATTGAGAAAAAAAGTTGATGGGGTTCAGGAGCCAAGTGGTCTTAGTAACACTGAGTTAAAAAAAAAAGGTGGTCAAGTCTAAATACCCAATTTACGACAATGACAACAGAATCAAGAGACCGAAACTATAACAAGCTAAACACAAAATGGACCTGTTACACTAGTAGGTATTCCAGAGGTCAGGGGGTGGAGGTTTGGAATGCATGTGGGGAACTATGTTGGAGGGAGGTCAACATTGGTGGTGGGAATGGCCTGAATTAACAGTCACTAAACACCTGAAATACCAAAAAGAAAGAGAAAGAAAGGAAGGAAGGAAGGAAGGAAGGAAGGAAGGAAGGAAGGAAGGAAGGAAGGAAGGAAGGAAGGAAGGAAGGAAGGAAGGAAGGAAGGAAGGAAGGAAGGAAGGAAGGAAGGAAGGAAGGAAGGAAGGAAGGAAGGAAGGAAGGAAGGAAGGAAGGAAGGAAGGAAGGAAGGAAGGAAGGAAGGAAGGAAGGAAGGAAGAAAGAAAATCTTTGGAGATGAGTTTGTGTGATCTGGATATTTCCAGAGTGTACTAGATACACATGAATGAATTATTCTGGTTTCAGATTTGTAAAAGACTCTTTCCATATGAGGATAAGGTGAGCCTAAGGTTTCTCTTAGGTTAATTTCTCTTGAAAAGTTAAAGAAAATATCTCAGTCCTAAAGATATGTGTCTTCTATTTATCCCCTTATTCTTTTTTAAACAATCTATACTCAAACTCCTGCATATTTTTACCACTTAAGTCTGCTAAATTACAGAAAAGCTATTAAGTAAAGAAAGGTACAGGTCAATTCAGAAATTACTGAAACATAGAATTGTGAAAAATAAAATGCTGCAAATACCCTCTTTGTTAAGTTAATTCATATTTATTAATAAAGGCCATAACATTTTATGCTAATGACAATGTGTTGTCTCAGTAAAGAACTGGGAAAGGTAAATTGTAAAGAAAGAAATCTTTTATTACATTTATTCCAGTGCAAGAAAAAGGAATCAAATTCATCCTATATTACAACTGAGTCTCACAGTAATATACATAATTTCCAATAGTCACTATTTGCATCTTCATATTTCCCATTAACTATAGAATCTAGTTCCATTCCATCTTTAAAAGCCCTTAATGAAGCTCTGTCAGACAATGCTATAATGGCTCTTCACAAACTTAGAAAGCATTCTTAATAACCTCTCCAAAGTGGGTTAGTCTTCTGCTGTTATATCCTTCTTCATAAATGCAAAATGTCTGGTCTCTTGTCCTTATACATCTATTTGAACATCATCCTCTCTTGTATTTTGATCATCCAAACATTTTTAGTCTTGATGTGGAGCGGGTATGCACCATTGCAATGCACACTACTCTAGTGTTGATTTACATCTGTGCACTCACCTACATATACCTCAGCATTATAAGGATGTTGAGCCATATATTCCCTCATAACTTGATTTTAATACATACTTGGCACTAAGTTGATAAAATAATTTAAAGTAACCAATATTTATTGTATTGGGTAACCATGAAAACTCTGGCATATGCTTGTGCATATTTATGCAGATAGATTATAGATAGGCAGGTAGATATAGATAGATGATAGATAGATAGATAGATAGATGATAGATAGATAGATAGATAGATAGATAGATAGATAGATAGATAGATAGATAGATAGATAGATAGATAACTCAAGATTACAAGACCTAGAAACATTTTGTACAATTCATCCACAGTACAATATTATGTGCTCAGAAATCACTTCTGGCTTGGGAGATCATATGAGATGCCATTGGATTGAACTCTGGTCTGTCCTAGGACCGCCACATGCAAGGCAAACTTCCTACTGATGCACCACCACTCCGGTCTCTATTTTGGAGTTTTAAACTGGGATTTATAAATACTTTTCAAAGCATAGAGTTTGGTAAGAAACGAGCTTTTTTTCAAAGCATGAAGCTTTCCTCAAGATTGGCTCAATATCCTCATTAATGTCTTCCTGAACTTCAGAAACAGAATTTCACCAGAAACAAAATCCTTTTAAACTCCAAATTTGGCACTCAACATAACATGTGAGTTTTCTCATGGGTTGGCATTGGACTTCCTGGATACCACACAATAACTCCTGTTGAGGTATTTGAGTGACAGCCTTAAAAAAGAGCCATCTCATTAAGACAGGAGGTTTTTGTTGATTTAAAAAAGGCAGCTGTCAAGGCCTTTCTAGTTCAGTACAATGTAGAGTCCTTCATCCCATGAGGGTGGGAAAATTTTGAGGAAGCTCTTTTAGTAGCCAGAACACAGACCTCAACCTCATTGATTTATAATGCAATATAAATTATTTTATCTTTTGTTCTCTACGGTTCATTTGAAGTTTACTCATTGATCCTATAAAAATACTACTCCTTTTTTTTTCTCTTTTGCCTAGGTTTTCTCTATTTTCACTGACATGCTAATGATAGCTTTTATAACTTATGTTATCCTCATATCTGACTCAATTTTCATGGGCGCTAATGGTTTCCATTTTATCTCATGACTATTAGTCAAATTTCCTCAGTGCACTGATAAGTTTTGATTGTACTTTGTAGCAAGCTGTGTTTTAGAAATTGTGAGTTTTTTTCTGTACTTCTTTAAAGCAGAATTTGTCCATTATTTTTCTTTAGTAAATTGGCTTGGAACCAGACTGTATCAACTATTTAGTGAACTGAATGTTGCAAGGAGTAAGTAGCTCTGAAAATATGTAAAAACACAGGGTAGAGCTGTACTTATAAAATCTAATAACCAAAGCAGGCACTGGGCTCTCAGGCCACAACTGTTCTTTTCCATCTATAGAGTTTGGCATCTTTGCTCATCGGCAACCTTCTCAGAAATTCTACAGTACTAACCATGATGTTCTCAATTTGGTTATCAACTTCTATAGGAAAGTGTCTCTGGGTACAGCTGGTAAAATCATGTACTCTTCACCTAGTCATCAAAACCCTGTATTTTTGCAGAGAAGCAGCCTCCAGTGTTTTTTTAATGCATTGTCTACTTCAAATGCATTTATCATGGGAGTGACTACCTATACTTAACTACTCCATTGTGAGCAGAACATACCAAATGCTAGAGATGCTTTTTTATCAATTCAAGATGATTCTATTTCTAATAGAATTGATTAGGGGTCTCACTTAAGCTTACAAGCTTAGGGGCTATTGCTTTAATCTCATTACAGAGCTGAGTTTATCTGGGTTTTACTTTATCAAGGTTATCTCTACCTTTGGCTTGCACCTTTATCTAGAACATTATCCTCCCTATATACTTTGGGATAGGGGTTTAATTGGCACACAGCAGTGTGTAGAAGCTTTATCTGGCTCTATAATCAAGAGAGACCACTATAAGTAGTCAGGGGATGACATGTGGGATCAAACAAGGGTCTGCCTTGTTCGATTCCATTATCTCCCTTCCCACTCTCCCATTCATTTCTACAACTTGCTTGTGGAGTTCATCAGGACAACTCTACCTCCCTAAGTAGAATCTACACAATCTCTCCCAAACTCAGTAAGACTTCTGAAAAGAATTTAAAAGAACTCTTGTAAAGGCTAAAAGGAACTGATGAATTAGGAAAGTCAATGAAAGTTTTCTCAGCAAAGTCATTCTGCCAACACTTCAAACTATTTTAATTAGCATCTTGTTCCAATCCCAGATGCATAATAAGTTAAGGATCTAACAATATTTGAGTTTCCTCATAGGAACAAGAAATATAGGTTATTAGGGCCAGAGCAGTGGTACAGCGGTAGGGCGTTTGCATTGCACCAGCTGACCTAGGACGGACTGTGATTTGAGCTCCTGGCGTCCACATGATCCCACAAAACAGGATCAATTTCTGAGCGTAGACCCAGGAGTAACACCAGGTATGGCCCAAAAACAAAAACAAAACAAATCAAACAACAACAACATATAGGCTGCTTGTAAGACCTGCCCATTTCTGGGAGGGATCTTTTGGAGGTATGAATAAGATTACCTGAGAAGCAGGAAGGGAGATTGATGGAGAGATTGGGAGAGATTCAGGAAAAAAGAAGCAGGAAGAGAGGAGATGGCTGAAACATGTTAAGATGACAGGACCAATAATGGAGATGGTTTGAAAGGTTATGATAGGCCGCAAATGTGGTGGCTGAGGCCTTGAATAAAGCTGATGTCTCCTGAAACCTGACTGCCTGTGAGTTTTCTCCCCACCGCTATCCTGAATCCTCAGACCCACAGGCTGGAGAGGGTTGCAGAAGCGTGGCCCGAGCTGGAAGAGAAAAGCCTCATTCTCCATCCATCACCATCTTAGCCCATCCAGGGCAGTTATTCTACACTTCACATGCAGCCGACCTAGGACAGATCTGGGTTCAATTCCCGGCATCCCATCTAGTTCCCCAAGTCTGCCAGGAGCGATTTCTGAGCTCAGAGCCAGGAGTAATCCCTGAGCACCACTGGGTGTGGTCCCTTTCCCACAAAGAAAAGTGTTTTAGCAACTGAAGTCTTGTCAAGATGTATAGACATGTTCATAGGTCAAATATTGGATAGCCATAATTACTACAAATACTTGTCATTCTTGTTGAGAAATACAAATAAAATGTGCTCGTTTTTTTAGAAGCCTCCTTACACAATTCTTACCTTGACAGTAATCAGTAACTGGCTGTCCACAAAAGATTTTATTCTGCTAAATTATGATAATAAGGGTTGATATCATGAGCTAAAAAAACCTATTCACATAGCGGATTTTGATTTTTGCTTTTATCCAACCCGCCAAAAAAACTCAAAAGGTTCTTGATAGAGTAGAGATAAGGCATTTGCCTTGCATGCAGTGGACACAGGATGGGCCTGTTTTTGATCACTGACATCTTTTATGGTCACACCAAACCAGGAGTAATTTCTAAGTGCATAGCCAGGAGTAACCCCTGAGCGTCACTAGGTGTGGCCCAAATACTCAAAAAAAAAAAAAAAAAAAAAAAAGCTCTGATAAAGATTGTAGACCAAAATCAGGTTTTATGAAAGAAATAACATAAGAATTGCAATAAAAATAAGTATCTGGGGGGCCGGGCGGTGGCGCTAGAGGTAAGGTGCCTGCCTTGCCTGCGCTATCCTTGGACGGACCGCGGTTCGATCCCCCGGCATCCCATATGGTCCCCCAAGCCAGGAGCAACTTCTGAGCGCATAGCCAGGAGTAACCCCTGAGCGTCACTGGGTGTGGCCCAAAAACAAAAACAAAAACAAACAAACAAAAAAATAGGTATCTCATTTCTGCAGAGAACCAAACATAAAACTATCAGTTGGCTGGTTTAGAATTTTAAGCTTGATTTCAGAAGGCAACAGGTTTACATAACTCAAGATACCTAAAATTAGAATGTATTTTCTAAGTATTGATTTAGTTAAATCTGCTTCATATACTTATAATCCTATATTTCTCCAGTTCGTGGTTGCCATGTAACATAAAAGATTTTGTATAATTGAATCCAAAAAACACGAAATAATATCTGTGAAGCATATAAGTATACAATGTGGAAAAGCTTTCATAAAACTTATGATGAATACTTCTATAACTACATTATCTCTTAACTTTGTCATGTATCTACTAAAATAAGAGGTTAAATATCATACATAATAAATAAAATGTGGGGCCAGAGAGATAGCATGGAGGTAGGGTGTTTGCCTTACATGTAGAAGGATGATGGTTAGAATCCCAGCATCCCATATGGTCCCCAAGCCTAAAAGGAGTTATTTCTGAGTGTAGAGCCAGGAGTAACCCCTGAGTGCTCCAAGTGTGACTCAAAAAACAAAACAAAAAAACCAAAAACAATTAAAAAATAAATAAAACGAGTGTGTCAGGAACTTTTACGATGTGGATCAAACCTTTAAATCATGTCAGTTCAAATAAGTAACTTAGTAACCACACTAATTTGTTAAGCAAAAGCTATTTAAATTAGTAAGCCATAAGACATGTTTGACATATATAAAAATAAATTGATAATTTAATAAAGTTAAATAAAAGGACTATGATCTTTGCTAAATAAAAGTTTTAAAAAGTGTGCATGGAAGGAGCAGAAAACTAAAATATTTATGATATACATACTATTGTAAGATACTCAATATTCATGAGATGATAATTGCCTATCCCATAATGAAATTCTACTGAGAAATGCAAATATAATCTAGAGATGCTTGTTAGGTTAGTGGTGAATCACTGCTACTAATCAGACATGTCTCTAACTTACCCAAAGTTTGAAAATACATATCAGTTTTAGGCACCTTTTATTTGCTGACTTGCTCTAACCTCAGGTTCTAACTAACCTCAAATTCAGCAAAGAAGGAAGGTAAGGTTGTAAGTAAGAGCATTTTTGTCTATTGTGGTCCCCCCTTTTTTTTTATATTTTTTTGGGTCACACCCGGCAATGCTCAGGGCCCACTCCTGGCTCTGTGCTCAGAAATCATTCCTGGCAGGCTCGCTTGGGGGAGCATGTGGGATGCCAGGATTTGAACCACCAACCTTCTGCATGCAAGGCAAACACCTTATCTCCGTGCTATCGCTCCAGCACCTGTGGCCCCTTTTTAATGTATATTTTCTACCTGAACTATAGGAATCTGCTGGAGTTCAGCTCCAGTAGAAAGGGTCTGAAGCAGGGTTTCTGTGAGGATTACAAGAGAGAGACAGAAATTAGAAAAACAGAATAGAGATCAGGAGGATAACGCCTCATGGACAGAGAGCCTCAACTGTCCTTCATATAGGCTATTTATTGTTCAGCAATAATCATAGATAGAAGGGTAGATAACAGATTCTCAATTAATGCTAATTAAACCTAAGAAGGTTTACAATCTAATAAGGAAATGTGAGGAATGAGAAGGTTTAAGGTTTAATTTCTGAAGGTTTTTTATTTAAACATCTTGGTTACAAACATGATTGTGGTTGGGTTTCAGTCATATAAGATGACACCCCCCCATCACCAGTGTAACATCCCCATTACCAATGACCCAAATATCCCTCCTCCCCTCCCCACCCCTATCTGTACTTTAGACAGGCTTTCTATTTCCCTCATATATGCTCATTGTTAGGATAGTTCACAATGTAGTTACTTCTCTAACTAAACTCATCACTCTTTGTGGTGAGGTTCATGAGGTCAGCTGTAACGTCCAGCCCTCTCCTCTTTTGTCTCTGAAAATTGTTGAGACATGTCTTTCATTTTTCTTAAAACCCATAGATGAGTGAGACCATTCTCCATCTTTCTTTTTCTCTCTGACTTATTTTACTCAGCATAATAGATTCTATGTACATCCATGTATAGGAAAATTTCATGACTTCATCTTTCCTGATGGCTGCATAATATTCCATTGTGTATATGTAGCGCAGTTTCTTTAGCCATTCATCTGTTGAAGGGCATCTTGGTTGTTTCCTGAGTCTTGCTATAGTAAATAGTGCTGCAATAAATATAGGTGTGAGGAAGGGGTTTTTGTATTGTATTTTTGTGTTCCTGGTATATTCCTAGGAGTGGATCATATGGGAGCTCAATTTCCAGTTTTTGGAGGAATCTTCATATCGCTCTCCAGAAAGGTTGAACTAGTCGGCATTCCCACCAGCAGTGGATAAGAGTTCCTTTCTCATAGCATACCTGCCAACACTGCTTGTTCATATTTTTTGTGATGTATGCCAATCTCTGTGGTGTGAGGTGGTACCTCATAGTTGCTTTGATTTGCATCTCCCTGATGATTAGTGATGTGGAGCATTTTTTCATGTGCCTTTTGGCCATTTGTATTTCTTCTTTATCAAAGTGTCTGCCATTTTTTCTCCCCATTTTCTGATGGGATTAGATGTTCTTTTCTTGTAGAGTTCTGTCAGTGCCCTGTATATTTTGGAGATTAGCCCCTTATCAGATGGGTATTAGATGATGGGAATATATTAAGCTGAGAAGCTTCTGCACCTCAAAAGAAATAGTGCCCAGGATACAAGAGCCACCCACTGATTGGGAGAAACAATTTCTGAAGGTTTTTTTCCTACAGAGAAAGGTGACATATAGGAAACTATAAATAGGGTTCCTGTCCCAAGGTGTTACCTGAGTGGGTGTCAACTTTTTTGAAATTTGCATGAAGAGCCCATCAGTTTACAATCTACACTTCTCTCAGACACCCTGACCTCTAGCTAAAGGTTTGGGATTTTTCTACTACACAGAAGTCTATTATATAAATTTTATATATGTGACTTTTCACTACAATGTCATCCTTATAGGACCACACCAATGTAACAGATAGGCAGCTAACAACAAGAGCTTTTAATCTTCTGCCATCATATTACTGACTTCATTGGCTATATAATAATTTTCACAAATTTTATATATGTAGCTTTCCACTACAGGAATCTACTTCAGTTATTCGTCCCTGAATATAATTGAGCTTTTGTAATTGAGTTGGTAATTTATAACTTAGTCTGTGAATGTCATTGTCCCATTACATTTGAATTAGCTGAGCTGGTACTCAGAGACTATTACATTAAGACAATGGAATTTTTGCAATTCCCCACACAATATATATACCCAAAATATAAACATTAAAAGCAGAGGAACTAATGATTATCAATTAAAATACAATGGGATATTGCACAGTTGATAGGAGAAAATGCAGTCATGACATTTGCTTATATATTGATGGATATCGAGAGTATTATGCTGAGCAAAATGAATCAGAGGGAGAGGAATAGATGTAGAATGATTTCATTCATTAGTGGGTTATTAAAATTAAAGATATCATAATAATAATGTTCAAAGATAATAGAGATGAGGGCCAGAATGTTCAGTCCATGGTAAGAAATCTGCCAAAAATAGTAGGGAAGTGTACTTAGGGCAGAGAAGAAAGGATCACTATGACAATGATAATTGGAAATCATCACTGCACAAGAACTGGATGCTGAAAGGACGTAAAGTCATATATATATATATATATATGTATATATGTATATATACATATATATAGTACTCTTTTAGCAACAATATTGCAAACCATAGTGTCTAAATAATTAAGATAAGAGAGTGAGAGAGAGAGAGAGAGAGAGAGAGAGAGAGAGAGAGAGAGAGAAAGAGAAAGCTCTAGAGAGAAGAAAAATGTCTGCCAGAAAAACTGTCAGGGGTGATTTCATAGAGAAACTGAGGACAATGGTGGTGGGAAGTGTGTACTAGTGAAGGGTATTATGATTGAAAGTCAAGCATGAACAATTTTGTAACTCTATCTCATGGTGAATTAATTAATGCATTTATTTATAAATAAAAATAGCAATACAATTCACATCAGTGTGTAAAATCATATCCTTTGCAATAAGTACCTAATCTTTGACAACATATGAAAATTATAATTTACAGTCTCTACACCAGATAGTTCTACAACTCTGTGCCTTTTTTTAAAATTTCCTCTTACTGCTTATCCTGTTACTTATTCTATTTCTGCACACTGACCTCCCCACTCTTGCCAGACACTTCTGTCTGCTTTTTGACTCAGTCTGGAGTGTTCTGAAAATAGGACTCAGTTAATTTCCTCAAGTCTTTGCTTAAAGGTCACTATTCACATGCTTCTTTACTGGCCATTCTATTTAACATTAAATCATGTGTGTCACTACAACCCCAATAGTTAAGTTTACTATTAGTCAACCCCTAAATACTTAAATCTGCTATATTTCTATATACTGCATTTAATAGGAAAACAGCAATCTTTTTCAATAAAATATAAATTCTGAATAGTTGGATAGATGTCTACCTATCTAATTTTCCATAATTATAATTTTTAAAGAACTGTGTGTAAATGTTTTTATGCAAATAATAGGTTATAGTTTAGTGAATCAATAGCCAAAAAACTGATTTATAGGTTTATAGACTTCAAATAGCAAAATTTCAACTTTAAACTTTATAAAATATATTAATGTTATCTTCATCTAGGATATTTAACTTTTAAGAAATTTAAATTTTATTAATTATAATATTTGCTCTTATAATATTCTTATACCTACACCTGTTGAACAAGCTCCTCATAATATAGGATTTTTGTTCCACCATTTATTTTACTCACAGATTCTGAGAGTTAGGAATTCAGGGCGTATCATCCATGGTTTATCTTTGCTTCATGATATATATTCAGTTCAGACACTCAGTTGAATGTACTAATTAAGGAGTTCGTGGAAAATAGTAAAGGGAGGAACCTTTTCCAGTGTAGTTTATTCATTGATATGACAGGTATTTGGTTTGAAATAATTAAAATATTTATTCAATTATAATTCTTAATGAATGGGTCCTTACCCTTCTTGATCTAATATGACATATTGATAATCAGTTTTTATTTGAATTCAAGAATCAAACGTTCATGGACTAGAGATATTGTATAGGGCTTAAAGCAGATGACTTGCATTCAGCTGAACATGATTTGTTTTGTCAACCTATGATTTCTTAAAAATGCTTGGTGCCAACTGGAGGCTACCAAAGCACTACCAGTGAAAATGAGTTATTATTAGTACCTTATACCTAAAAAAACTAACAAACAACAACAAACAACAGAAACTTCAGACACATAATAAGTGGCAGTTTGATTCCTCAATAATTGCTGAAAGGGACTCTTGGATACTTCTTGGCAACTCTGAAAAATAATAATAGTATGAAAAAAAACTAATAAAAAGGCAGTTTTATTCTTTACTGCTATTCTTTAGTTTTATTGTTCAGTGACTTAAATTTCCAAGTCACTAAGTCAGATGGTGTGATTACACTGACCAAAACAGTCACGAGGCCACTTGATTCAAGAAAGAGGACAGAGATGTCATCTATTATGAAAGGAATAGAAATATATGAAATAGAAATATATGAAAGGAATATTCATTTGCTAATACATTTTATCAAATAAAAATAAAATCCATAAAAGAAAAATTTATGGTTACTGATAGTTTAAGAAAGGGGTTAGTAATTTTCATTGCAATATTTAACAAAATAATAATAATAATAAAATAAGAATGTGAATAAATGAGAATTTTGGTAATGAGCATAGATGAAATGGACATCTACATATATTTTTATACACTACTATAAACCAATGTAGGTTGTTATAGGACAATATGGTTTCAAAATAAATTAAACTTAGAAATTAAGGAATGTATTACATGATTGGACTAGTTGATTTTTGTTGTGTTCAAATTTTAAACGAGTGGGGAGAGATAGCTAGATAGTGATTAAGATAAATGGTGGTAGAAACAAAGTATAAAATTAAATGCTATATTTTATTATCTTAACTCAATTAAAACTACAGTTCTTTTCAGATGAAACACTGATGCTAAAAAATGCTCATCCAGAGGGTTGGAGCAAAAGCACAGTTGGCAGGGCACATGACTTTTATGTGGCAGATCCTGGTTCAATCTTAGCCATCTCATGTTATTCTCTGAGCCTGAAATGAGTAATTCCTAAATGTCACTAATTATGTCACAAATACAAACAGAAAAATTCCCATCCAGTTAAGGATGTTTTATTTTTTTTTAATTTTTTTAAATGGAAAGAGGATTTAAAGAATACACAAAATCTTGATTATATTGTCTATAAAGCTAAGTGTCAAGTATGCATGATTCTGATCATTTTATTTTCATAAAAATTATACTGCTGCCAGAGGTTGTAAATATTTGAAAGCATTTAAAGATTCTATTTTGCCCTCTGTTTAAGTAATTCAATAATAAGATTACATCAATTTACTTATGATAAATTTAATGGAAACCACTTTTCCCCATGATAATATGATATGAGGGGATAAACAGGCCCTCTTTAAATGGATACACCATGCCTATTAATATCTCTTTTATTAGAAAAGAGTGAATTTGGGCCCGGAGAGATAGCACAGCGGTGTTTGCCTTGCAAGCAGCCGATCCAGAACCAAAGGTGGTTGGTTCGAATCCCGGTGTCCCATATGGTCCCCCGTGCCTGCCAGGAGCTATTTCTGAGCAGACAGCCAGGAGTAACCCCTGAGCACCGCCGGGTGTGGCCCAAAAACAAAAACAAAAAAAAAACAAAACAAAAAAAGGGTGAATTTTTTGAATGACCTAAATTCAATAAAGTAGAATTTTTCTAATTTACTTTATTTAAACACCAAGGTTACAAGGTTGCTCATAATACAGTTGTTTTTTTTTCACAGTTATAAAGTTGTTCATGATTGAGTTTCAGTCATACAATGTTCAACCTCTTCACCAGTGCACATTTCCCACCATCAGTGACCCCAGTTTCCCTCTTGTCCTCCCGTAAAGTAGAATTTTTTTAAATATACAAAATCTTTATTTAAGCATCATGATTACAAGCATGATTGTAGTTGGGTTTCAGTCATAAACAGAACACCCACCTTCACCAGGCAACATTCCCACCACCAATGCCCCACCCCTGGGTATATTCGAGACAGACATTCTACTTCTCTCATTCTTTAACATTGTCATGCTAGTTTTTAGTATATTATTTTCCTAACAGCATTCAAAAGAGTGAATTTAGTAAGTATGCATTTTCAAATTCATCAGCATTGTGATGTAGCTAGATGAGTGCAGGAAGATCAGTGTGACCTATCCAATTCATAAGGAATTTAACATAAAAACACAGCCTATTCAGCAATATTACACATCACTTTTGGAAAAAAAAACTACAAGGCTGGAGCTGTGGCACAGCGGTAGGGCGTTTTCCTTGCACATGCTGACCTAGGAAGTACTATAGTTCTATCCCCTGGCATCTCATATAGTTCCCCAAGACAGGAGCGATTTCTGAGCACAGTGCCAGGAGTAACTCCTGAGCATCACCGGTGTGGCCCAAAAACCAAAAATGAAATAATAATAATAATAAAATAAAAAAAAACAAAAACAAAAAACATTAGAAATATATGGGCTTATCTCCCAGCTTTTCCAAGAATATTTGACAGTAATGAAACACATACTGTAAATTGTCCTAAGACTCAATCAAATAATATATGATAAAGAGAATGGGACATATGTAGTCTCTTCCCCAATGGATATATTCTCTTCCTATATGTGTATATATCACACATATATGTACATTTGAATAGTCTCTACATATTTTCATAGAAACCTGTAGTGGTAACACAGAATAATGAAAGAAACCTCTTGTTAATACAGTTTGAAAACAAGGATGATCATCTGTAAATATTCTGAAGGAAAGTTATGATTAATAAGTTTGCCTGCTTCAGTAATATGGTAAATGTTATATAAGCTATGTTCTTAAAAACATTGGAAAGGTAATTACACAGTTCTGGATGCTAGAAGTCCAAGATGAAGGCCCCATCTGATGGAGTTTCTGATAAGAATTCTCTTCTTGATGCAGAGATGGTCTTCTTAATATATATCTTCAACTTATTGCATACATCTGATCCTTTTATTTCTGAAATGAGCTCATCATCACTCCTACGTTTTCATTTATGAGTAAAGGCTAATCAAAATCCTTAATTATTTTCTTAGAGACATAATATGGAAATACAAATAAAATGAGTTTTAACTGTAAGAAATAAATTTAGGAAATCACAAGCTTTTAGCCCATAACAACTGTAAGAGCCTTTGTAATTGACTCCTGGAAATATTCTTATCTAAGTCTTGGCTTCAGTTAGAATCAAGAGCCAATATCCCTCTTTTAAGGCAAAAAGACTCATGATGCATTGCGAATAACTTTAACATGTCTTTTAAGACTATAGATAAATCTTCTTTAAAAAAATTAAGCAAATGGATGCCAGAGATATAGCACGGTGTGTAGGGCCTTTATCTTGCACACAGTCATCCAGGGTTCAATCCCTGGCATCTCATATGATCTCCTGAGCCTTGCCAGGAGTGATTTATGATTGCATTGCTAGAGGTTACTCCCTGGTACTGCTGGGAGTGATCCAAAAACCAAAATGAAACCAAAAAAATAAGTAAATGGATTATGAAGATGCAGTATATATATATGCATATATATGCATATATATGTATATATAATGGAATAATACATAGCTGAAAGAATGATGCAATCATGCTATTTGCTGCAACATGGATGGTACTGGTAGATATGATAAATGAAGTAAGCCAAGAGAAGGATAAACACAGAATGTTATTACTTATATGTGGTATTTAAAATAACAACATAAAGAAATGCAATAGTTTAAATGGGAGTAGTCTTGAACACCCTTGGCCCCAGCGTATAGTGAGAATGAAAGAATGGAGAAGGAGAAAAACAAATATAAAAGAATGGGGTCCAAGGGCCAAGTGTTCTCAGGTGCTTTGGTAGCTTTAAAAAGGACAGAACTAAATATCCAAGCCAAAAGCAACAATGGAATCAAGAGAAAGAAACTTTATCAATCTAAATTTAAAATGGGCCTGTTAAACTGGCAGGCTGAAAGGTGGGAATAGTGAGGGTAGTGATGGTGGTGGTGGTATGGGATGTACTCAGGGAACATTGGTGGAGGTGGATGGTGAGATTAACTCTGATTCATTGTATGCTTCATTCTGAAATTCAACTAAGCAGGACTTTGTACATCACAATGGTTTCAATAACATAAAATAAAAATTTTAAAAGAATTTAGCAAAAAAAGAAGCAATGAAAAATAAAGATTTATTCAATAGAAAGCATTATGAAAATAATCTGACATCATTATAAAACATTACTGAGATCAGGTATGATGTTCAGAATTAGATGTACTAATATACTCTAAGAAACCATTAGGATTTTTAAATATTTTGAAAGTTGAATGTGTTCTTTTTAGAAAAAGTTTTCTAACACAGAAATTAGCATTTGGTAATAATTCACTTATAGGTAAGTTTATCCCCAAACTGAGTTGTAAAGATATCAACTCACTACTTGAAATAGAAACCTAAACCTTTCTCTTTGGATTTTGTAATGTAAAATTTCATATTATATACAATTACATTCAGGTTATATTATACTACATAAATTTTATATATGTAAAGTAATTTAAAGGGCAGTCTTATTTTTAATAGCAAATAACTAATAATAACACTGTTAATGCATGACAAAATTTTAGCTCTGATTCATAGTAGATTATATTAGCAGCCAGAATTTTTAATAGAGAAATAATGACAAAAATCCTGACAAAAATAAATCATTTGGCAAGGCTACTGTATGATTCATAGAATGACGGAATCATTAGTCATTAGTGACTTTTGACTTAAATAATACTTTTACTAATGTTCTCATGTTTTATATTTATCACTCCAATAAAACCCAAAGTTAGTGAAATTCATTTAGTCATTAAAATTCAGCATTTACCAGAAAGCAATAAAAAATTGACTTGATTTACATTTATTCTAAAGTTAAATGAGAAGAGATGAAGTATTTCTGCCTAAACATGTAAGTAAATAGAATTTTACTTTAAAATATTCTTTTGTGAGCTAAAAATAGAAAAACAAGGAATGAATATAAAATCTGGCATAAGTGAGGCCCTAGATTAATTCCTAATGCAGTGTGCTCTTGGTGTTCACCAGCAGTGTTGGTTCCTTAGTATCCATAAAGTACACAACCTAGTAGAGTATCTCTAAGTCTCTAGAAGTGGTCCTCATATCTATCCTCTGACATCTCTAGTGTTGAGCCATAAATGATTATCGTGTTATTCTGATCTTATACTTTTTCTTAAGTTCTTATCTTTCATTTGTTATAAGAAGTTTCCTTAATAGTCTTGACAAAACATACCTCAAATTATGTAAGTTTTCTAGTATTCAACTAAGTTTTCATACTTTTATATATTCTTTGGTAATCTCTTCTGACATACAAAATGCAATTCCAGGAAGTTTATTGGAAAGAAAGTAATCTGACAAATCCCATAAACTTGCTTATCTCTTCTAATTAGATTTTTAGAAGAGAGGGTAGGTTTATAATTCCTAAACTCTAAAGTCTCTTATCTATAATTCTTGCCCCCAGGAAACTTTAGTATCATCTAAAATAAAGCAGAAAAATTCAGTGATGTAATAGACTAATATCTATAATCTTCTATCAGGCAAAACCTAAACAATTTCTCCATATCAAGAATTACTCTTACTGGATCAAGCAAATTCTGAGTTTGTAAATAGATTTGGAGAAAAATTTAGCTAACTTTCTTCATTTTGAGATTTCAAATTAAAGAAAAAATAATGTCGGGTCAAGAGGTTAGAAATACATAAAATATTGGGTAGATAAAGAAATCAGAGTTAACTCAATGACCAAGATCATAGTTATATACAAGTATGGGCAAAGCATCCAGCACAAACTTTCATTCACAATTGTATTTGTTAGTACTAATGTTTAAAATGAGGGTGACTTCCAGGTTAATAGCATCAAGAAAATTAACTATATTGAAAAGAACAAGAAAGATATAATCACCAGCAGTGGCACAATCTCCGTTAATCTAGAGAGCAAATAAAATTACCCAGAGCTCACACCAATAATTTAAAAAAGTACATTATACATTTTAATTTACATCAAAGGGAGGAATAAATCAGTGAAACCAAAGAGAACAACTCATAGCAGAAACTATTATAAGAAATGTGCAAGAAAATAATATTGTGTGTTTCTGATATTGGTGTCTATAGACTTTACTTTAAAAGAAAATGTTGGTATTTTTTTCTCATATTTATTCCTACTCAACCTTGGAGACTCTTGAAAGAGAAACTTATACATACAGTTATGTATTATATATAACATTAAGTTTTAACTTTATTATTTACTTTATTTAAAATTCTGGGAATCAACTGAAGATCCCTTCTGAATGTTACGTGTATATATGCATAATTCTATGTCATGATAAAATTGTAAGTAATCCAAATGCTCACTTAACGTTGACTATATCTCTGCAGTGTATTATATTAAAAATATTTAAATAACTAAAACTAAATTAAACTTTATTCGATATTTAAATATTAGTAATATACATTTTATAATGTCTATTTGAGGCATTGTGCAGGATAAAATTCAAGATCTCTTTATAAAAACAGCTTATATGGGATACTGAGATCAAACCCTGATAGGCAATGTGCAAGGCATTACCCACTGTACTAACTCCCTGGCCACCAAAATAAATAAATACATTGGAATTAAACTCATTTTTACTTAATTGATTTTTATTTCCCATCTAGGAATATCTTATTGCAAAGAAAATAAAAAATCAACACTATGGTGTCAATTAGAATGTTTATAGGAAAGTTTCAATTGACAGAATCAAACGTAACACATTTAAGTCGCACTCTACATTGAGAAGGTCCTGGTAACCAAAATTTTAGCTTAATTCCAGCATATACAATGTAAAATTGAGTTGGGTATGTATTTTTTAAGGCACCAGAAATAAGAATATAAATTGTATAATTTTCTTTAGTATAGCCAACCCTGTCAGTTTGTTTTTTCACTGTTGTAAGTTATTACTATATGAGAGCAGAATACTTACAATTAGAGGTTTAAAGTGCATAAGAGGGGCCGGAATAGTGGCGCCGTTAAGGTGTCTGCCTTGCATGCTCTAGCATAGGATGAACCACAATTCAATCCTCTATCGTCCCACAAGGTCCCCCAAGCCAGGATCGATTTATGAGTGCATAACCAGAAGTAACCCCTGAGTGTCACCGGGTGTGATTGCAAAAACAAAAACAAAATTAATTAAAAATAAATAAAGTGTATTAGAAAATAACCTGTCTCTAGAGATCAGGTATTTGGGGTAATGTGCCTCACTCAGTTCCATGTCCAGCACCACTCTTTCCCAAGCATTGCAGGGATCTCTGGTGAATCCCAACATTACAAGGCCCAAGTAGCACTGCAATCCCAGGCATTCACATCAATCTCTGGCCTGGTTGACTGAATCTCTTTTAACTAAAATCCACACACCTCAGAAGCTCTAGGGAATTCCAATCAATTAATCAAGTCAATCAAATAGTAAATCTTCAGATAGAGTGTTTCTGGTTTCTCTGAGTATCAAATGAACATTGGAAACTCAGGGCAGTGTCTGAGAGAGAGAGAAAAAGAGAGAGAGAGAAACAGAGAGAGAGAAAAAGAGAGACAGAGACAGAGAGAGACAGAAACACTGAGATAGAGGTCTTCATCAGCCTCCACTCTTTATGTTGATTCTGTTCTATTGTTAGAATTTAAATTCCCAATGCTGGTGCATAACCTCATGCTGTAATCCAAAATTTTTTCAATCAGTCCTACCTGTAAATGGGCTCATCTCCAAGGAAAATCCTAGGTCCTATGCATTAGACATCTAGTCCTAAAATCTTAATCCTGTGTCCTAAGAGATCCCCTCCATTCTCTGAGACACTTTACCTGTTAAACAAGGTTTGACCTGGCCCTGGTGTCTTTTCAGGTAATTAATCAATAGATAGAATACAATGTTATGGTTCTGGGAAGAGAGTGGGGAATATATACAAAGATAAAGTAAATTACCTGTGTATATAAACCAATACCCCTTTCCTTGATTGGATACAACTCTGCTAGAGCATAGAATTGAGAAGAAGAGAATGAACTGTCATGATGAGGACTAATTTTTCCAAAATGGGAGAATCCAAAGCAGCTCTAGATGAATTGTTGTGAATATTTGTGGGTGATGTAAAGGATACACCATTCCGATATTATCCTGGCTCTCATTTTAAGAACTGAATTATTCTTTTCCCTAAGTGTTTCTTGTCTTGGCAGTAAAATTAAAGCCTTTTCCCCCACTCAGGCCTCAAAAGAAAGATCTTTTTATGACAATATTATCTAGTCTAGTTCCACTGTAATAAAAATAGCTACAAAAGTAAACCCCAGAGACACCTCTGCCCACAAATGGAGACAACATTTTCCATTATAATCATGATTTATGTTTTATTATGAGAGAGCTCTTTTCTCCCTTGATTAGGCATTCTGCTTTCAATTAGAATAAGTGGATCAATGGCAATTTTTGTTAGCAATTATTGGAGCACAATTCATTTTATGGACACTGGCATTAGTATACCAAGGAATATGCTGATATGCACATTTTTAGACCCACACCAGAGCTATAGAACCAAAAATTTTGGTGATAAAGCTGAACCATCTGTATTCAAACAATCCCGCTCCATCATTTTGATGCATACTAAGTTTGAGAACTTTTTCTTACAGCAGAGTCACGTAGTATGCCCAAATGCCGTCTGGTATCTTTGAATCTATGCTATAAACCCCAGGGTCACACTATGAGGATCAACTAATAGGGAACTAATATTAAATTCTGAAGGTTTATTAGGTATTATATATTATTGAATATCTGATTTCACATATTTTATATTGATTTATTATTTGTTCATCTTGAATATAAAGAAAATGGTAACTTGAGTGTGGTGTTTTTTCATTTAAATCTTTCGATATATTAAACATATGGTAATATCTGTCATTTATTTTAAGTTACAGTCTATTATTTTGTTTTAAACTCTGAGTGCATGTCATGCAAATTATTTCTAAGTACTTATTTGTCTTTTTAGTTTATAAAAGGAGCCTAAAGTTATGGACAAAAGTTTCATGTGCTGACACTAAAATGGCTTGAGCTTGCTTAACTTGTACCCTCTAGTCTTCCATTTCCTTTCTACACTATTTAGTAATCATACCTGAAACTTTTGGAAAATCCATGTCATTTTGTTTAATTAAGAAAAGTGGGTTAAAAGGGGGAAAATGGGCTTTTCTAAGGGTTGAGAATTTCAAAGGAAATGATAGAATTATGATAACGTGTCAGATCTAGCCTCTCTCTTCTAAAAGCATTTTGTTATATTTTTTCTTAGTAACCCTTTCTCTCCAGTCTCAGTATTCTTAGTAGATAAGGTGATATTCACTGTCGGAATTCTATTTTTTACCATTATGGTAGGAGCCTCATAGATTCAAAATCTTCCTTGTAAATCTACTGGTGCTTATTTATTACAGCCATCCTTTATAATTGAATTTATGTAAATTATATCACATAAATATGTTAGAGCCAAATAAGGTATACATTTAAGTACTGAGAAAAGGTATAGAAATGCGATGGTTAATATTTTACCATGCATAATACTGCAGAAATTTTTTGAAAAAAAAAAAGCACAAACAGAAAACTTGTCATTAATAAAAAGTAAAAATGCAGAAAAAGCAAATGAAAATTTAGATCTTAATAATAGGAATAAAAAATATGATAACCCTAAATTGATCTGTAATAGAATATATAATCTAAAACAATTCTCAATGAAATTGTCAATATATGCTTATTTTCACTTGATGCCAACTGTTTCAGAAAATAAGACATGAAAATAATTTCCTCAAACTTTTAGGAACTTTTTACATTACTCATCAAAATATTAACATTAACTTAATTACACAAATTGTACACAACTATTTATTACCTTTACATGGCACAGATGAAACATCATTTTCTATGATAATTACAAAGTTATCTGAAACTTACTTCTCACAAGTGCCTATTCTCCTCTAGGTATAAATTTTTTTTCATTCAATAAGAAAAGACGGTTATTTATAATTTTTAGAAGCTAGAATTTTTTTTCTAAATTCACAGAAAAAGTAACAGAAATAAAGGAGACACATCAGAGCAGTAAACTTTAAGCTCAAGTCAACAGCAGATAGTCAGAGACTATTAGGCAGGACTAAAGTAACCTCAATGTGAATTTTCAAATAAATTTCTAATTAATGAAAATTTTCAAGGAAATCACATTGTTTAATCTTTATCTATGCTGGTTACAATCACATTGAATCATTAGTTTATTTAGAGCTTACATAAAATTTAGAATGGAAGAGATGAAATTTATATAGGAACAAAACTTAAGATCTTGCCTCTCTTATTCACAGAAGCAGATAAAAAAATATCCTCTATCTGTTATTTATACATCCTTGGAACAACTACTTAAGCACAATCCTCACCATGTTTTTGTTTGTTTTTTGTTTGTTTTGGGGGCCACACCCAGTGACGCTCAGGGATTACTCCTGGCTTTGGCTCAGAAATCGCCCTTGGCTTGGAGGACCATATGAGACGTAGGGGACAGAACACAGGTTTGTCATAGGTTAGCTGGGTGCAAGGCAAACGCCCTACCACTTGCACCACTACTCTGCCTCAACCATGTTTTTCTTTACAACCTCATTCCTCCCACGCCCACCCCCATATTATAAGGTTTAGACCCATAGAATAATAGAAGCCATTTTTCAATAAAGATTTCATTTTACGACTTTATCCCTATTTGTAAGTTCCTAATTATGACCTAATTGTAATTATGCAATATGATTTGGGGTGGGTTTGAGATCGCATTACAACAATATAGATAAACAATTCAATCAACATTGAAACAGAAAGAGAGAGAACTAAGAGACACTTTAGGGCAAAGTTGGGGAGAGAGGATCACTAGCAAGCTGTAGTGTGTGTGTGTGTGTGTGTGTGTGTGTGTGTGTGTGTGTGTGTGTGTGTGTGTGTGTGTGGTTCCTTTGTGAGCTTCTGTTTGTGAGCTTCTGTCTGCATTCAGAAGAAAACTTCAGGACCAGAAAGAGGAAATCTTGGATTCTGGCATGATTTTATGCTCAAATTCTTGTAATTCAGAAGTGTGTTATAAGAATTACCTATAAATATTAAGGAGTAGCCACTCACACATTTAATCTTTTATCTATTCTTGCTTTTTCCATGCCTGTTTCTAGAACTAACATGTCATTCTACTGCCTCCATCTCTGTTTCAATCAGGTGTCACTCCTAAAGTTTCCCATCTTTCTATCAGTCACTACAATGTCAATGTACCTAATAGTTCAGCCTCAGTGTATATCACAATATCAGTTATTGTTATATGAACCACAACCAGTTGGATATCAAACTACATATTCTTCCTCCTGAGAAACACGTAAGTTATATTTAATTAGGCTGTCAGTATACTAATGTGCACGCGAGCAATTATTCTGTATCTCCACAGGGATATAGCTGCTTCCTGCATCTATCATTTTATTACATCCATCTTAAATCTTTGCTTTTTCTATCATCTAATATAAAACCTTCACCTTATCAAATGATCTCTTTGAAAACATGGTTGTGCATCAGTAATCTCAAATGCCTGAGAGGGATTTACTGAAATGAGACATTTTCTACAGGGTCCAGTTTTAAATTACTGAGAAAGACCTACATTTTCAAATTTTTGTGATATAACTAAATAGAACTTACATAAAGCATCTAAGGTAAATATAATCAAAGGGAAGCTCTAGCCCCAAAGAATCCAGATAAATTCCAAAATTAGTAATCATTTTTGTTTATAATTTATTTTATTGAGGAAATGACATATATAAAAGGTGCTATTTTAGTCTTTTACAGTTACAATGCTACTTCTCTGCCTCAATATCAGTGCATCAATAAACCTCTGTTCTACGGTTGCTTTTTCCTCACTCACCTTTGCAAACTATATTCACTTTTTCTCTGGCCCTACCTTTATTTTTCAAAGTAATTTAATTCTCAAAATTTATATCAATTTAATCAAATTTAATCATGCCTGTAATTGTAAGTTTAATTATTTTGTTTCAAAACATCTATTTTTCAAGTATTTTTAAAGACTTAAACAGCAGTGTATACATCATTGATAGACAATAGCTTGATTTCTGTACATTTATGTTGAAAAAGACAAATGGTCAGTCTTTTCTGAAACAGAGAACTTAATAAATTGAATATAAGACAGAATGATTAGTTATCAAGTATATGTTTATATACCTGTCAGAATCCAATGAGACCATAAAAGAAAATTGCTATCTATAATTAATCAGAAATATTTATTATATAAAGGATATTTTCCTAGTAATTCAGTACAGGCCTATGTTATATTTTTGCTCTTATTGTCTTTTGATATGTGGTTTATTTTTTGTGTGTTTGGTTATCAGTGTTTCTCAAATAGTGGGGCGCACCCCCAAGGGGGGGCACAAAGTTCTGTAAAGGGGGGTGTGTCTGACCTCGGCAAACACTGTCATAACAAGCTAAGCCCCATGTTTATGTCTCTGTATGTCTCTGGATCTGAGAGTTGCTGCGTCCTGCTTCAAACCCCACTTTGAAAAGCTATGCATTGCAAAACGTGCTCTTGAGCCATTCATTCAGACATCACCTCTGATTAAAAAACCCGCTCAAATTATTTTATAGATTTTTGTTTTGCAGGTTAAAGATTTTTTTTAAATAAAGATACTATTTACAGTTGTGTGGGGGTGGAGCAAAAAATGTTTTCTTCTTTCTAGGGGGGGGCATGACAGAAAATAATTGAAAAACACTGCGTTATACTCATATTTGTACCCGTATAATTGTGTGCGTGTGTTTATGCATGCATACAAGGCAAGTCACACAGCCAATGTCATCTCTACAGTCCCTGTCTTTGTTTATTTTGTTCTTTTCGTTTTTGGGCAACAGTGGGGAAGTAGTTGTTGACCACCAGTAGTAAAGCTTGTACTTACTCCTGGCTGAGTGACCACTGGCAGTTCCTGTGAACTATAATGCAGAGATCAAAACATAGTTGACCTCATGTCGACAAGTATCAAATCTCTTCAATAATCTCTCTTACAATATTTTCTTTCTTTTTCTTATTACCTTCCTGTCTTGTTCCCTTTTAGGAAATTGTCTGACTTATCTGAATCTATTCATTCTTTACTTTCTCTACCTCAGTTGCTAAACTATTCAGTGCACATCTAATTTATTTGGCTCTATTTAAACACTATAAAGCTCAAAGATTCTATCTTTTTCATAAATGGTACAAACTCTCAGGGGAAAAAAAAGTCACTTGTCTATCCTCTACTCACCCATAAGAATTTACATCAACATCATATGTGGGAGCTATACAGTTGAAATATTGCTAGGGTCACAGCTATAATTAAGATAGACTACGAAGCAAACAGATTGGATATGGGAAACCACAGTAAGAAAATAAAGTGGGAAGAGTTCAAAAAAATAAATGGAAAAAATTGTCACATCTTGCTTGGTGCTTACACTAAGGGAATTCTTGGTGTCCCTGGCCAAGACGAATGTTTATCTTTACTGACCCAGGGAAGGGCATAGCACCCAGTCTCTGTGCTCCATCAGCAAGATCAGTTCAGAAAGACTGGATATTGTTTTGGCCTTGCTCTGATTCTTGTATTCTGAGGGGAGGTCTAAAATAGTAAACCTTAACATAGATGCAGTTACACTAACAGAAATCTAGGTTTGATGGTGTCTAATAATTCTGTACGACTAAATAAAGAATATTTGAATCTACACAAATGCTCATTACCAGGTGTATTTATAGAAATCTGCATGGTCTTTAAGAGAGGCTCAAAGAAAAGTCCTTCAGATTAGTGAAGTTATGTTTTGAATAAAATTTATGCTATGTCTCCTTTTCCCTGGACAGGTGACCAAGGTCTTTAGGTGCCCTAATGCCCTCCTTTTTGTGGGAAAATGCTGCTTTTCAAGAGCCCTCCCTTGTAGGCACAGGTGGCTTCTGAAAGCTTCCACCCTTTAAAGTTATAGATGGCTAGGGCCTTCTTAAACTTGGTGCCTTTCTTTGGGTCTCAGAGTCAGAGTTCCTTTCACACAAAACTAACTAAAATACAAACAAAAGGTCTCTTCAAATACCTTCAAATTCAAACTAACTCAAACAGAACAAAGCATAGAAAATTAATAATAATAATAATAACATATACACACAAAAATAAATGTAATAAAAAGTTATATACTGTTGAAGAAATAAAATAGATGATTTTATCTACATTATATGAAAAATTGATTTAAATCACTGAAGATGCAAGCAATATAAAAACAGCACAAAAACTTTACCCATAAAGATAGGATATAATAATCTTAAAGATATGGGGAAAAAAGTCAAGAACTATTTTGGAAAGAGACATAAAAATATCACACAAAATAAGATGCAGGAGAAGTTTCCCTATGGAAAAGTCAAACATTTATATAAGTTCATTACCATGGAATCCAAACTTATGTAACAAGACAACAGAGAGATAAAAATGAGAAACAAAATGGCATTAGGCAGATTGAAAATGAATATATCACAATATATTTCACAAAGTAATAAAAACTAAATAGATGTAGTTGTTGCTAATATCCAACAGATACTAATGGACACTAAAACATAATTTCCAGAGAATAAGTAATTAATCTAGCAAGTATTTAAGTGTATTACTATAAAATTTATATTATTCAATTTTCTTCCTGTTTTAATTCAATAAATAAGTAACATGGACTCTCAATATGTCTTTGGAATAAAATTAAAAAAAAATCTGACTAACCCTATAAATGTTGCTTACGTTCGGTTTAAAACACCACTGAAAAACAAGTAATGAAATAACTAAAATAACAAAATCTGGTTATGTAAGAAAAATTAAATGTATTACTATAAGTATAATCCAGCTGGGAAAGTAGGGTGAGAATTTCTGTTAGCAGAAAGAAAATAAAAAAACAGATTTATCTTTTTAAAACATTATACAGATCAGTGTAGAATAGAGAGAATTTGGTGAAAAAGAAGAATTTTGAAGAGTTAAACTGACCAGGGTCTTCATACATTAGATTGCCTAATTACAACTGAAAATCATGAGATGTTTTAAGCAGAAAAGGATGTAATTTTGTAATTACTTCTAAGTTTGAAGGCACTTTTTTTTTTTTTTTTTGCATTTTTCTCTTTGAAGAAGAGACATCTAGAGTAGTTTGGGAAAATAGATATAATTTCAAAGTTAATGTTACAATTACCCTTTTCTTTAAGTAAGTCAGACTTTAAGTATTCCTTCAGTTTGTTATAATGTTGATATAAAAGAACCAAGTATATTTAATGATATGAAGTGAATAAAGAGCAAAACATAGAACCTATAAACAACTGTTACACTTTTCTTGCCTGAGCAGCTGGTGACTGTCTTTTCTGAGGAAATCACATTTTACTTAGATGAGGAAACTGTTAAAAAACGGGAGGCTTGCAATAAAGAATCTCAAAAGTTTATTTTGGACCATGTAAGTGGCACTTTAAAATAGGCAATTCACTGAGATAATCAAGGGATATCGCAAGGGCAAGTGCATATGCCATCCTCTGATTGAATAGAAAGTTTGGGGAGAAAGATACGATTTTGTAAATCGTATTTTAGTGCCATAAAATGACACTAAAATTTAATGTTAAGTTAAAGAACATCTTAATGCACAGTATTGCTATAGTAAACAAGTCTGTCTATGAGATAAGAATAGATTATTAAAATACCGAATTAAAATAGAAAAAATTGTATATAGGACTCTTAAGGAATCTACTTTGACAGTGAGGTTAGCATAGTAAACACTCTTTTCATAGAGAATGTTTGAGAAATTGTAATGCTTGGAAAAATGGGCTTCAATAATGATTAATTCTTTATTCTGTGTTCTGAGAAACAAGAAATTTACATCAAATTTCATCATTGTGCACTTTCCTTTCTGTGCCTGTGTATTTAAGCTGTCATTTAATTAAATTTTTATTTGAATGACTGATTTGTAAGAAAAATATTTTCATTGATGTTGATGAAGCTAAAATAGCCTCTATCATTAATATTATACAATAGTTTTATAAAGATGGCAGCCATACACTTAATAACAAAGATAACAAGTTATGAGTAGGGAGAAGACAAGCAATTATTATATAATTGATTTAAGCTTCGGAAATAGAAAATTCATTGGAAAATTATTCAAACAAATGACATAGCAATAAGCCTGGAGACAAAATTAATAAATGTAATAATTAGAATCCATTATTTAGGAAAGTTATCAGATTGAAAGATTAAATAATAAAAGAGACCTCATTTAAAATTACAGGGGCTGGAGACATAGAGACATTCCCTGACATGTGTGAGGCCTTGGTATCTATCACAAGTGTCACAATGAAGTAGCAGTATAAGCTCCTGATGCTTAGGAAAATGTAACAAAAATCTGCAGATTTTTTATGAATAATGTAAAGATCTATACACATAAACACCCAATCTTGATAATTAAGGAATTTGGTTTTGATTTTTTATGTGAATCATGCAAAAGTAAATCTTGGATTTGATGTTACTGAATTCTTGTCCTTCAAGAAAGTTTTCAACCTCTTTTGCCCTCAACACTTTTATAAAAAGGATCTTCAACACAATTGATATCTTAACATAATGATAAATACTAACTGAATTTAAGAAATAGCATTGTAAAGCCAAATAGGAATGATTTCAAATATGCTTTATACCACTCTGCTCTCATTCACTAGTAGACATAATTAAGACTTCATTGTAAACACAAAACAATCATTAATAGAATTTTATTAGCCTGATACTTGTGGAGTCTAATGGTGAAGTTCTGGTACCTTACCTCTTTATTTTGTCTTTTTATTTTTTAATTAAACTTGCTGACAGTAACTTCTCATTCTTGTGGGATTAAAAGAAAAGTCCTCCTACAGAGTCCAGGAAGGAAGTAATAGTTGCAGCAGAGTTTCAGTATTCCTGCTAATTCCATGGACATGGCAATGGAATTTAATCAACTTTCCAGTTGAGCAGCTTCGTAGTATTCCAATGAGTAGATGTACCAGTGTATCTTTAGCTACTCATCAGTTGTCAGGCACCTACAATGTTTTTAGATTCTGACTATTATAATTAGAGCTGTGATGAATATATGTGTACAGAAGACATTTTTGTATTGTATTTTATATCCCTTGGGTACCTCCCTGGGAGTGGAATTGTTGGATTACATGGGAGCTCAATTTCTAGTTTTTTAAGGAATAACCATATTATTTTCCAAAAAAAAGCTGGACCAGTCTTTATTCCCTCCAACAGTCAGAGTCATTTTCTCCCACATCAACACCAGAACAGTTTTTTCATGTTCTTTGTGATGTTTGCCAGTCTGTGGTGTGAGGTGATACCTCATTGTTCTTTTAATTTGCATCTCCCTGACAAGTGATGTGAACATTTTTTCATGTGTCTTTTGGCCATCTGTATTTTTTCTTTGAAGGAATGTCTGTTCATTTCTTCTCCCCATTTTTTGATGAGGTTAGCTGATTTTTCTTGCAAAGTTCCATCAGTGCCTTGAGTATCTTAGATATTTACCCTTTATCCAAAAGATACTGTGTGAATAGTTTCTCCTATTCTGTGGGTAGCTTTTGTATCCTGGTTCACTATTTTCTTTGAAGTGCAAAAGTTTCTCAGTTTAAAATAGTTTTATATGTTTATCTTTTTGAAACTCAATTTTTAAATAAAATGGTTTGTAAGGATTAATATTTTATCAACTAGATATGAATTATTTTTTCTTGTTTGGGGAAACCCTCCCACAAATTTTCTCACAAAATGGAAGATACAAGTTCTAAAAGTTCTGTTATTAAGTATTATTTTATGGTATAACAGAAACTACTTGTATAAATCTCATAGAATATCTGTAAAGTTGAGAGGCCAAAAAGATCATATGGTATATAAAGTACTTACCTTGCATTGACAGAACAGAATTTAATCCCTGGTACTACTTATGGCCTCCTGAGAGCTGTTAGGAATAATCTCTGATTTCAGATCAATGAGTAATACCTGAGTATTCCAAAGTATGATATTAAAACAAGAAATTTAAAAGAAATTCTATAACTTTTATTAGGCTTTAGAAATAGAAAAATAGTTATTCTTCTGTAATATTATTCTGCTACTTTAATCAAATTAACATTATAACATTTAGTATAATATAAACCAATATTTAATTATATTCACAAGATAAATTTATGCAGGTGTAAATTATAAAATAAATGGGGTAAAATGAGGAGAAATATATACTGAGTTAAGAAATTAGACCCTAAGGTTTTAGGAAGGGAAAATGGGATTCATCTGGAAAAGACCATGTGCTTAGAATTAGATGTTTGTCTAATCATATAGATTGATTAATCCAATATAAGAGTTAATTATGATCAAAATCTAATTCTGGGTAATACCTACAATCTGTATTCTTCTAGGTAATTAAAGGAATGAAAATTTTTCTTGTGAGCTAGCAGTTCTTTATTTGACTTTAACTCAAAAACATACATACCAAAGGCATATATTAGGATAATATACTCAGAACATCTTGAATTGATTAATTTGAATATCTTGAACAGATCTATCCTATACTGCTACATATAACTGAGATCTCCTTTAAAGTGATGAGAGTTTAGCTAACTGACAGTTGTAATACTTGTATATACATTTTGAGGGGTACACAGTGGTACTTATAAGTTTTTTCTAGTTCTACACTCAGGGATCATTTCTGGTGGACTTGGAAGATCATAAGGGTGGGGACAGAACCTGCAATAGCCATGTGCAAAATTATACCCTATTCACTGTACTATTTCCCCAGCCCTCTTTGTTCTTACTTTTGAATATTTAAATAAAGAATGAGCAATACACAATGCATTATGAAAAATTTTCATGCATTGTGACAAATTTTCTGTTGTTTTAGAGCACTTGATAGTTATCATTAGCTTTTAGAACTGCTGTTTTATGAAATATCAGGGTAAATATGGACTTCCTATGATGAAAGGGAATGTGAGTCCTTTAGAGTGTTTAATTACATTGTGTTTCACTAGTTGTTTAAAGTGTTCTAAGCTCTGTAATTGTTACACCCATATTTATAGTTATGGATGGTGTAAATTTTTTGTGATCTGGAGGCTAGCTCTAGCCGGCATGGGGTTTGGAGAGACCCCATGTTGAAGGCCTTTTCCCTAGCTTCGGCTTGCTGGGAGCCTTGATAGGCCCCCAGCCGTCCCCTCTTCTGCCCCCAGCCTCCAGGTCTTCTCTGGGTGCCAGCCCAGGAGGCCAGAAAAGGTGGGTCCTAACTTGGGGTGTGCTGAGGTTTGCTCGGTTGCACTAAGGTAGTTACTGACAATTTCGTACCAGTCTACATGTTCAAAATTGCGCGGGGCTAGTGCCCCCACGTGCACAGTATATATTAATAGTATTTCCTATTCTTAAGCTATGTTTTGTGTATGCAGAATGTCCATTTTGTATTCTGTTTTTTTTGCACACCCCTACAAAGCTCATTTTTACTCCTTAACTCTCTCATCCCAACCATCAGTACCCCACATTTACCCTTTTTAACTTCAGTACTACACAGTCCTAATCACAGACCAAAGTGGATTTAACAACCCCAACTTTTTCAAAAGACATAAAATGGACACTTATGTGTTTTGTATATTTTATGTGTATTTTCTTTGACAGCTATAACTAAATGTTCTCTTATACAGTGACGATTTTCCCCACTTTTTACCTTTTCTTCTGTGAGCTGTCCAATAAGGAATTTTGGTGAAAGACCCCCTAAGTTTAATGCTTATGTTTGAACCATGTCATGGGGATTGTTGAACTTGTTCTTGTGGCCCCCATATGTGCTGATAACCCCACGTGGAATTGTTCCTTGTTTGCATAGGCACATTAAAATGAGAAAATACTATCCATACTAACAAGTTCTTATCTAATAAAGATTGGAACACACAAATCTTGTAGTGCAATGGGACCTTACACCCTGAACATTGACATAATGACCTGGCATAGACTTCAGAAGAATGGGCTTTCTCCATTCACCCCTGAACCAGGGAAGCTATCTACGAAACATCCATGTTTATAACATCACCAGGGAAGACCCTACCGCTGCTCTGACATCGACCTACTCAAAAGAGACTTACCTTAACACTAAGAAGACTTGACAACAACAACGACCTGCTTACAGGACAGGGCGCTCTGCATTGCCATTTAATTGTGAGGTAAAACTAGAGGATGCTCCACATACTGACTTCAATGTAGGATATGCAGATTCCAGGAAATTTAATACAAAAACATGATACTAACAACAGAGACTGTGTGAAAAATGAAAGTGTATTTGCACTACAGAAAATGACTTGGATTGGACAAACTAGTTTGCCTGGAGCCTAGAGTTGGTCTTATGCCAGAAAACTTCAGGGGTCGGGTCTCCTTGTATTTAGGCTAAGACTTTTCCTTTTCATGTACCTCATATTTTGGTGGGCCTATGAAAACAATAATTGCCACTCTAACACCGTTTTTACTGTGCTCCTTTGACTCTAATCCTTAAAAAAAATCACTTAAACTTTTGAGGTTAACTTAAACTAATATGCATGTGCATGGAAATACTGCTTTCAATGTTTAAGGAGTTACATAAGTTTTATGGCTTTAAATTGCTTTGTATACTGCTAAGAAATATTATAATGTACTGCAATCTGGGAACTTGAGGAACAAAGTAATTAAACATGGGTTCCGTTTTATTTTTCTTAATGTTCTTTGACTGAAAGTTCAAAATTAAGGTATCAGCAAGGGGACTTCTAAGAATTTTGTTTATGGGTGATTGTCCTTCCATTGTAACATTACTTTGTCCACTTTCTTTGCATCTTTGTTTTCATAATTAAAAATAAATAATTAAAAAAACAAAGAAATAAAATATTGGTAAATGACTTTTAGCTAAATACTAAACTGTATTTGGATGTTGCACTTATATTCTCTTCCAAGAGTCCATCCAGGATATTAAATTATATTTATTATTGGCTCTTCATGAGGTCAAGATATTACAAGGGTAAGATGCTTGCCTTGCACATGGCAACATAGGTTTTATCTTTGTCACCCATATGGTCATTTGGGCCCACCAAGAATCATCTCAGAGAACTACCACCTCCTCAATTATCCCTGTTGGCTTATTTAAATTTCTGATCTATGAAAGTTCCTTTATCATTCTTATGTATCATTGATAAATAGCCTTGGTAAAAATTCTGTGATACTTTTTAAACACATAGAACAGTCATAAATTCTAAATAACAGTCATAAATTCTAAAACCACACCAGCATAAATGTATTTGTATTTCTTTATATCAGGATTAAGTTATAAGCACATGTCCTGAATAACATTTTAACTAATAGCATTCTATTTTGAGGTGCCACACCTGGTGATGCTCAGGGATTACTCCCATCTATGTGCTCAAAAATTGCCCCTGGCTTGGGGGACCATATGGGATGCCAGGTAATCAAACCGCAGTTGTCTCCTACGTTAGCTTGTTTAAGGTAAATGTCCTATCAATTGTCCACTGTTCTGGGCCCCCAATTACATTCCTAAAATAGCAATTGACAAGTTTTATAAAGTGGTTATTTTTCTATTTCCTAGATCTACTATTTTTTATAGCCAGTAAATAAGCCCAACTTGAATAGATGATATGAGATGGTTGAGCTACATGTGTGTGTATCTGCATATATTTTTCCCTGATTTTAGAAAATTTGTAACAAAATTTTGTCTCTCCCCTGATTTATTTGTTATTTTTTTAGATCTGAATAGACTAATGGGTATTTAATTTATAATTTGCTTACAAGCCAATTATATCCTTATTTTGTAATTTTATGTTTTTCTAGTTTGAATCAGGAGAGCTCATTAGATTTGGCTTAAGTCCAAGAAGCCTTAACTTATTTTCTTGGGAAATCAAAATCTGTGTAGCACCTGTGCTGACAGTTCCTAGATGTCATTACTCTCAGGTCTTCCCTATCATAGCAATTGGTAACACCTAAGTATATATTGTCCCACAATGTTATAACTTGTTCTATGCCTGATCATTAAAATATATATTAAGTTCCACATGCATTCTTACTGATCTCTGACCTGAGTCCTCCCCTATTATATGATTTTAATTTCTCACTTTTGATTTATCATAAACCTATGTAGTTAGTGGCAAGAACATTTAAAAATGAATTATAATGACTTATTAATTATTTAGTAGGTGAGACAATGCCCTTGCATGTGGCTAATCCAGGATTAATTCCCACAACCCTCAAACTCACCAGGAATGATTCCTAGCATAGACTGAGATGAGCCCTGCCTGGTGTGGATACAAAGACAAATAAAACAAATATATACAAAAATGATAGACATTTACATACTTTCTCTTTGCATATTTTTAATATTTAATTTCATGGCATCTGCTAATTCCAATTAATTTTCAGAAACTGGAGATGAGAGAAAATGGGAATTTACTCAGGTATTAAATGTTTTTCAGTTGAAGAGTCAAAGTAGTAATTGAATTAGATATTATAAGTGAGATATCTCAATAGCAGTGCTTTAATAGTTTCTCATTTATAAAAAACATCTTGCTACATTATCATTGCTTCTATAGTATTTGATGTGAGGATAGTGATGACTTAGGAATGGAAAAAGAGTAGGAAAAAGTACAAACAAAAGTGATATGAAATATATTTTTGCTACTTAAGTTAAAAAATCTGATTCACATTAAATATTTAAATGAAAATCTCTTATTATTCAAATAAAGTTAGTATATTAAGTTTAAATATGTCTTAGAAAATTTATTGCTTTAGGAAAGATTTATGATAATACAGAATTGACAGTTATTTGAGATAGTTCTTGTACAAGTGAGCTTGCATTATCATAAGTAAATTACTTCTTTTCTGGAATTCACCTTGAAGCCAGTTATGCATTTGATAATTCTCCATCCTCTAATATTCAGTCATATTTAAATGAAAAATGAGAAGAAATATTTGTCTGTTCCCTCAGTATTCAGTACGTCTACAGTTTTCTACATATAGAGCAAGGTACAAATTGTCATTGTGTAACCCACTGTGGGAAGATGCTACAAAATCTGAGACCTCTAGGATCCACCAAGAATGTTGATGAATAGATTATCTAACCTTTTATTCTAGTTGGTTTAGTTCTGTGAACTGCCCTGTCCCCCAGCAGGGCAGCTGAAGATCTCTGATATCAGTCAAACTGAGAAGTCACAAACCTAGTTTTTTTCCAGTGGATTTTTTTTTTTTTTTCAAAATTTTTGTTTATAACAAAGATCCATTGTGAGCATGGAAAGAAAAGTAACATGACAGTCTAATCTTCATCATTCAGGAAATGTGTGTCTTAATTATCCCATAGGAATTTCAGAGTGCATGGCATTGAGGTTTCTAGGAAAAAGAACAGTCTTCCACAAAATGCAATTATTTAATCAGAACTAAAATCCTCAACAAAAGAGCTGAAATCTGACTCCTGTTCTCTTCTCCTTGGTTTCTTTGTTGATTGAAGCAAACAGACATTATCTCTACCTACTTTTACAATGAGTAATCTCTGCTACAATTCAACTGCTCCATGTTTTAATAATAAAGTATTCTTGGAAAATTTTTAACCTTTTATACTCTAGGTTTTAAATTGTTGTAAAAATTGGCACTGTCTCAAGTACTGTAATCTACCTCAAATTTTACTTATTCATTTTGAATATCTAAAATTCCTTTTTATTTTAGATAAGTCTTAGACAAAAGTGAGACTATTTAAAAGTTATTTTCCATAACCTCAATATTTTAGTTGACTTCCAAATACTTTAAACAAATTTATTCAAATATTAATATATATATTGCATCATTATTATAGTCAGAAAAATTTGTTATGCTATCCATTAAGTTGACTCCATAATATATGAGTTTGTGTGACAGTAATGTGAATGAAATTGTTTTTTTAATAACCATTTCTTCTTTACCATTATTGGTATACAAGAAGGCCATTGATTTTTGTTGTTAATATTGTAGTGTTCCATTTTTCTATATAAATCTATTGTTTCTAGAATCATTTTGGTAAAGTTTTTAGGGTGTTCTAAATATAGTATTAATTCATCTGCAAACAGTGAGAGAGCTTGATTTTTCCTTTCCTATCTGGATGTCATTGATATATATATATATATATATATATTTTTTTTTTCCCTAATAAGTATGGCAAGAACTTCTAGTACTATGTTGAATAGTAATGGTGGGAGAGGGCAGCCTTGTCTTGTACTGGATTTTAGAGGAAAGGCTTTTAGTTGATCTCCATTGAGAATAATATTTGCCATTGGCTTGTGGTAGATAGCATTTATTATATTGAGAAAAAGTTCCTTCTATTCTCATCTTGTAGAGAGGTTTTGTCAAGAATGGGTGTTGGACCTTATCAAATCCTTTCTCTGCATCTATTAATATGATCATATGGTTTTTATTTTTATTTTTGTTAATTTGGTGTTTTATGTTCATTGATTTACATATGTTAAAAGCATCCTTTTATTCCTGGAATGAATCCTACTTGTGGTGGTGTGTGACTTTCTTAATAAGCATTGGCTCCTATTTGCCAGAATTTTGTTTAGGATATTTGCATCTGTGTTCATTAGATATATTGATCTGTATTTTTCATTTTTGCAGCATCTCTGTGTGGTTTTGATATCAAGGTGATGTTAGCTTCATAAAAACTATTTGGATGTGTTCATGCTTCTTCAATTTTATAAAAGATCCTGAAAAGGATTGATAGTAGTTCCTCTTAAAAAGGTTTGAAAGAATTTGTTAGTGAATCCATCTGGCCCTGGACTTTTGTATTTGGGAAGACTTTGGATATTTTTAGAAGAACACTTCAATTTCCTCAGTAGTGTTTGGTCTGTTTAGATATGCTAGAACATACCCTGCTCATGGATTGGGAGTATTAACATAATTAAAATGTCAATACACCCCAAATCATTGTACAGATTTAATGCAAACACTCTCAGGATACCCATGATATTCAACAAAGAAGTGGATCAAACACAACTAAAATTCATCTGGAAAAATAAACACCCAAAAATAGCTATAGCAATCCTTGGAAAAAGAAATATAGGAGGCATCACTTTCCCCAACTTTAAGTTATATTACAAAGTTAAAGTCATTAAAACAGCATGTCATTGGAATAAAGACAGACCCTCAGATCAGTGGAAGAGACTTGAGTATTCAGAGAATATTCTCCAGACATACAATCAACTAATCTTTGATAAAGGGGTAAGAAATGCAAAATGGACCAAGGAAAGCTTCTTCAACAAGTGGTGTTGGGACAACTGGTCAGCCACTTGCAAAAAATTGAACTCAGACCTTCATCTACCAGTATTTACAAAGGTCAAATCCAAATGGATTAAAAACCTTGATATAAGATCCAAAACTATAAGGTATATAGAACTTGTAGGTAAAACATTCCATGACATTGAGACTAAAGGCATCTTCAAGGAGGAAACAGCATTCTCCAAACAAATGGAAACAGCAATAAAAATATGGGACTATAACAAGTTGAGAAGTTTCTTCACCTCAAAGGAAATAGTACCCAGGATACAAAAGCCACTCACAAAATGGGAGAAACTATTCACCTAATACCCATCAGATAAGTGGATAATATCGAAGATATAAAAGATACTGACAGACTTAACAACAAAAAAATATAACCCCATCAAAAAATAGGAAGAAGAAATAAACAGACATTTCCTCAAAGATGAAGTACAAGTGGCCAAAAGGCACATGAAAAAATGCTCCACATCACTAATCATTAGGGAGATGTAAATCAAAACAACTATGATGTACCATCTCACACCACAGAAAGTGGGAAACACTACAAATAACATGAACAATCAGTGCTGGCAGGGATATGGAGAGAAAGGAACTCTCATTCACTGCTGGGAAAATGCTGTCTAGTCCAGCTTTTATGGAAAATAATATAGAGATTCCTCAAAAAACTGGGAATTGAATACCCATATGATCCAGCTACACCACTTCTAGAGATATGCCCTAGGAACACAAAAACACAAAACAATAATGTCATCCTCACACCTATATTTATTGCAGAGTTAGCCAGACTCTGTAAACAACCCAGATGCCCTTCAACAGATGAATGGGTAACAAAACTGTACATATACACAATGGAATTTTATGCAACCATCAGGAGAGATTAAGTCATGAAATTTTCCTATACATAAATGTACATGGAATTGATTATGCTGAGTAAAATAAGTCAGAGGGAGAGATAGACACAGAATAGTCACTGACACTGACAACTATCGTAATAATGTTAACAAGTGAGAGAATTAAAATGTCTGTCTCAAATATAGGCTGGGTTTGGAAGGAGGGAAATGGGGAACATTCATGATGGGAATGTTGCACCATGAAAGGGTATTGTTCTTTATATGACTGAAACCCAACTAGAATTATGTCTGTATTCAAGGTGCTTAAATAAAGATATTTAAGAAAATATCAAGCATACAAAAGTTATTGATGGTTGAAAAACAGTCCAGTATAGTTTGATTTTCTTTTTTTTTTAAATTTATTTAAACACCTTAATTACATACATGATTGTGTTTGGGTTTCAGTCATGTAAAGAACACCACCCATCACCAGTGCAACATTCCCATCACCAATGTCCCAAGTCTCCCTCCTCCCCACCCGAACCCCGCCTGTACTCTAGACAGGCTCTCCATTTTCCTCATATATTCTCGTTATTAGGACAGTTCAAAATGTAGTTATTTCCCTAACTAAACTCATCACTATTTGTGGTGAGCTTCCTGAGGTGAGCTGGAACTTCCAGCTCTTTTCTCTTTAGTGTCTGAAAATTATTATTACAAGGGTGTCTTTCATTTTTCTTAAAACCCATAGATGAGTGAGACCATTCTGCGTTTTTCTCTCTCTCTCTGACTTATTTCACTCAGCATAATAGATTCCGTGTACATCCATGTATAGGAATAGGTGCACTGTAAAAAATAAATTGTAAATTGGTTTGGTATCTGTCTTTTATTTTTGTTATTAATACAATTTGTAATCAATATGAATGAAAGCATAATTGTTTTAGAACACACACTGTGATTCAAATTGCTTGCTTAACTCTTTGAATATTTTAGCTCCTTGGTTATTCTTTTAAGCATACCTATAAAAAAGATATTTCTTGAATATTAGGTTTACAGCATTGATATACAAAGCAAGTCCAGTTTTATATTAATGTCATGCATTTTAATCATAGTTATAAGTTTTATAAAAACAGAATTAACTTCTGTTTGCAGTTAACTCTTTAATTTGATAAACTATTAATGTATTCAAGAATAAAAATGCTTTAATTTTCATGAAATGATGTACCATCAATTAATCATTTAAACATGTTAAATCCAAGTACTTTTTTGAATCTTTCAACTATTTTGTGAACTTTTCAAACCAAATATAGGGTGAAGTTTCACTCAATTAACTCTTCTAAACAAACAGTGATTAGACCCAGTCAGGGCAACTCAATACCTTCCTTCCATACTCATGTGGTGAGAGGGAAAATGAAGAAACCCATTTTAGAGTTCATTCCCTTCTCAGTAGAATGAGTGGAAAGCAAGTGAGAAAGCATATGGGCAAAAATTAAGTCTTGGGTCAGGCACTTATGCATTCGGCAAGCAGGAGCCAGTACATACATTTTTAACCAAAAATTTAACCAGAAAGGGCAGGAAGCAAATGGAAAGTAACAAATGCAGAGATAAAAATTTTTAATGGCTCAGTTTTATTTCTTATGAAAGATGGCATTTCAAATACATCATATTTATAAAGAGAAAATTGGGAATATAAATTATTACTATAACTATATTTTATATATAGAATATATATTTTATGACTTCATCTCTCCTGATGGTTGCATAATATTCCATTGTGTATATGTACCACATTTTTGTTGATATATATATATATACATATATATGGTTTTATACTAAGTATATACAGAGGTACCAATATATAGGATATTTTTATAATTTTTTTATTGTGACTGAAGTTCATTACACAGAATTATTTACGATACATAGTGACAATGAATGAAGGGCATTCCCACCACCAATGTTGTCCTCCCTCCACTCCTGTTCCCAGCATCTCTCCTCCTTTACCCCATAGAATCCTAGTGCAACTAGTCTCTGCCTTACATCTTGTTATAGGTTAGGTATCTGTTCTGTTTGGAATCGCAGTCTGGCCATTTTTTATTTACACTACATGTTCATATGACAGGTCCTGGTATCATTCTTTTCCCCCCTCAATTTATGAGGCTGAATGATTCAAATATGCTATTCTGTTGGAGATAAAAAGGTTAAGGAAAAGAGGAGAAAAAATTTGGTATCAACTACTAAAAAAAATCATCGAATAATATTCACAAAAGTGGAAAAGAAAGAAAAATGTGGAAGAAAAAAAGAGAAGAAAAATAATAACAAAAAATAAACAAAAATAAAACAAAACAAAACCAGAAAAAGTGCTGCAGTGGCAGGGTTTGTGTACCGCACCATTTTTTTTTTTTTTTTTTTTTTTGTATAGGCACAGCAAGTATTGGGGAAGGAAGTTTCCATGGCCTAAGAGATTCAGGGTTTCTCCACTCTTGAAGGATATTGTCATGGGAACAACCATTGGCTCCATACCTTCTCATTGCCATATCCCAGGTTTTTTTTTTTTTTTTTTTTTTTTTTTGGTGTCAGGAACCTTTTTCTCTGTTGTGGATGAGAAAATAAGGCCACTATAGCAAACAATCTTGGTATTTGTGCAGATCCTAGGACAAGGCCTAGGATAGAGTGTTTAAGGTTCTAGAGGTACTGTTCCACCATTGGTTTGTTCAGTTTTCTGTATCATGTGCTCCATGTTTTTGCTCGTTCCCTAAGCTGAAGTCTAGGAAATTATGGTTCCAATGGTTCTGCTCAGTCTCTGTTGTCAGAATTGGGCCTCTGTACTAAGAAATCTTGATTTTTGTAAGACCTGGACTATAGACTAGGGTAAGGTTTTCCTTAATGGTCTCAAGGTATGTTCTGCCCAGTTACAGTTGTCAAAGTTAGTTTTCTGTAGTTAGTGCTCTTATTTTTTATAGTTCAAAGGACGATACATCTTCTGATTTCCACTTAGTGTTAGGTGATGTGATAGGACCTCCTGGTCTTAGGTCAAGTTGTCATTTCCTCGCTGTCCTCGTTGTCATATTAACACTGGCACAAGTATATCTCCCAATACAGCTTAGTTCCTGGTTGTTGCAAGGGGTTGTTTCAGTTCTATGTCTGGGATCTGGGATTTGAGAATGAACTAACACTGTCTAATCTCATGGAGACTGAGTTTTATCCACATGACATATGTCCAGGATGGGAGGCACCCTTGTGTAAAAAGTGTGAGTTCTTATCCTTAAAAGATAAGATCTTGTGTCTGAGTCCATGATTTCCCCTTATTTACTGTGCCTATACAAAAACGTATGGTGTCCTTTTGTATTGCTGGTGCTATTCCAGGTAAGGATGACAGGCTACATGTACAGTATCTGTGGTGTGGTCTGAGCTTTTATCCCAGGCAAGACATTTTCTTGGTTTTTGACCAAGCAGCACCAAAACTGGTGAGGGTAGAGAAAATAATTATATATAAAAAATAGAATATATAGATAAAATTGAGATATTAAAAAAGGAAATTGAGAAAAACAAAAGGAAAAAAGGTATTTGGAAAAAGAAAGTTATTGGGGAGGCTATCTGTATGTTTAGGAATTCATATCTTAAAATACATTATTATAAAGGTATTAAGCTAATGTAGGCAATATAGGCCTCCCAATTAGGTCTTCTGAGATATTCTTGTGGGGAGCGAAAGCCGAGGTACTTTTTCGTATCACAGACTGTGGTCTAGAGTTTAATATATGAATTGCGGCATTTCAGAGTCCTATAGTGTCCTTGAGCTGGGGATTTTGCTGCAGTTGAATCCGGTATCATGCAACCATCCACAATTTAAAAGGAGTGAGAGGGGTCACAAGCTTGAGTCAGGAGGCTTATTGGTTGTGGTTTCTTGCTGAGACACAAGATGAGGAATCAAGAGGGTGTCTTTCATTGAGGAGCTGGATGGTGGTCTGTTGGGAAGGAGGTCAGTCTTGGTGCCTAATGAGTTAAAAACTGATTGTAGAAAGGGTTAAATAAGGGGAAGATAACAAATCCAGGTTGGGATATGGGAGGGGGGGTAGAAAAGTCTCTGGGTGTGGAAAGGCAATATAGAAGAGGGTCTATATACATTGTATAGATAAAATGTTTAAGGCTCAGTAGTCAGAGAGGACAACTGTATAGAAAGTAACGTTCACTAGACACTGACTTCAGAGAAATATTTGAGTGTTATCCTCCATACATAGGATATTCCATTTTCTTTCCTATAAATAGTCAAGAATTAGAATATTTTTGGACTATGTTATAAAGGGTATATGTCGCGCGCGCTTTTGAAAATGGTTGAGATAAATCTGCTTTAGCTAGCTGTCCGGGGGTTCTTTGGCTAGCTGTCCAGCCCAGTGCCCACCATATACTAGTGCAAGGGACCAACTCTTGGCATGTGGTGTCTCCAGTTCCAGCTCTCACCTCTGCAGCTTGTGAATGAATGGATAGAGGCAGAGTTTTCCTCCACCCCATCCCATCCCCCAAGGCCTAGGTTACCAGATCAGGTCATGAAGACCATTCTGGCGTGAAGGAAAATATATAGGATTTCTATAAACTACAAACCCCAAAATGCTTACTTGCTTTTAAAACTTAATTTCATATTTATTATGACAAAGTGACATTATAACTTATAGATAGAACTTCAGAATTTAATTAGGGAGGGAGAATCCTTAACTCCAGTGTCAAGTTGAATAAGAATTAGTAACAAATGCCTGTCTCTACCTGAGGAGAATGTGTACTCTAAGATTTTGCTTTAGGATGAGACATTCACCCTTTAGAACTCACTTCTTCCTTTCTAAGGGCTGTTGTATTATTTACCTTCCATATTAACCTCCATTTGCACCTCCATGAGGATGGTTTTTTCAGGTTCCAGTCTTAAAATTCTATCTATAGTATTCTTTATTAACACCTGAAGACCTTTATTTTCTTCATATCCACTTAACTTTCTGGACAGATTAATAAATAGATATATAGATTCTCTGTATTTCTAGAGAGATGATTTTGAAGAATTAGAAGTGAAGTCATGGCTTCCTTCTTTTCAAGGAGATGCTTGTATAATAAAACACAGTGAGTGAAACTGATCTGAACAAGCCTTTTCAGACCATAATGCTCACTGGGAGATAAAGATGCTATCATGTTCTCTAAGTGATTCAACATTGCCCTTCCTTAATTTACTTAAATGTTAAAATTATTTATATTTTCTTATGTTCCTATCTTCATACATTTTGTTTTTGTTGACTTTTTCTTTCCAAACACATCCTTTTATTATCTCTTCAAAACTTCAATTTCTGCTTTCATCGTGGAAATCTAATATTTGCCAATTGCCTGAGTACCATCTTTTAGGAATCACCTCTTTCTCACTGATTTATAGACACACTATCGTTATTTTAAATTTTAATCTATAAAAATATAAGTTTTGACTATTTTTTCAATTATTTTTGCTAATCTTATAATAAAATGTTGTGTTTGTTTTTATTGACATATAATAAAACTTGAATCTAAAAATATAGGGCTTTTAAAGAGCTTGTGAATCCTAAATTTATAATATACTGATGCCCACAATTTGAAATACAATTAAATCACTGTGACCTGTTGATGCATTTAAGGGTATTAGTCAATATACTTTTAAGACGTGAGAATGCACCCCCCACCCAATGGCATGCACTCTCTCTCCAACTTGGAGTGGCTGGCCTCTGTTGATTGGACCCAGAACTAAAGGCCTCCTCTTCCTCCAGGGTTTCCAGCAATGGATTACAATTAAATTCCTGGAGATGCAATTAAACCAAAAAAAATAAATTTAGAGGAATTGCTTTGTTAATGATATGACTTTTACCAGTGCCACTGCATAGGAGAGAAGGCTAGACTCCCATCTTAGAAAAGTTCCAGCAGGGACAAAAGCCAATAATGCAAAGTCAAAGAAGACTATTAACTGCCTCCAACTTTTCCCCTTCTAAACACCCTAACAACTGATTCTTACCTAGATAGAAAGTACCAAGTGGTGCAGGTTGGAAAAAACCCTATACACGTATAAGTTAACTTGGAATAAAGGAAGTCTGCACCTGTGTGTTGTCAGCCCATTTCATGATACCCACATTTCCCCAATTGAGCTGTATGCATTATTTAAGACTTTAACTCTGGGATGTGTACTAGTGCTCTCTAGACCTTTGGAGAAGCTCACAATTCTCCTGAGCTTTTAATCTCTTTTAATTCTTATTCTCTCCCTTTCCTATTCTCAAAACACACAAATAATCTTGTTTTCAATTCACTGCTTATCTCCTACTGAAATACTGGGAGAAAAGTCAAGGACCTGAAAGACCTGATTAAGGTGACTTCCTTTTTCTGTAAAGTGCTCTTTGCTCTCTGCAAAGTGCTCCTCCTCATTTAGTCTGAATGCAAGCAGTCCAAAGAAATCAGGTGGTTGAAATTAAATCACCCATGGGCAGAGTAAATCAGTATCAAGTGAGCTTGACTATTTAATTTAATTCAATATTTAATTCAAGGTCTTTGTCTAAAGTCCACTGGAAATAGAGCAGACTAGAAATCTAATGATGCACATTATTGTATAGCAAAACATCAGTAAATCTGTCACCAGGAAGCCAAAATTCATGTTGACACAGTCTAAAACTTCTGCATATCTGGCTACAAAATTGATTGTTTGTGAGATATCTGTGGATAAAATTATTCAAAACAAATACCAACAAAATAAAAAAAGACATTTCTTTTTTTTTTTTTGTTTGTTTTTTTGTTTTTTTTGGGTCACACCCGGCGGTGCTCAGGGGTTACTCCTGGCTGTCTGCTCAGAAATAGCTCCTGGCATGCACGGGGGTCCATATGGGACACCGGGATTCGAACCACCCACCTTTGGTCCTGGATTGGCTGCTTGCAAGGCAAACACCGCTGTGCTATCTCTCCGGGCCCAAAAAGACATTTCTTATGTTTGCCAAAGTGGGTGAAACCACCTCCTAGGGCGTATTGTGGATGCTTCAAGAATTTGAGGGAGACAATACTTGCCTTGTGAACAATTAAAAGGGGAGCTTAATACATTCACTTAAAAATGATAAATAACCAGAGATTTTCTGTGTAGTTTATTTTTCAAATAGGGGGTGGCAGGCACAGTAAGTTTGCTATAAACTTCTTACCTGGGAGAGGTATACAATCTACCCATTCTTTATTTTTACACAAATAAAAACACAATTGATTACTTATATTTAATATAGTAATAATGTAGTGTTTACTATAGTAATATTGTATTAAAATTAAAGTTGAATGAAACCTTATCACAAAAAATGTATATTTTGAATTTTTTGCATTTTTTGGAGCTATTGTGTTGGAGTTTGAAGAGAGATAGCTGACAACTGTGTGCTAGAGTTTGGGTCTGTACTGTGCCAAGATGGAAAGAAGCACTTTGCACATAAAATATCTAAGGCACATCTGTGGCCCTATTTTTGTATTTTACTTGGAATGAGAGAAGACACATCCAGAAGAGTTGAAGGGTTACTTCTGTCTCTGTGGTCAGATTTTACCCCTTGTGATGTTCAGAGGACCATATTCTGTGCCAGACATTGAATCCAGATTGGTTGTATGCAAGGCCATTACCTCAATCTCTGTACTGTAGCTCTGAAAATAATAATTGAATTTATATATATATATATATATATATATATTTCACTTGACTTGTTTGGGTTCTTTAAAGGGTTTTCTTGTTAAATTTGGCCTTGACTGTTATTTCCTCAATTTCACCTTTTTTTTTATATGATCCTCTCTCATATAACTAGGGAAGACCTTATACAAAACCATTGAGTGATGGTGGATCATTTTTGAGGCTAAACTTGGGCTTTTATTTCTTGAAAACAGTTACTTCGGGGAAATGGGTTAAAATTTCTCTAGGAGGGAGAGAAGAAGGGTCCACAGTCTAGCTACTGCAAGGTCACTTTGACAAGGGGGTCTTCTAGTCTTAAAATTCGTTAGATAATTGGCAGACTTGACTGACAAAGACAGAAACGTCAAAAAGCAGAACTTCCTGTGAAATGATTTTTTAATTTCTGGTCTGTTCCAACTGTGGGAATAAAAAATAAAACAACTATATATCTCTATGTATGTATATTTACGTATGTATATATGTTTATATATATAAGTGTGTAATATCTAATGTAATGTGTAATATAATGTATGTAATATCTATGTATATAGATATCTATGTAGGGATATATGTAGACTTTAATTATTGATATGTGGATATATAAATAGATTTATATAAATATCTAAAAAGATAATATAGTTCCTATTATTTTAACTATCCTTTTACATAATTATGGTCACACAAATAGATAACTAGTATAAATTTTAAAGAAACTTCATGTATTTTAGATAAATTTATAGACCAGGGGTGGCGAACAAGTTCGACACAAAGAGCCAAAATTTTAAACTGTGAGAGTCAGAGAGCCACACCACGCAGTGACCTGCCAAAACAGACAAACACTCACACAAAAGCATCTAATTTTAACAATAATCTATGAAACACATATTGCATTTTGCCGTTTTGAGTGAGGGTCAAAATCCTGCAGTGACAGTGAGGGTGTGCTGAGTCCTCCACACTAAGAACTAACGGCAAGATGTGACCCAACATGTGACACACAGGTCCCCCAGCTCACTGGCCTGTGCAGTTGTTTCCGAGGGATGGGAGACGGGAGGATGCAGCCTGGGGGCAGGACTGAGGGCTCAGAGATCTCTCCTCAGAGGTCCCTCCTCAGAAGCAGCAGAATAAAATCCAAACTTAGCAAAGAGCCATAGTATACAAAATCATCATAAGAGGCAAAGAGCCGCGTTCATTAAGGCCGGGAGCCACATGCGGCTCGAGAGCCACGTGTTAGCCACCCTTGTTACAGACTATAATATTTTTGGACAAAACACTTGAAATTTTCACTTACTCTATGGCTTTTGTCACATGACTGATTCTGTAAGGTCATTGCTTAAAACCAGATAACAGAGTTCCAATAATAACATGTCTGAGAGGATGGATTTGAAGAACATAAATGTTTGATTCGAAAGGTATCTGGTACACTAGCATGTAATACTTATCCAGACATTTTCATAGAAAGGTAAGGGATTTAAGCTGAATAAACATCTTTTTGGAGTGAATTCTAATAATTTTGCCTTTATTTTACAAAAGAGTACACTGAAGAAAACAATTACTATTTTTTCATCAGAAAATAGTTTTGAAAGTTTGTTTTACTGCTACCTATCTTTTATTTCACAGACTCACAGTTTATATCTTCCACTCTTCTGATAATCAAACTTTTTACAGATTGATCTTTGTAACTTCTAATAAATGAATTCTGCATACAGAGATGAGGTGTCTATTAATATTATGCATGTATGTCTTCAATATTTGATTCATATTTTATATGAGTTTTTCACTTATTGGGATACATATCAAATTGTAATTTTTTCCCTTTTAATGTTTACCTCAGCAAATAACTTCTTTCCATTGGTGTTATTCATTTTAATCTCATAAATAAAACATTCTTGTAACTATTGTACATTTTAGTTGTTATTGAGAGCAAATCCTAGAACTAAAGCCAGTGTTTGATTTCTTTGCTTTGGCCATCTTATATTTTTGTGTAACCCACTATCTGATGGAAAAATTTTATATCTCACAAACATGAAATCAGAAATCCTCATGTTGTATAGGCTGTGTCTTTTCAGCTATTTAGATGTCTAATTCTTTCCTAAATAATGACTTCTTTAAAAATGTTGTTTTAGTTAGAGAAAATATGTGTTCAATATTCTAAATAACTGGTATTGATGTTCATAGATACCGGACCCAAGTACCACCAAATGACTATCTTTATTCCTATGCTATCTCTAGTCTGATTAGATTATTAACAAGCCCAAAGCATTCTCATACAGATGATGAAAATTTTATATTTATAAAAATAATAGGAAATTGACACAATTTTGAATTCCTTAAAACTTGAGCTTTCATTTATCAGGTCCAGTATTAAATCTACAAGAAATAAAAAACTAAAATTAACAACTAAATAATGCAATAATTTAATACAGATACTTGACTTCTGAACTGATATATGTTTTATTAATGTTAATCATTAAAGTTTTAACTTTTGGAAGAAAATAAATATGTTGTTTTAATTATAGTTATTAACATAACACTCAAAGGAAATTTGTGAATATGTTATGAATGAAAAATCAAGGAGTCACATTAACATAGGGTTGATGTTTGATTTGGTTCTTAGTAATAGGAAGAACATACTTTCTCTGTTACTAAAATGAGTGTTCAGGGAAAAAAACACCATTTAGGTGATGTTGTATGATCCTTACTGTGAAACAAGTCAATTTGCACAGAGTAATATCAGACTTTTATAGCATTTATTAGAAAATATGTATGTCATATGCTGACTATACCACACACAGCAATATTTAATAAAGTGACCATCCATTTTAATACTCAAGGGAAAATGAATATAAAAAGATCAATTTTTTTTACCAGCCCTCTTTCTCTCCTTGTGCATAATGAAGATAGACAAGGCCTGTGTCTGCTGAGAAACACTAGTAACATCACAGATAAGAGACAGGAGAGTTGTTATGAATGCCTATCATTAAAATCACATCTCTTAGTCTAGACATGCTGAAGAACCAAACAGATTGTTTCTCCACAACTCAATTCGAATTGCAGGTTTTGAATGCTGGTGTCCATTTTGAGCTTAAACTTTTAAACAGTTTCTAAGTCACTCCAAAATAATTTTTTATTCAAACTGAAGAATATGAATTGCCCCTAAATATACTGATTAAGAAGTATTTTGATGGTTATTTTTTGGAGGGGGTGACTTTATGTTTTATGGTAGGAATTACTCCTTGTAAGTATGCTTATTCAGGGTTTACTCCTGGCCCTATGTAGAGGGATCATTCAACAGTTCTCAGGGGAACTTAGATATTCTAAGGATCAAACTAAGGTCCTTGCATGCAAAACAAATGCTTTACCCCTGTACTATATCTCCAGCTAGTTTTAGGAAATTTTAAAACATATATTTTGTATTTACTATATTTACTAGAACAGTACATTTACCAATTTTATTTTAACTGTGCTTAAATAATTTCTATGGTCATTACTTTTTCTAAAGTGTCCAGATAATTATGTATTTTGTCTAAGGTAAAGATGAGAAATATATTTGGGTTTACATATGAAGTACTTAACTGCTAGCACTGATAAAGTTGAATAAAACTATGTTTACATTCAATACAGGCAGAAAAAGTGATGTAGTGGAGGAAGAAGAGTTTGGTAAGAGGAAGAAGCAAAGGAAATGTGAAAAACAAGAGAGATGAAAAAGCAAAAATAGAGAAAGGAATGGAGGACAGAAATAAAGAAAAATAGAAAGAAGAGAGAGAAGGGAGAAAGAAAGGAAAGGAGGGGATAAGGGAAAAAATGAGAGACGGAAGGAAGGAAGGAAGGAAGGAAGGAAGGAAGGAAGGAAGGAAGGAAGGAAGGAAGGAAGGAAGGAAGGAAGGAAGGAAGGAAGGAAAGAAGGAAGGAAGGAAGGAAGGAAGGAAGGAAGGAAGGAAGGGAGGAAGGGAGGAAGGGAGGGAGGGAGGAAGAAAAGGATAGAGAGAGGAATGGAGGGAGAAAGGGAAAGAAGGAAGAAAGGGAGGAAAGGAGGAGGGAGGAAGGAAGAGGGAGAGGGAGGAAGGCAGGAAGGAAGAGAGGAAAGGAGGAAAAGAGGAAGGGATGGAGGGATGAAGGAAGGAAGGAAGGAAAAAGGAAGGAAGGTAGGAAGGAAGGAAGGAAGGAAGGAAGGAAGGAAGGAAGGAAGGAAGGAAGGAAGGAAGGAAGGAAAGAAGGGAGGAAGGGAGGGAGGGAGGGAGGGAGGGAGAAAGGGAGGAAAGGAAGGAAGGGAAGGAGGAAAGGAAGGAAGGAGGGAGGAAGGAAGGGAGGAAAGGAAGGGAGGAAGGAAGGAAGGGAGGAAAGGAAGGAAGGGAAGGAGGAAAGGAAGGAAGGGAGGGAGGAAGGAAGGGAAGGGAGGAAGGAAGAGAGAAAGGAAGGAAGGGGGGAATGGAAAGGAGGGAAGGAAGGAAAATGGGAGGAAGAGGGAGGAAGGTAAAAAGAAAAATATGGCGTTTAGTTTTCCTTAAAAAGCCCTAAATTTACATACAAAAAATAATCTCAGCAAGTACTTTTTTTTTTTTTTGTTCTGAGGAAGAAGAGAAACAATGGCCTCTCAGCTAGAAACTCATGGTTTTCAGAAAAGACTAAACACAAAAGAAAAAGATTTAGAATGACACCAATTGTACCAGCCAATATTCTGTCAGGTTATGTTGGTAATTATATTTTAGCCTATTTAAACCTATTGACTTATTAAAAAATAAATAAATAATTTTCAGAATTTGAGAGAATATAAATAATTTTATACTCCTGACACTGGTTTTAGAAAGTATCTGAAACAGTAAGCTATTCTATATCATTTTAACATGATTATTTTCTGCTGTATATTTTTCTGAATAATGCCAAATTTTATACAAATAATGTATCAAGTAGCTGCACTGTCATGTAATAAAAATGAAAATACTTTTATGAATCTTACTGAATAAAAGAAGTGCATAGAATATTGCTACATCCTTATCTTCCTACATTTGTAACATTCTAGAAAAAGCAAAATTACTTAGACCATAGAATGGTCAAGGTAGAGAAGGGTAATAAAAAAAAATAGTCAGAATACAAAGTATTTTTAGGACAGAGAAAATATTCTTGATCATTATATTTTTAGCGACAGAGTAAACATGCTCATGTTATCTATGGCATAGTTGAATAGAATTTCATATCTAGTTTTAATTTTATAAAATTTTCTGAATAACTATAGAATAGACTAGCATAAAGATACCACCTAAATTAACGTTTGTCACATAGATTAGTAGATTTCTTAAATAATTGTTTTAGATTGCTTTGTATTTGAGTGGAGCAGTATGAAATGTAGGATATTGTGCTAGTTTAATAGGTGGCTTCCAACTTGAATGGTGATGGTTGTCATTAGTAAATCAAAATAAAGCTGGTCTCTGTCTCTAATGTGATATTTTAGTGTAATAAGTAGACCAAAATTGAAGGACATTTGGAAATTTTCTTTGCCATCTGTGCTTCCTAAAGTCAAGATCTTTAGTGCAATTGGCTTTGGGCGATAGAATTTTGGTCCATGAATATAGTTTGCTGTGATTAGAAAGTAATCTCACAACTTGAACCAGGATGTAAATGTTGAATTTCATTCTGTAATTAAGGGAAGGTTTCATCCCTACTCCAGTAACTAGAAAATTGCTTCTTTAACCACACTAGCAATTCTCCAACTTTTTTTTATCACAGAACTTATTTATGATCTTTATCCCTATATAGACATATTTATTTATAGATTTGTAATTATATGAGTTAACCACCTTTTCTGTTATTTACTGTGCTAGCTTTCCATCCCTCATGTGTTTGAAGCCCATGAATACATGAAAACGAGTTTCACAACAATGATCTCCTTATGTGATAGTCTAGAAGAAGTGTCAAAATATATATTTAGAATAAGTACAGAGAATAGACAATAAAAATACTGAATTAATATTATTACCAAAATAATAGATGGATAGCAGTTTGCAAGTTCTGCTATTTGGTAGTTTAATAAACAATGACTGAAAATAATTCAACCCATATTTGCCATATTTCTTTTCTCACTTCCTTTGTTAAATTTAGTCTGGAACTTTACTAATAACTACCGAACAGTAATTGGAGACCTATGTCACCTCTCCCTATCATTTTCTCTTTATCCATAAGCTAAAATTTGAACCACACATCACTCATTTTCCAGCTTGTATTTATTCACTCTGAGCTGAGACTGTTGGGAACAGTTCTCCACCTGCAACAACTATCATAGTTTAGTGTGATCTTATACATCACTATATTTTCCAGCAGTGCTATATGCTCTCTTATGTGTTTTTTGGGTTTTATTGTACTTAGTTCTCTTTGCATATATCTATCCCCAATTGATAAAGTATTGTTGCCTATTACCTTTTCAAATTTTACAATTGTTCTAAACATTACTTCATCTACTGTAGGTGACTATATCAAAATTTTCTGTTTTAGATCAATATCTTTAATGGCTATTTTTCACCTTTTTATTAAGATGAGAAAAATGACATTCTTGCGGTAAATGGAAAATCATGTCAAGGTTCAAATAATAATAAAAACATTTAAAACATTTAAAATATTGGTTAAGGGGTAGAGTGATAGCACAGTGGTAGGGGGTAGGGGATTAAAACAAGCTCAGTTGCATGCAAAGCAGACACATATCCCCGTACTATCTCTCTGGTCTTAAAAATTATGACTTTTTGTAAATGTTACAGGTTCTTGAATATATATATAAAGGTTTAAATGCTAGCATTGGATTTCTACTTAACATCTTAGAAAAATGATTAATTTATAGCATGTATGTGAAGAAAATAAACTTACTAATCAGTCCGAAGAGGGTGGAATAATCTAAAATTGCCCCTACTTCTTGTTTAAGTTTGGGGCCACACCCAGCAATATTCAGGTACTACAGCTATCTTGGCATTCAGGAGTTATTTCTGAAGTTGCTTATGGGATGATATGGGGTGCCAAGTATCTAACTAGGATCACTAGAGTACAAGACAAGCACTCTACTTGTTGTACTCGCTAGACCCTCAAAAATCATCTGCATTTTTACAGGTGCCAATAAAACCGACCCTCACATGATGTAAATGTCCTCTCTGGCCACACTGATACTTGAATTTTCACACAGGGTCCAAGTGACACAGCTCATTCTCTGGATACCCCGACATACTGAGACAAGAAGGAGTAGATTCAGTAACCTGTGTTTGGGCTCATCATGTATAGTCAGATGGACCAATACACACAGCCTCAGCACTGTAGTCAGCAAAGTACAGTGCCCTGTATACTGAGTCTAAAAGGGTAAATGAGACTTGGGTGTGTTTCAAGGAGAACAAATAAATTGAACATATGAGTTCGTGGGTTCAGTACCTGCCACTATATACCCTCCTGTCTACTCCCGCACTATATGCACCCTTGAACGGATCTATCTACACTACAACTTAAAAATAATACATAAAATGGTAAATAACCACTTTTTAACAAATAGCATATATATATATATATATATATATATGACTAACATACTTTAGGAGAACTACTACCTCTAATTTTATCACATGTCAACTTTAATCCATAGGATGGAATTTCCTTCTGCTAAAGCAAGCTAGAGAGAAATTTGGTACCACAAGTTTTGGTAGGCAATAGAAGAATTTATATCACCAAAGGCTTCCTATGTAATTACCAACAAACCAACCGTTATGAAGATACTCTATTTCCTTGTGTATACTATCAATATCTAAATTCTTTATAGTTTTATCAGTTAATTTCTAGATGGTTTAAAGAGAGGTTCACTCCTTGCTGGACATTTTTGTCTACTTTATGGAGAATAAAAGATGACATTCAATGCACATAAAGGTTTGGTGCTCTTAAAAACCTTGTAGTAAATATAAGTATATTCTTACTTAGAGATATTAAGTTATCTATTTTTCCAAAATTTTCATTGTTCTTAACTAATGGGGTCTTAATGATTAATAAGGGTTATAGAATGAAAAGAAAATTAGATAAACTGAGAAGGGTCCTAAAAATAACTCATGCTGTAGCCAAGACAATACATAAGATATGTTTGTCAGCAAAGTGTACTGCAATATTTTCAGGATTTTCTCCACTGAAGAACAGATGTTTTATTGCATGTGATGAGCCACAGAACCATTACCTGGATCAAAAACATAGTAAAAAGGAGCCAAATAAGTGAAATTACCTGGAGGCAAAAACAGCCATTTGTGATGCATTTATTATATTCAGTTACTTCTAACATCCTTGGAATCCTAGGAGGTTAAAGTAATACATTATGAAAAAATATTCATTAATTTGTTGTATTTTAAATGATGGTTTTTCTTAATTCAGATTTTATCCCATGATATGAAAGAGCATCATTATTTTTTAATATTATCTTTATTTAAGCATCTTGATTACAAACATGATTGTAGTTGGGTTTTAGTCATAAAAGGAACACATCCCTTCACCAGTGCAACATTCCCATCACCATATCACCAATCTTCCTCCCCCACCTGTATATGAGGCAGTCATTCTGTATCTCTCACTCATTAAAATTTTCACCATAGTTGTCAGTGTAATTTCTTAAACTGCATTCACCACTCTTTGTGGTAAGCTTCATATCGTGAGCCAGTTCTTCCAACCTTCATCTCTATTGTCTCTGAGCATTATTACAGTACTGTCTGTTATTTTTTTAAAAACTCGTAGATGAGTGAGACTATTCTGTCTATCTCTCTCCCTCCAACTTATTTCACTCAGCATATAGATTTCATGTGCATCCACGTATAGGAATATTTCATGACTTCAAAAGAGCATATTTAATATATGTACCATAAATTTTTATTCTGAATGCTACAAGTATTAAAGGAATGATTGCATAATCTTCAAATTTGTAAAATGCATAAGAAAAATGTATTAAAGTAAAAAATAACCTTTTAAAGTTAGGTAATAGGAAGCCACCATTTTTATTTTTTCTAATGATTTCTTAGCTACTCATAGGGGTATGACTCCTTCGCTATCTATCTATCTATCTATCTATCTATCTATCTATCTATCTATCTATCTATCTATCTATCTATCTATCTGCCTGCCATCTATCAGCAGCATTTAGTTTTTGTGTTCCAAAAACTCCAAGGCTATTTTTCTAGGGTCTGCATTGAATCTCTATAGTGCTTTGAGTAGGATTGTCATTTTAACAATATCAATAGTTTCAATTCATCAGCAGAAGATATGTTTCTATTTTCTTGTGAAAGAAGTGAAAAACATATTTTCCCCTAAGATTGTTCCTTTTTTCCCCCTTTACACATTCCTGATGGGAGTTGTCTGTCTCTTTCTCATGCAATGCAATGTTCCCCCCTCACCCTCCCCTCAATTTATCCTAACAGACCAATGAGTTATGTTAACTACCTGCTTGTCTCTTATCTACTGAGCTACAGGTGCTGATCCATTTGCTGGCTCCCCATGGTTTTACAGACCCTGCATTAATCCTCTTGAAGACATCTTGGAGACTTGAAGTGGGTCCCTGCTCACACCTACCCTAAAAATCTCCGATTCTCCTACATCAAAGCCCATTCCTGTTTCCGCTGTAAAAATAACACAGCCACCTGAAAACTGTATAAAAACCCCCTGATTTCAGACCTCGGGGTTCGCAACCTCTGCTCTGCACTGAGCACGTTTCGAACCTCTGATCGATCAGATTGAATTGGAACTTACTTGCAAATGCTGAGCACGTGCCTTTTTCACTATTCTGCGCTGGACAACTGGGGGGGACGGGTCGCCCGAACTTTTCACTTGCATCTTCTTTAATTTCATTATGTTTTCCACATATTTTGCTGATTCCCAAATATTTACTTTTGTGAAGCAATTGTGAATGGAATTTTAAAAAATGGAATATTTGTATGCAATCTTATCATTAATTGTATTATAAACAAAGGTGCTTACAATAAAATAAAATGTGGGACACAAAAAAAAATGATCAAGTTTTAATCACCTTCCAAATTCTGTCTACCTAAGTCAGTTATGATTTTCAACTTGAATATACATTTACTAAACTGATGTATGTTTATATACCTATTTATGTATGAATTTTTTATTGAAATATACTAAATATATTCTTTAATAAGTATATTAAGTATGATTTTAATAAATACATATGCTTTTTAGTAAATATGCTAAATATACTAAGTAGATAAATATGCTCCAATATGCATATTTGTGACAGAGTTGTAATTTTACTTTGAATAATCATGTTCGAGTTTTAGCTATTATACCAGTTTAGCTATATTATGATCTTTGTATATGTGGCATTATTCCCAAAAGGTGGGGTAAAGGCAGATCACTTGATGGTAGCCACCTTAGACAAAGCTCTGGTGGTTTGGGGATCAACGTAGGGTATCTAAATATAAAGAATATTTATGTTCTACAGCCTTTTGAGCTGTATCCCTAACTGTTTCTTACATACAAAAATTTTTTTTAATTTTTATTTTTTTGGTTTTGGGTCACACATGGTGATGCCCAGGGGTTACTCCTGTCTATGCACTCAGAAATCTCTCCTGACTTGGGGGATCAAATGGGATACCTTGAATAGAACCTAGGCAAACACTACTGCTCTGCTATCATGCCGACTCACATACAAAAGTTTTATTTGATCTTTTTGAAGATTTTCATTGTCAGAATATTCTGACATGATCCAATCAGATCTTAAAATGCAAAATTCCATACTTGTTTAGTAAGTAGTCAATTTTTTCTGTCTCTTTCATCTGATTTACCCTCCTCCCAAGTGAGTTGCCAGACTAACACAAAGGTTAACATTTTATCTTACAAATGATCTTCAGCTTTAGCTGTGGCTTCCTGGGCTACCAACAAGTCTTCTGAATGGCTACAGCAATTTGTAATTGATATACTTCACACTGCATTTGTCAAAACATAGTTTGTCATTTTTCCCTGTCATATTTTCTCCTCCTTCATATTACTTTTCTTCATAACACTTTTCACCTTCTATAAACCATATAATGTAATTATAATTACATTAACTTAATGAGAGTAGGGATTTTTGTGGGGTTTTTTTTATAGCTATTCCCAAGTGCTTGGCATATGGTTTCAAAGAATATTAAGTGAAATAATGTTCTCCTCCTCTTACCACATGAAAAACATTTAAAATACTTGCTAATGTCCGGTCCGAGGATTCCAAATTCTGCTCCGTCTCGGAGAAATGAAGGGAAACCAACTCAAGCAAACGCTTAGGTGGATTCTTTTATTCTGGTACCAGGGTCTACAGCCTCCTCCCACAGAGCAAAGCCAGAAAGACCTCGTGCTACGGCTGGTTACCCCTTATATAAGATGGGAAATGGGAGGAGAAGGAAGTAGAATGATGCACTTCCTTGAGGGCTGGGTTTCCACCATGGTAACACAGATCATTGGGTGAGGTAGGGGTAGAGGCGGGACTTCCGCCACAGTAACGCAAACCATTGGTGAGGTAGGGTTTCCGGCTCGATAGCGCGGATCATTGGGTGAGGTAGGAGTAGAGGCGGGACTTCCGCCACAGTAACGCAAACCATTGGTGAGGTAGGGTTTCCGGCTCGATAGCGCGGATCATTGGGTAAAACCTAAGTAAAACCCGGCATGGATCTAAGTAAAACCCGGCATGGATCTTATTCCTTTTCATCTCCCCACTTCTTGTAGTAAAACTTCTAATCCTAGAAGTTAATGTGGTCAGGGGCCTCCACTTCCTGATTAAAATTATCTGCCTGAGCTAATTCTTGATATTGTTGACGTAATACCATAAGTTTAACGTCCCCAACCTGGGCTCGTATGAACGCAGTGATCCGATTGATTATGCATGGACCAATGGCTACCAGAAGTAAAAGGCTCAGGAGGGGTCCCAGTAGGGGCATTAGATAGGGGAGAATCCCACCCCATAAGGACCATAAGGGACCATCTAATAGCTCTTTTCTTCTTTGGGCAAGCTCCTCCTGATGGTGTCTGATCCTGTCTCGCACTATTCCTGACTTGTTAGTATAGAAACAACATTTTTCTTGCAAGGCCACACAAAGCCCTCCTTGCTCTGCCAGGATCAAATCTAACCCCCGCCTATTTTGTAATACCACTTCAGCCACGGAGTCAAGCTGGTCCTGCACATCATTAATGGAACTATATACTGTGTCCACATCTGAAATTAATTTTTGCGAGAGTTTGTCATATTTGTCTATTGATATGGCTAGTCCTGCGCTTCCGGTTGCTAGTCCACCCGCTACCCCTAGCCCTACCAGTAGGGGCAGGAACATTATAGCTCGTCGAGACCGTCGGGTGCCGCCTAAGAGATCTATGCTAGGCAAGGGGATGGACTCTGTCCCCGGAATGATGTCAATGTTGGGGAGCACTAATGCTGGGACGCATATTCCAGTCCAGTTCTGGGGAAAAAGAGAGTAAGCCAAATTTCCACCACATATCCATGCCCGTCCCGGAGGTAAACACCCTGGGCTAGAGGGAGCAGGTAGGACTTCTGAACACTGAGTAGCCCCTGCCTGACCCAGGTCTATAGATTCGGTGCTGTTATGCGAATAGCAAACAGATGATTCAAAGCTATAGGGGACTACCTTAAAGGGTTTGACATAGGTACAGCTAGAAGAAGCAAAGGTTAGATTACCTAGTTGGACAGGGATAGCCAAAGGCCAATTTTCCCCCATTCTCATACAAAGCCAACAATCAGCAGCTAGAGTAGGGTTAGAGAGATTAAGAAGTTTGTGAGTTTCTTCTAGGATGCCATGAGTATTTGGATCTAACTTCTCAGCAGGCATCCGGGGTCGGAGGGAGGGGTGCCGAGGCCACTTAGGCATTTTAGTCTCCACTTCCTTTGTAGCCCAGTCTATGGCCTTTTTTTTCTCTTTCCTGGTCTGTTGGCCCTCCACCATCCGAGATGTGAATGGGTGCCTTTAGGGGCCAGCAGACCAAGTCTCCCACTTCAGCCATGCAACTTGCGACTCCATAGGGAGATCTATGCCTACTAACTGTCCATTTCCCTCCTATGCTCCCCTTGTAAGTTTCAGTGAGTCTGGCCACCAGATATGCCCGGTTATTTTTGGTACACTCTCGATACTCCCGATAGCACCGGGAGTGAACTTGAGTAAGCTCCACACATCGAGCAGGGCACTTCCCCCCCGAAGAGGGAGGCAAGGGTTGAGGTTTTTCTCTACACACCCATTCTGATTTTCCCCCCACTTGGGAAGAAGTAGGGGACTGGAGGTAAGCAATTCTAGTTCCACAGTCTACTGCTCGAGTGTACAGGAGCCTACTGTTGAGTTGATAGCCTCCCACACAGTCACAGGGGTTTCCAAATAGTTTTTTTACCAGTTCTTCTGGGCTTATGGACTCATCGAGTCCTCCTTCAGCCAGTGCCAGGAGGAGCATTGTTAGAGTCAGAGGGCATATCAGGGCTAGAGTGTGTTCGCCGGACTCGAATCTTGAGAGGATTCTCGGTGCGCTCCACTTTCCACTCATTACGGTTGAGGTCAGCAGGGGCAGGTTTCAGATGGGAGGCGTGAACCCAGGAAGCAATGCCGTCCACCTTAACAGCAGTAGGGGTGGTCAGAAGGACGACATAAGGTCCCTTCCACCGAGGCTCCAGTGTCTGCGAGCGATGCCGTCTCACCAGGACCTGGTCTCCCGGCTTGAAGGGATGTGGCACCGTCAATTCTCCGGGTTCATATGCCTGTCTGAGTTCTTTCCAGACTTGGCTTTGTAGGGCAGCGATGGCGGCCAGCCGAGCTGCTAAGGGAGTGGAGGTGGAAGAGAAAACATCATAAGGCTCAAAAAGCATTCGCACCGGGGGGGGAGCACCATACAACACTTCAAAAGGAGTTAGTTTACACAAAGAGGGCAAAGGGGTATTCCTAGCCCTGAAGAGGGCAGAAGGTAGGAGGGTAGTCCAGTCCCCTATGCCAGTCTCTAGAGATAATTTGGTTAAAGTCTCCTTAATAGATCTGTTCATTCTTTCTACCTGCCCTGAGCTCTGCGGGCGATACGAACAGTGTAATTTCCAATTTATGCCCAGGGTCTTGGCTAATCCCTGACTTACCTGGGCCACAAAAGCTGGTCCGTTGTCTGACCCAATTACCTGAGGAAGTCCAAACCTGGGGAAGATGTCATCTAATATCTTCTTAGCCACCACCTGGGCTGTTTCCTTCTTGCATGGGTAGGCTTCCACCCAACCTGAAAATGTATCTACAAAGACTAGCAAATACTTTAGTCCATATTTGGCAGGCTTGATTTCAGTGAAATCAATCTCCCAATGTTGGCCTGGTCTCTCCCCTCTCAGTCTCTTTCCGGTTCCCATTTTAGTAGGATAGGCATTTACCAGTTGACAGGGTTGGCAGGACCTTACAATTTTTTCGGCCATTTTCTTTAGCCTCTCTGGTTTTGGTACCCGAGGCCATTCCTTAATTAACTCCATCATTTTTCTGGCCCCCAAGTGGGTGAGTTGGTGAAGAGTTTTCAGATACTGATTTACCTCTGGTTCTTCAGAAAGGGAGTCTACAGTTGTTGACACTGGTGGGAGGTTGTCAGGTTCAGTAACAATAAGTGCAGGGATCTCCTTCATGCGGGATGCTGCTGCCTTTGCTGCTTCATCAGCTCTTCTGTTTCCGGACGCGACGGTTTCCTTTCCCGTTTGATGACCTGGACAGTGAACTATCGCCAGTTCTTTGGGTAGGAGAAGAGCAGATAAAAGACGCAATATCTCTTCTTTGTGTTTAATTTCCTTTCCTGCAGATGTCAGGAGTCCCCTCCTTTGGTAGATAGCGCCATGGACATGGGCAGTTCCGAAAGCATATCTGCTATCTGTGTAGATGGTTGCCCTTTTTCCTGCTGCCATTTCTAGTGCTCTGGTAAGGGCTATCAACTCAGCTCGCTGAGCAGAGGTCCCCTCTTTCAGGCATTTGGACCAGATAACGTCATGGTCACTCACCACTGCAGCCCCAGCTCGTCTCTCTCCATCTTGGAGAAAACTACTCCCATCTGTGTACCATATGACATCAGGGTTCTTTAATGGCTGGTCCTGTAGGTCCCTTCTCAGCCCACTTTCTTCGGCCAGCAAATCCTGGCAGTTATGCAACACTGGTGTCTCTGACTCTTCAGGGAGCAGGGTGGCCGGGTTGAGAATCACAGGTAGGCCGATAGTTATTCTGCCTTTGTCTAGAAGGATGCTCTGATAGTGGGTAATACGGGCATTTGAGAGCCAACGGTCGGGGGGCTGTCGAATTATACTTTCCAGAGCATGAGGGGCTATTATAGTCAGCTTTTGTCCCAAGGAAATTTTATCTGCATCCTTTACCAGAAGTGCAGCTGCGGCTATTGCTCTCAAACATTTAGGCCACCCACTGGCCACTGGGTCTAGTTTCTTTGATAGATAGGCAACCGGCCTTTTCCACGGACCCAGCGTCTGTGTCAGCACTCCCCTTGCCATTCCCCCTTTCTCTTCTAGATATAAGGTAAAAGGCCTGCTAGCATCAGGGAGGGCCAGGGCTGGGGCTGTGAGCAGAGCTGTTTTGATAGAGTCAAACGCCCTTTGGCATTCATGGGTCCACTCAAACTTGGCATCCCCTTTTGTGAGGGGGTACAGTGGGGCTGCCAAGTTGGCGAAACCAGGGATCCAGAGGCGGCAGAAACCTGCCGTCCCCAGAAACTCACGTAACTGCCGGCGAGTAGTAGGTGCAGGGATCTGTGCCACGACCTTCTTCCGGGCCTCCGTCAGCCATCGCTTTCCCCCTCGTAGCATGTATCCCAGAAACGTCACCTCTCTCTGGCACAGCTGCGCCTTCTTAGCTGATGCTCTATACCCTAGCCGAGCAAGTTCCTTCAGCAGGTCATGGGTGGCCTGCTTGCAATCTTCTTCAGTTTTTCCTGCAAGTAAAATATCGTCCACATACTGGAGCAGGGTTACCTGGGGGTGCTGGCTGCGGAAGAGACTTAAGTCTTGGTGCAAGGCCTCATCAAAGATGGTAGGGGAGTTCTTAAATCCCTGAGGCAATCTGGTCCAGGTTAGTTGGCCTGAAATTCCTGCCTCAGGATCACTCCACTCAAAAGCAAATAAGGGTTGACTGGCTGGATGTAGAGACAGGCAAAAGAAAGCGTCTTTTAAGTCCAATACACTATACCATACTCTTTCAGGACTTAGGGTGCTGAGGAGATTGTATGGGTTTGGCACAGTGGGATGGATGACTTCCACCTGACTGTTAACTGCCCTTAGGTCCTGTACTGGCCGATAGTCCCCAGTTCCAGGCTTCTTAACTGGGAGTAATGGAGTATTCCAGGCTGACTGACATTTTACTAAGACCCCTTGTTGGAGAAGTTTCCGGATATGAGGAGTTATGCCTTTCTTCGCTTCCTGACTCATGGGGTACTGCCTAACTCTCACAGGGACAGCAGTAGTTTTTAACTCTACCACTACTGGAGCCTGTAAGGTAGACAACCCCAGTCCAGCAGTTTCGGCCCAAGCTTCTGGAACTAGTCTTAACCAAAAGTCGGTGTCTTGGCTTTCAACTGGCAAGGGGTCATCTGTAAACAGTCTATATTCATCCTCAGCCCTGATGGTCAGGACGGAGGTGGTAAGTGGTTGAACACTGGGATTAAGAAAAGCAATTTCTGGACCAGTTTCTTCAAAGGTTATCTGGGCTCTGAGTTTGGTTAGCAAGTCTCGTCCCATTAGAGGTGAGGGGCAGTTTGGTATGACCAGGAAAGAATGCTTGATTTCTCCTTTCCCCAAGTCCATAGTCCGGGAAGTAGTCCAGGAACGATAGCTACTTCCATTTGCTCCTTGTACTAAGGATTGCTTACTAGAGAGGGGTCCCAAAGGTTTCTTTAGGACCGAGTATACTGCCCCTGTGTCAAGTTCAAAGTCTATGGGAGTCCCCTCCACCTTAAATTTAGCCCTGAGCTCCCGGAGGGGGTTGGAGCCCTGACCCCCCTATTCAGATTCAAGGGCCAGGGTCCTTGAAGGTTGCGGGGATCGTGGGGGTTGGGTGCCACGAGGGGATCGTGGGGGTTGGGTGCCACGAGGGGATCGTGGGGGTTGGGTGCATTCCCGAGCCCAGTGTCCCCTCTGGCGGCAGCGAGCGCATTGGTCCTTGTCCAGGGGTCGGCGTCTTCGTGGGCCCAGGTCCCTACCTTTCTGACCTGTGCTAGATCTGTCTACTGCTACTGCCAAGACCCTTGCCAGTTCCTTATTCCTTCTTCTGTCCTTCCGTTCTTCCCTCCTCTCTCTCTCTTCTCTCTCTTTCTCCTCTGCTTCTTTCCTTTCCCTGTCTCTCTTTTCCTGCCACTCTCTTCTTTCCTTTTCTAGTCGCTCCTCTCTTTCTTCCTTTGTTTCTCTCTTACTGAACACTTTCTCAGCCTCCTTTACTAGGTCTTGTAAAGTCTTTCCCTGGATATCCTCCAGCCTCTGGAGTTTCTTTCTAATATCTGCTGCTGACTGTCCTACAAAAGCCATAATGACTGAAGCCTGATGAGTTTCAGAGGTTGGATCGAAAGGAGTGTACCTCCTATATGATTCCATCAGCCTTTCTAGGAAAACCCCGGGAGGCTCATCGGGTCCCTGTATTACCTCTTTTACCTTGGCTAGGTTTGTGGGCTTTCTAGCCGCTTCCCGGAGACCTCTCATGAGAGTCTGGCGATAGGTGGACAGATTCCCCCTACCTTCATATGTGTTGGGGTCCCAATCCGGTCTCCGCAAGGGGAAAGAGTCATCAATAACATCAGGTCTGGTTGTCACCAAGCCATCTAGTCCTATCACATTTTTCCGGGCTGCTGCCAAAATGCGGTCCTGTTCTTCAGTAGTGAACAGGGTACGAAGCAGCTGCTGGCAGTCGTCCCAAGTAGGCTGGTGGGTGTTCATCAGAGAATCTAAAAGATTAATTAACCTAGTGGGGTCTTCAGAGAAAGAGGGATGGTTAAGCTTCCAGTTATAAAGGTCAGACGTGGCGAAGGGCCAATACTGGAGGGCAGGCATCTCCCCCCCCCTCCCATCGTCCATCATGGGCCCTACTGGCCTCAGCGGCATGATTGGCAAAGCTCCAAATGTCGAATCTTTTTGCCTGCTGCGGGTTCCCGCAGCTGGCCCTGCTCGCTGGCTCTCATCCGGCAAGGACTCTGGGGATGATGGAGGCAAGCAAGTTGCTCTTCCCCCTGCCCCCTGGAGCACGTGAGAAGCTGCTCCTCCCCCAGCCCCCTGGAGCACGTGGGAAGCGGCTCCTCCCCCAGCCCCCTGCAGCACGTGGGAAGCTGTTCCTCCCCCAGCCCCCTGCAGCACATGGGAAGCTGTTCCTCCCCCAGCCCCCTGCAGCACGTGGGAAGCTGCTCCTCCCCCAGCCCCCTGGAGCACGTGGGAAGCGGCTCCTCCCCCAGCCCCCTGCAGCACGTGGGAAGCGGCTCCTTCCTCTCCCCCCTGCAGCACGTGGGAAGGCTGGGAAGCTAAGGAGAGATTTAATGGGGAACGGGGTTCTGCAGTCGCCTCCCCTGCTGGAGCAGAAGGGGTGCGAGCAGATGGGTTGTAAGGGGGGGGGTTCAAAGAGAAGTAGGTCCGTAGTGTCAGGGTAAATGCGGGGCACAGCTCGCTCCTCTTTAGGCTGTGACTCCGATCCCCTTTTCTCCTTCATGGGTAGGATCGTAGGCTCCAAAAGCGGCTGTAAAGAAGAAGGTTTAGGGGGGGGGGAGGAATGGCCGCACCCAGTCAGGGGGACTGGTACAGAGGTCCTCCCACATGAGAATGTAGGGTTCTTGATCAGGATGTCCATGCGGCCCCGGTCGGTACACGATGTCTCTCACTCTGCGAACTAAGGAAATATAAAAAGACCCCCCCTTTGGCCATCCAACTTGAAAGGCTGGCCACTCAGCAGCACAGCATGTCTGCCACTTGCCCCTTTTCACGGCTAGGGAACGATTTTGTGCACGAGTCCTCACTTCTGACCAGTGGTCCAGAGTGAGGGACAAAGGAGTAGTCTGCTTCTGTCCCATAATGAGAACAGTAAATCAAAGGAGTTGATGAGGAAAAGATTTGGGGGGGGTAAAGGAGGTGAGGATAGAAGAGTTCAAAGAATTTAAGCCAACACACGTCTACAGAACCTACACACTTACACGACACAACTACAATGGAACAAGACAGAACAGAGGAGCAAAACTCAAAAACAGAAACCTCTAATTAATAGAAATAAGGTTCACCACAGCAGCCTGGGGAACGTCTTCCCCGCTGCAAACTCGAACTCCTGGGGGCCCTCCAGGGTCGTGACCTATAGTTTCTGAACTCGTCAATTCACTACCACCCGGTATCCACTTCGAGTGGGGACTCTCAGGTCCTCGGTCACCCTACCATTTCCCTACTTCCATTTTTGATGCACATCCAGTCACAACAACATAAAGTATACTGCCAATTTCTACCCGAAACAAGTTACAACTGACAACATAAGATACAGTGCTAGCTTCTACTCACAACAAGTTACAACCAACAACACACAACAACACAAGCTACATTAATTAGAACCCACCGAGTGGTCCGTTCACTACCCCCGCTCCGGGCAGATCTGGTACCTCCTGGCTGGCTCGCCAAAATGTCCGGTCCGAGGATTCCAAATTCTGCTCCGTCTCGGAGAAATGAAGGGAAACCAACTCAAGCAAACGCTTAGGTGGATTCTTTTATTCTGGTACCAGGGTCTACAGCCTCCTCCCACAGAGCAAAGCCAGAAAGACCTCGTGCTACGGCTGGTTACCCCTTATATAAGATGGGAAATGGGAGGAGAAGGAAGTAGAATGATGCACTTCCTTGAGGGCTGGGTTTCCACCATGGTAACACAGATCATTGGGTGAGGTAGGGGTAGAGGCGGGACTTCCGCCACAGTAACGCAAACCATTGGTGAGGTAGGGTTTCCGGCTCGATAGCGCGGATCATTGGGTGAGGTAGGAGTAGAGGCGGGACTTCCGCCACAGTAACGCAAACCATTGGTGAGGTAGGGTTTCCGGCTCGATAGCGCGGATCATTGGGTAAAACCTAAGTAAAACCCGGCATGGATCTAAGTAAAACCCGGCATGGATCTTATTCCTTTTCACTAACAGAATAAATGTAAAATATGATTGGCTTGCTAATTAGCATATCCTGAATTCCTACTGATTAAATATATTGTCAAATGAATATTGTAATAATACAATATTCTACAAATTATCAGGCTATATTTTCACTCTGACTTGTCTATATTCTTTAGTATATATTTTCCAATAAATATGTTTAAATTTTTCTACCTTGGAGCCAAGAAAAAATTACAACAGGAAGAGAACTTGACTTGCAAGAGGCTGACCAAGGTTCAGTACACAACATCCCATATAGTTTACTTATTCTTATATTCTATAAGGAGTGATCCCTGAACAGAGAGCCAGAAATATGCCTGAGTAGATTTGGGTGTAACCTTCCCAAATTTAAAATCATTTTCCTGGGGGCTGTTTGTATGTGATGTATTTAATATATAGTTATCCCTTATTTCTTCCATTAAGTTTTAAATTCCATATATTGTTTTGTCTTAATCATTAAGTTTAAATATTTTCTGGACTAACTTATTTCTCTTTGGACCAGTTAATATTCTTTTGTGCTTCACTGTCCAAAATAAAGGAAACCTAAAGTATCATTCATCTGAGATTTCATTATTATTTTTCATTAAAAATTGGATACATCAAATAGATCAAGCAGGTTTGAGCTGCTATATCTTACAACACCAGTGCCTCTGTGATTTGACCCATCATCAAAGTTCCTTCTCACCTGCTTGTTCACATGGGTAGATACAAAGGATTCAGTCCACCTGTTCCCAAATTCCAATCCCTGACAAAAAATAAATCGAAAACTAGGGACAGGTACATAGCTCAAGTGGCAGGGTACATATCTAGGTTTGGTTCCTGGTATTTCCTGGCCCTCCTGAGCCCTGCCTTATGGTCCAACACCACTATTCTAGCCAACATTCAACTAAGCTATGCCAAGTATTCCCATCTCAGCCTATGAGGGTAATTCTGGGGTTCACTGGTTGGCTGGATTTCTGGGGTTGATGGCTGCTGCCTGCAGCTTACTGTCAGACTCATGCAGTTAGTGGTATTTGTGTTTGTGTTGACTCTAGAATAGACAGATCAGCAGCAAGAAGCAGCAGACAAAAATTCAGACAGAGACAAAGGGAAAAGTGTATTTTGGCCAGGGTTTGTTGAGCAGCCTTTTGGAGCTTACTAAGACAGCCAAGTGACCAGCTCTTTGTTGCTTTCATTGCCACTTTATTAACCAGTTTAACATAAATTACCTGAGGGTAAGGGTTGATATAATCAAAGGTAGTTGTGCTAATTAACTCAAAAAAGATGAAAGTAAAAAGTGATTTTATATGTGTGTATGACAACATCAGCCCAAGTCCTCATAGGTATGAGGTGATATCTATAAATAAAATTAAATATCCATGAATAGATACTTCAAAAATCCTTGCCTTGTAATCTATATCTCATGCTTATTTCTCAAAGCTATTAAATATTTTAATCATACTTTAGACATATTATGTGTTTTCTAAATTGAAAAATATAATATGACATATTTTCTTATTATACAGCACAATAACAAGAGATTGTCATTTAAGTAATACATTTTTAGTCTTCATGTGGCAGTAAGGCTCAGAATGTGATCAATTTTGTTTCTGAAATAGATAAGTTAGCAGGAAATTGGATGAACAGATGGATAGATATATAGCTAGCTAAATGGACAGATTCTTGCGATTTAATCATGGAGATAAATTATATATGAAATATAGATAGATCATATGTCAGTAGATTAAAAACACAAGGAATATTATGGGGGCTGGTTCTTTGTAAGAAAGTCCTGGAAGAGTTAGGAGCAGCCTATTTTTATTTAGTGTAAAATGACAGTTCTCTAATTTATTCTTGAGGAGGTATTTCACTCCTTACAAATGAGCACAAAATATCAAAACTAGAATTGGACAACAGGTAAGAGGGGAGAGAAGGAAGTTTTGCAGATACAAGTCAAAGTAAATACTCTGTGAAATGTTTAGCCCATTTTATTTTATTAAAACCTTTTCTTGGGGCCAGAGAGATAGTGTAGGGGTCAGAACCTCATGCTTTGCATGCACATTGTCCTTTGTTTAATACCTAGGATCACAAAGACCCTAAAGAACTGAGATCAATGGGTACTGTTGGGTATGCCAATGGGCTTGAGCAGCATCAAGCCTGAGAACTGAGGAATCTGAGAATGTTGCCCTGATAACTGCTTCGGTGGACACCCTCTCCCCCAATAAAAATGTTTTTTCTCTATTTTTCCCATCAAAGCTGAACATGCCCTGTGCATCTTTTCTGAGACACTGACCATATCACCATTGATGAAAGTACCAAACTGTACTCAGATGATGCAATATCATGTAGGTCATGTAAAGGGTACACTTCTGTTCCTTTGAGAACAGGAAACAGCATATTCGAAAAGAAATAGTTAGCATTATATGTTACTTACAAAGTTGGATTTTTAAATCCCCACAAGTATCTTCTTATCCTTTTGGATGTTGTACTGCAACAAATTCTCTTAAGGACCCCTTCAAAAAGTCAAGGTTGTTTTCAATGGAAACTTTATAACTACCAAATAAAATTAATTTGCTTCTGGGTATACAAAGGCATGAAGATTAATGGAGCAAGAGTTAGACCATTTTTCTGTGTGGATCACCCACTGCTACATTTTGCTAAATAAGAGGAGAGGAGACAGATGGCATTAGAAATTTATAGAAAACCCCGATGCTTCATCCACATATTAATTAGCAAATTTTGTACTAAGGGAAAAATAATTACAATTAATTACTCATTGTATTGACTACTTGAATGAGTTCAAGTTAAATGTAGAATTTGCTTTATCACTTAAACTGGACATTTTTTATAGTGACTAATGTAACCAAATAAATACTATGTATGGAAAAATAACTCAATGAATGTTGCCATTTATACTGATGCTTTGAGTTTTGTTTGTTTTGTGGGGTGAAGAGAAAAAAAGAATTTGAGGTGAAGGGCAGAAAGGATTTAGGCTAAACAGCAGGGGGCTGTATATGATACTGAGATTCAAACTAGGATTAGTTTGTAAACTCATCACCCCTGAATTCTTTCTCTCTTTTTAATTATTTTTCCTATTGTTTTCCATGTTTGAAAGTAAAATGATTTCATTTACTCTATTTCATAAGAAATATATTTTATTTACTTTCTATATTTAATGACTATCCCTATAAGACAAACCAAATTTTATTTTGGTTTGGTTTTCGGGCTCCACCTGATGACACTTGGGGGTGTCTCCTGGCTCTGCTCTCAGAAATTGATCCTGGCTTGGGGGACCATATGGGATGCCAGGAGATTGAACCAAGGTCTGTCCTATGTCAGCTGCTTGCAAGGCAAATGCCCTACAGCTGCACCACTGCTCTGGACCTTAGACAAATCAATTTAAATGGAAAATGTGATAAAGATGCTATTTCCTACATTTTATTGATGTTTTTGTCATTAAAATTATTATAAAAATTCTAATTATTAACACTTATTAATTGTGATTAATTATGATTATTAATTAAATAAACTATGAGAAAACACATTCTCAGATTTTTCATTATACAGACTCCATGGCTGTGATTTAGAGAGGTAAAAATTAGCTCAGCTTTTTGAAAAAAATTATAATAAAATTAATTCTGTTTTTCTAGCAACATTTAACCTTTTCTTTTATGTTACACACTTTCTGCATTTTAAATAAAAAATTAAAAATGAGTTTGAAAACAATAAAAAAGATGTTTTGTCATGTGGTTTATATGAGAATTTATACTATTTTTGTTGTTTGAAATCAGAACCGAGCAGTATTCAAGGCTTAGATTGACTTTGTAATCAGGGATAAATCCTGACAGGACTCGGGACCATATAGAGTACTAGGACGATAAGCAAGTCACATGCAAAGCAAGCACCCTCATGTTTTTCTTTTTCTTGGCTCCAGAATTTATATGAATTTTAACTTATCAAATCACAATAATAAATTGCAGATATGGATATATATTTGAACATTTATCATGTGAAGATAATTGCCGGTTTAGTTCAACTTAGATCTTGTAACAAAATTAATGAAATATTTTGGAGGGTTTTAAGCCACATCCTGTGGTGCTCAGGATTTACTTCTGGGTTTGAGTTCAGGGGTCATTCCTGGCAGTGTTCAAATGACCACATGGGATGTCGGGATTAAACCTAGGTTGGTTGCATGCAAGGCAAATACTCTGCCTCCTGTACTATTGCTCTGGCTCTAATGAAATATTTATTGTTGACAAATCAGAGGTCATCAGCTTTAGAATTTCTAATAAAAAAATATCATAGAAAAATGAAGCACTAATAAAAAGTTAAAGAGAAGTATTGATATATTAACATAAAGGAAAATGATGCTGTGGTAAAATATATCATTGAATTAGTTTAAATAAATGTGTTATAAAATAAATTACACCATAATAGATATAAAATAATATAAATCATGATAATTATAGCACGCATTAAATTTATATTTAATATAAAATATGTACATACATATGAAATACACATTTTCAAAATCATACACAAATGTCAAATTTGGTAAAGATAAACCTCCAAATAAACTCAAATTAAAATTTATTTAAAAATTCCCCAAATTGGGGCCAAAGCGATAGCACTGCAGTAAGGCATTTATTTGCCTTGCATCCAGCCATCACAGGATGGAACCCAGTTCGAATCCCAACAACCCATATGGTCCTCGAGCCTGCCAGGAGCGACTTTTGAGCGCAGAACTAGCAGAATCTTCTGAGCGCCGCTGTGTGTGACCCAAAAACAAACAAAAATTTCCCCAAGCCTAAAATAGAAAATATGGAGGAGGAGGATTTGTCTTTGTAAATGGGCTAAGTCAAGCCCAAATTGTTGAGAGAGAATTATAGTACAGTGTGCATGAAGTCTATTGAATTCGATCCCTGGCATAATATATGGTCTGTTGAGCTCCAAGAAGAGAAAACCCTGAGCACATTTTGGGTGTTGCCCCCAAATCAAAATGAACTAAATAGCAATTATCATTCACCTGTCTAATTGCTATATTCTTATATTTATTTTTATTTTTTCGGTCTGTGTTACTAATGGGAAGTATTTACATTTCCGAAGAAGATTCTGAAGAAAAAGATGTAGAAATATATATATCTTGCTTCAGGCAGTTGCAAGACTCTAGATGAGGAGACTGCTGGAAAGGCCATCTGTTATTTGGAGTCAGAAATAGCAACAGAGCTGGGAGAGGCTCGAGCTCTTGCACCAGCCTGAACACCTCCACCAGCAGAAAATCAGTCGGCAAAGTCAGCCCCTCAATTATTCACAGTGGGCTTTTTGCTATTTCAATAACTCCCATCATTAAGCCCTGAACTTCATCTTACCTGGATCTAGGCTTCTACAGTTACAAAAACCTGTGCTTTCCATATTCCTTAGATGGCCAAAGTCATGAACTGACTATACCAATATGGGCTGAATAGTTTTTAGAGTAGGAACTGGTTGGACTCTTCCAAGCATGTTAAGGGACTTCTATTCTGCTATAGGGACACAGTAACATCTCACTAACATCTCAATAAGGACTCACTAACAGTTCCAAAGCCAATGACACTATCACCTGTACATCTTCTTAATGTCACAGAAACTTTTGGAAAAATTATCTATACCCAATGAGCATTGACAAATGAGTCCCAGTTATGAGCCCCCTCCCCGTGCACACACATACTATTCGTCATTTCTTACAATGACCAATGTTTGTTTTCTTTGTGTGTTAAACCTTTGAGTTTGAGTTCTGTCTGGTTACCTTGATTTCCTGGAAACATTTGTATCCCTATCTACTAAGATTAACAAAACTTTACTGAAGTTGCAAAACAACATACAATTTACCTAAAGTAATGCTGGTTCTATTCTCTGCCAAGAAAGTAACCAAGAAACAGTATCTGGGCAAACTAATGTGTTTCTGCAGAAAGAACTGAGTGCAGTAATCTGAATAAACTGCTACAAGGAAGCTTTCTGGAATGGTAGAAAGGACAGGTTTACAAATTAGATAAAATTCCTTGACCTACATGATTATTTAATATACTTATGTATGTGTTTATTTGTTTTTAGTTTATGGGCCCCTCATGGCTGTGCTTAGGGCTTTATCCTGACTCTGAGCTCAGAATTCATTTCTAGGAGTTCAAAGGGAAACAAACATATGTTGGATCTAACTTTAGTCAGCTATGTTCAAGGCAAGAACCTGACCCCCACCTGCCCCCACTATCTTCCCAGCTCCAATTATTTAGCACACTTCATACACATTACAAGAAGCAAGAGCAGTAAGATGGGCACACTCACACATTTAGAATAACGAGCAGATCTCTGAGAGATCTGTTAACTTAATGCTGAATTGCCTGTCTCCGCCTTTCCTGAGAGGTCTGCTTACTAGCAAAAGAACTGAAAATTCAAGCAAGGAAGCCTGCTGGGGGAATTGCCAAGGGCAAATGATACTCTCTTGCTTTATCAGAGATATAAGGACAAGCTTGAAGGCTAATAGCTCTAGCTTTGCTAATTAACTTACTGAACAGTGGGAGATTTCCTGGGGCATAGAACTGTCAGACCAATATGGGTGTCACCAATGGGTGGCTGAATTAAGACCTCATAAATAATGAGTGCTTCATATGTCTTATGTATATTTAATGTATCCTGTTATTTAATACCTCTGGTACCTCATGCATATTTAATACCTCATGAATAATCTGTGTTCTTGGCCTCTATCCCCTTTATGTTTAACTCCTACAGACTCTACTTTCTAACTTTTTTGTCTACATTAAACTAACTTAAGAATTTCATTCATTTTCTTTCTCCTTGCTAGACAATAAAATTATCAAGAAATATGACAAATGGCTATTTTTCAGTGGTATTGCTTTAAACTAGGTATAATACTCAGGATTTTTTAAATTTACAGGGAAAACAGGGATGGGTATATTTTTATGAATTTGTGTACATATTTGCATATAAATATTATAAACAAAATTATAGCCACATAATAATAAGCAAGTGATTTAAATATATGAGAATTACTGGAATCATTTCCAGTGAGAGGTAATTTCAAAATGCACAGATCTTGTGATCTGACACATGTGTTTTGATAAGAACACACTTGGGTCACCAATATTCTCCAATTGCTTAGAACATTGCTATCACCCATATTTCTGTCTGCTCCTTTTCAATAATTACTCAACAACAAAGATTTCTAATTTATATCAACAAAATCAACTTAGTACTATCCATGCATTTTAAACACCTGGAATCTTTAATTCTATTTCATGTACTCCCTTGTTTCTCTCCTTTCTTCCTCTACACTCCTCTCCCCTTCACCTCCTTCCCTCAGTTCCCTCCTCTTCTCTCCTTCTCTCCTTCTCCCCTTCCTTCCTTTCTCCCTTCCTTTCTTCCTTCCTTTCTTTTCTTTCTTCCTTTCTTCCTTCTCTTTCTTCCTCTTTCTTTCTTTCTTTCTTTCTTTCTTTCTTTCTTTCTTTCTTTCTTTCTTTCTTTCTTTCTTTCTTTCTTTCTTTCTTTCTTTCTTTCTTTCTTTCTTCCCTTTCTTCGCTATCTTTCCTTTCTTTCTTTCTTTCTTTCTTTCTTTCTTTCTTTCTTTCTTTCTTTCTTTCTTCTTTCTTTCTTTCTTTCTCTTTCTTTCTTTCTTTCTTTCTTTCTTTCTTTCTTTCTTTCTTTCTTTCTTTCTTTCTTTCTTTCTTTCTTTCTTTCTTTCTTACTTTCTTACTTCTTTCTTTCTTTCTTTCTTTCTTTCTTTCTTTCTTTCTTTCTTTCTTTCTTTCTTTCTTTCTTTCTTTCTTTCTTTCTTTCTTTCTTTCTTTCTTTCTTTCTTTCTTTCTTTCTTTCTTTCTTTCTTTCCATTCTTTTCTATTTCTCCCTCCCTTTTATCTTTTCCTCCCTCTCCCTCTCTCATTCATTTATTCATTTACTGATTCATTTATTTTTCTTTCTTTTTTCTTTTTTACATTCTTTTTTTTCTTTCTTTCCCTTCTATTTGTCCTGCCCTTCCTTTTCCCTCCCTGTCTCCCTCTTCTCCCTCCTTTCTTCTTTCTCATTCTTTCTTTCTTTCTCTCTTTCTTATTTCTTTCTCTCGTTCTTTTTTCTTCTTTCTTCTTTCTCTCTCTCTCTTTTTTTTTTTTTTTTTGCTATAACCTGATGCACTCAGAATTATTTCTAGCTCTGTACTCAGGGAATGTATGTGGTATAGACATCATGTAGACTTGCTGTATAAAAGTGAAGTGCCTTACCTGCTGTAATTTATCTTTAATCCTATAATTCATATTTTAGATTCATTTTATGTAATTGATTGTTTTTATTTCCATATAAGACTAATTTATTTTATAGCATTTTATTAATTTATTTCTCTTTTCTTTTTTCTTTCATTTAGGCTAATTTTAATTGCTCTATTTTTAGTTCAGCAGTGTTTATTATACATATAAAATTAATTTTTGTAGAATGTATTTTGTTTATACATTATAATTTTATTTTTTAATATTATTTTTATTTAAGCACCTTGATTACAAACATGATTATAGTTGGGTTTTTGTCAAAAAAAGAACACCCCCTCTACCAGTGCAACATTCCCATCATCAAGTCCCAAATCACCCCACCCCTTTGCCTGTATTCAAGACAGGCATTTTACTTCTCTCACTCATTAACATTGTCACCATAGTTATCAGTGTAGTTATTTCTCTAACTGAACTCAGTACTCATTTTAGTGAGCTTCATATCATGATCCAGTCCTTCCAGCTCTCATCTGTATTGTCTCTAAGCATTATTACAATAATGTCTTTTATTGTTCTTAGAACCCATAGATGAGTGAGACTATTCTGTATATATCTTTCTCCCTCTGATTTATTTCACTCAGCATAATAACTCATGCATATTCCATGTACAACCGTGTATAGAAAAATTTCATGATTTCATCTCTTTATGGCAAATGCATAATATTCCATTGTGTATAAGTACCACAGTTTCTTTAGCCAAGGGCATCTTGGTTGTTTCCAGAGTCTGGCTATTGTAAATAGTGCTGCAATGAATATAGGTGTGAGGAAGGAAATTTTGAATTGTATTTTTATATTCTTAGTTTATATTCCTAGGAGTGGTATAGCTGGATCATATGGGAGCTTAATTTCCAGTTTTTTGAGGAGTCTCTATATTGTTTTCCATAAAGGCCGGACTAGACAGCATTCCATTAGCAGTGAATGAGAGTTCCTTTCTCTCCACATCTCTGCAAGTACTGATTGTTCTTATTCTTTGTGATATGTGCCAGTCTCTTTGGTTTGAGATGCTACCTCATAGTTGTAGGGCTCATGGGTATAATACAGTAAGTAGAGCAAATGCCTTGCACATGGTAAACTTGACTTCAATCTATGGCATTTTATACGATCCCCTGAGTATCACAAGGAATAATTCCTGACTGCAGAGTAAGGAGAAGGACGTTAGCATCATCTAAATGAATCTAAATAAATTTATTAGACTGACAATTTAAATAAATCAAATTATATTGCTGACATCAGAATAATTAATCTAAATGAATCTAATATTATTTCTGATATATTCATATTTCCATCATTCCAGTAAACATTTAGCTATATATTTTTGTTTGATTGTTTTGGAAATATACCTGGTGGTGTTCAGAGCTTACTACTAACTCTGTGCTCAGGAATCACTCTTGGTGGAGTTGAGGAACCGTGTGTAATTCTGGGACTGAATCCAGGTTGGCTGCACATAATGCAGTCACCCTATCTGTTGCTCCATTCCCAAGAATGCAGACTTTTTTAAAAAGTATTTTATATTAGTCCAATAATAGAATTTTTGAAGAATTTAATTTTCTTAATTTTATATTTGATATTAAATTGATAAATTGCAAAAATAGAATGATATATAATATATAATGATATGATAATATCTATTATATAATATATAATGTATATAGATAATACCAGGTTTGTCTGAAAAACATTAAATTTCCATTTTATTTTATTTTTCTCAGGGCTTGCAAGATCCTAGTGCTAAGTATAGAAAGTAATCCTTCATATATCTGTATGTGATAAATTTGGTCTCAGCCTAGGCAACAGATTTAAGAATATTTATGTCAGATTTATGGCAAATAAACTAAGATATAGAAATTTAGATAGCAAATGTTACATAAATTGAGGTATAGAATATAAGCTAATATAACTTCAATATAACCATTAATAATTTACTAATGTAATTCACGAATGTAATTGCATATATGTGCCATGTTTGATCTTTCAGAGTATAATGAAAAAGGAGCTGAGAGAGATATAGTGCAGTTGGTCAGGTAATCCTTGTATACCTTGGATTTAATCCCTGGAACCACATATGGTTCTCCAAGCACTCTCAGGAATGAGAGTAAAGAGCCAGAAAAAAGCCCTGAGCAGAGTTGGCTATAGCATATAATTGGAAAAAATTGCAGGTGTACATATACATAATATATAAATATGCATATATACATATGTATATGCATATAATATATACACACAATATAAATGTTTATATGTTATATACATACATAAATGTATTCAGGTATAATATGGAGGGTGTTAAACACAGTTTAAAAGAATTTTATTCTATTTCTTTTCAAAAACTTTCAACATGACACAACAATTTGTATTGTCTATAAATGTTCTCTCTGTATGTAAATGTCAAAATATAAAGATTATTTATTAGCTAGCAAAAATTGCTTTTGAAAATTGTATAATAAAAATTGTTAATGAGCTGGAAAACTAAGAATGTACAAATACGTAAATCACACATCTTTCAATGACATATATATACATTTTCAAATTACAAAGATGAGATTGAACAGAGAGAATAATTTTAAATGACAACTTGAGTAAGTATTATAGAGAAGTGCCTTTGTTGTTGTTTTAGTTTTTGGGTCACACCCGGCAGCGCTCAGAGATTACTCCTGACTATGCTTAGA